>NW_026294548.1:0-413134 GCF_007827085.1 Peromyscus californicus insignis | reverse complement strand
CCAGCAAATGCAGTGTATTGGACGCAAGAGAAACTACTGTTCTTGTCAGTTTCCTAAGCAGAGTTGAATTAGATATTGCCCTTGTGTGTAGGAAGCACAGTTCTTTAGTTCTGAGCAAGCTGACAGTTCTGGCTATATAGGAAACACAGTAGAGTAGAAGAGTGCTGCTTTCTCTAAAGCAGAGTGTGTTTCTTGTAAGGCGAGCTAGAGTTGATTTCCCTTTCATAAACGGAGTTGAATCACATGCAGTTTCTGGTCCTAGCAGCAAAAGTTGTTTTCTGGTAAGGAGATTTACTATTGTGCTCAATTGGCCTTACACAGTGCAAATAGCACTCGCGTCTTATCCCAGCAAATGCAGTGTATTGGACGCAAGAGAAACTACTGTTCTTGTCAGTTTCCTAAGCAGAGTTGAATTAGATATGGCCCTTGTGTGTAGGAAGCACAGTTCTTTAGTTCTGAGCAAGCTGACAGTTCTGGCTATATAGGAAACACAGTAGAGTAGAAGAGTGCTGCTTTCTATAAAGCAGAGTGTGTTTCTTGTAAGGCGAGCTAGAGTTGATTTCCCTTTCATAAACGGAGTTGAATCACATGCAGTTTCTGGTCCTCGCAGCAAAAGTTGTTTTCTGGTAAGGAGATTCACTATTGTGCTCAATTGGCCTTACACAGTGCAAATAGCACTCGCGTCTTATCCCAGCAAATGCAGTGTATTGGACGCAAGAGAAACTACTGTTCTTGTCAGTTTCCTAAGCAGAGTTGAATTAGATATGGCCCTTGTGTGTAGGAAGCACACTTCTTTAGTTCTGAGCAAGCTGACTGTTCTGGCTATATAGGAAACACAGTAGAGTAGAAGAGTGCGGTTTTCTCAAAAGCAGAGTGTGTTTCTTGTAAGGCAAGCTAGAGTTGAATTCCCTTTCATAAACGGAGTTGAATCACATGCAGTTTCTGGTCCTAGCACCAAGAGTTGTTTTCTGGTAAGGAGAGTCACTATTGTGCTCATTTGTCCATACACAATGCAAATAGCACTCGCTTCTGTTCTCAGCAAGTGCAGTGTATTAGAAGCAAGAGAAACTACTGTTCTTGTCAGTTTCCTAAGCAGAGTTGAACTAGTTATGGCCATTGTGTGTAGGAAGCACAGTTCTTTGGTTCTGAGCAAGCTGACTGTTCTGGCTCTGTAGGAAACCCAGTAGACTAGAAGAGTGCTGCTTTCCCAAAAGCAGAGTGTGTTTCTTGTAAGGCGAGCCAGAGTTTAATTCCCTTTCATAAACGGAGTTGAATCACATGCAATTTCTGGTCCTAGCAGCAAGAGTTGTTTTCTGGTAAGGAGATTCACTATTGTGCTCAATTGGCCATACACATTGCAAATGGCACTCGCGTCTGTTCCCAGCAAATGCAGTGTACTGGACGCAAGAGAAACTACTGTTCTTGTCAGTTTCCTAAGCAGAGTTTAATTAGATATGGCCCTTGTGTGTAGGAAGCACACTTCTTTAGTTCTGAGCAAGCTGACAGTTCTGGCTATATAGGAAACACAGTAGAGTAGAAGAGTGCGGTTTTCTCAAAAGCAGAGTGTGTTTCTTGTAAGGCAACCTAGAGTTTAATTCCCTTTCATAAACGGAGTTGAATCACATGCAGTTTCTGGTCCTAGCACCAAGAGTTGTTTTCTGGTAAGGAGAGTCACTATTGTGCTCATTTGGCTATACACATTGCAAATAGCACTCGGTTTTGTTCTCAGCAAGTGCAGTGTATTAGAAGCAAGAGAAACTACTGTTCTTGTCAGTTTCCTAAGCAGAGTTGAACTAGTTATGGCCATTGTGTGTAGGAAGCACAGTTCTTTGGTTCTGAGCAAGCTGACTGTTCTGGCTCTATAGGAAACACAGTAGAGTAGAAGAGTGCTGCTTTCCCAAAAGCAGAGTGTGTTTCTTGTAAGGCGAGCCAGAGTTTAATTCCCTTTCATAAACGGAGTTGAATCACATGCAGTTTCTGGTCCTAGCAGCAAGAGTTGTTTTCTGGTAAGGAGATTCACTATTGTGCTCAATTGGCCATACACATTGCAAATAGCACTCGCGTCTGTTCCCAGCAAATGCAGTGTATTGGACGCAAGAGAAACTACTGTTCTTGTCAGTTTCCCAAGCAGAGTTGAATTAGATATGGCCCTTGTGTGTAGGAAGCACAGTTCTTTTGTTCTGAGCAAGCTGACAGTTCTGGCTATATAGGAAACACATTAGAGTAGAAGAGTGCTGCTTTCTCAAAAGCAGAGTGTGTTTCTTGTAAGGCGAGCCAGAGTTTAATTCCCTTTCATAAACGGAGTTGAATCACATGCAATTTCTGGTCCTAGCAGCAAGAGTTATTTTCTGGTAAGGAGATTCACTATTGTGCTCAATTGGCCATAAACATTGCAAATAGCACTCGCGTCTGTTCCCAGCAAATGCAGTGTATTGGACGCAAGAGAAACTACTGTTCTTGTCAGTTTCCTAAGCAGAGTTGAATTAGATATGGCCCTTGTGTGTAGGAAGCACAGTTCTTTAGTTCTGAGCAAGCTGACAGTTCCGGCTATATAGGAAACACAGTAGAGTAGAAGAGTGCTGCTTTCTCTAAAGCAGAGTGTGTTTCTTGTAAGGCGAGCTAGAGTTGATTTCCCTTTCATAAACGGAGTTGAATCACATGCAGTTTCTGGTCCTAGCAGCAAAAGTTTTTTTCTGGTAAGGAGATTCACTATTGTGCTCAATTGGCCTTACACAGTGCAAATAGCACTCGCGTCTTATCCCAGCAAATGCAGTGTATTGGACGCAAGAGAAACTACTGTTCTTGTCAGTTTCCTAAGCAGAGTTGAATTAGATATGGCCCTTGTGTGTAGGAAGCACAGTTCTTTAGTTCTGAGCCAGCTGACAGTTCTGGCTCTATAGGAAACACAGTAGAGTAGAAGAGTGCTCCTTTCTCTAAAGCAGAGTGTGTTTCTTGTAAGGCGAGCTAGAGTTGATTTCCCTTTCATAAACGGAGTTGAATCACATGCAATTTCTGGTCCTAGCAGCAAAAGTTGTTTTCTGGTAAGGAGATTCACTATTGTGCTCAATTGGCCTTACACAGTGCAAATAGCACTTGCGTCTTATCCCAGCAAATGCAGTGTATTGGACGCAAGAGAAACTACTGTTCTTGTCAGTTTCCTAAGCAGAGTTGAATTAGATATGGCCCTTGTGTGTAGGAAGCACAGTTCTTTAGTTCTGAGCAAGCTGACTGTTCTGGCTATATAGGAAAAACAGTAGAGTAGAAGAGTGCTGCTTTCTCAAAAGCAGAGTGTGTTTCTTGTAAGGCAAGCTAGAGTTGAATTCCCTTTCATAAACGGAGTTGAATCACATGCAGTTTCTGGTCCTAGCACCAAGAGTTGTTTTCTGGTAAGGAGAGTCACTATTGTGCTCATTTGGCCATACACAATGCAAATAGCACTCGCTTCTGTTCTCAGCAAGTGCAGTGTATTGGACGCAAGAGAAACTACTGTTCTTGTCAGTTTCCTAAGCAGAGTTGAACTAGTTATGGCCGTTGTGTGTAGGAAGCACAGTTCTTTGGTTCTGAGCAAGCTGACTGTTCTGGCTCTATAGGAAACACAGTAGAGTAGAAGAGTGCTGCTTTCCCAAAAGCAGAGTGTGTTTCTTGTAAGGCGAGCCAGAGTTTAATTCCCTTTCATAAACGGAGTTGAATCACATGCAATTTCTGGTCCTGGCAGCAAGAGTTGTTTTCTGGTAAGGAGATTCACTATTGTGCTCAATTGGCCATACACATTGCAAATAGCACTCGCGTCTGTTCCCAGCAAATGCAGTGTATTGGACGCAAGAGAAACTACTGTTCTTGTCAGTTTCCTAAGCAGAGTTGAATTAGATATTGCCCTTGTGTGTAGGAAGCACAGTTCTTTAGTTCTGAGCAAGCTGACAGTTCTGGCTATATAGGAAACACAGTAGAGTAGAAGAGTGCTGCTTTCTCTAAAGCAGAGTGTGTTTCTTGTAAGGCGAGCTAGAGTTGATTTTCCTTTCATAAACGGAGTTGAATCACATGCAGTTTCTGGTCCTAGCAGCAAAAGTTGTTTTCTGGTAAGGAGATTTACTATTGTGCTCAATTGGCCTTACACAGTGCAAATAGCACTCGCGTCTTATCCCAGCAAATGCAGTGTATTGGACGCAAGAGAAACTACTGTTCTTGTCAGTTTCCTAAGCAGAGTTGAATTAGATATGGCCCTTGTGTGTAGGAAGCACAGTTCTTTAGTTCTGAGCCAGCTGACAGTTCTGGCTCTATAGGAAACACAGTAGAGTAGAAGAGTGCTGCTTTCTCTAAAGCAGAGTGTGTTTCTTGTAAGGCGAGCTAGAGTTGATTTCCCTTTCATAAACGGAGTTGAATCACATGCAGTTTCTGGTCCTAGCAGCAAAAGTTTTTTTCTGGTAAGGAGATTCACTATTGTGCTCAATTGGCCTTACACAGTGCAAATAGCACTCGCGTCTTATCCCAGCAAATGCAGTGTATTGGACGCAAGAGAAACTACTGTTCTTGTCAGTTTCCTAAGCAGAGTTGAATTAGATATGGCCCTTGTGTGTAGGAAGCACACTTCTTTAGTTCTGAGCAAGCTGACTGTTCTGGCTATATAGGAAACACAGTAGAGTAGAAGAGTGCTGCTTTCCCAAAAGCAGAGTGTGTTTCTTGTAAGGCGAGCCAGAGTTTAATTCCCTTTCATAAACGGAGTTGAATCACATGCAATTTCTGGTCCTGGCAGCAAGAGTTGTTTTCTGGTAAGGAGATTCACTATTGTGCTCAATAGGCCATACACATTGCAAATAGCACTCGCGTCTGTTCCGAGCAAATGCAGTGTATTGGACGCAAGAGAAACTACTGTTCTTGTCAGTTTCCTAAGCAGAGTTGAATTAGATATTGCCCTTGTGTGTAGGAAGCACAGTTCTTTAGTTCTGAGCAAGCTGACAGTTCTGGCTATATAGGAAACACAGTAGAGTAGAAGAGTGCTGCTTTCTCTAAAGCAGAGTGTGTTTCTTGTAAGGCGAGCTAGAGTTGATTTCCCTTTCATAAACGGAGTTGAATCACATGCAGTTTCTGGTCCTAGCAGCAAAAGTTGTTTTCTGGTAAGGAGATTCACTATTGTGCTCAATTGGCCTTACACAGTGCAAATAGCACTCACGTCTTATCCCAGCAAATGCAGTGTATTGGACGCAAGAGAAACTACTTTTCTTGTCAGTATCCTAAGCAGAGTTGAATTAGATATGGCCCTTGTGTGTAGGAAGCACACTTCTTTAGTTCTGAGCCAGCTGACAGTTCTGGCTCTATAGGAAACACAGTAGAGTAGAAGAGTGCTGCTTTCTCTAAAGCAGAGTGTGTTTCTTGTAAGGCGAGCTAGAGTTGATTTCCCTTTCATAAACGGAGTTGAATCACATGCAGTTTCTGGTTCTAGCAGCAAAAGTTGCTTTCTGGTAAGGAGATTCACTATTGTTCTCAATTGGCCTTACACAGTGCAAATAGCACTCGCGTCTTATCCCAGCAAATGCAGTGTATTGGACGCAAGAGAAACTACTGTTCTTGTCAGTTTCCTAAGCAGAGTTTAATTAGATATGGCCCTTGTGTGTAGGAAGCACACTTTAGTTCTGAGCAAGCTGACTGTTCTGGCTATATAGGAAACACAGTAGAGTAGAGGAGTGCTGCTTTCTCAAAAGCAGAGTGTGTTTCTTTTAAGGCAAGCTAGAGTTGAATTCCCTTTCATAAACGGAGTTGAATCACATGCAGTTTCTGGTCCTAGCACCAAGAGTTGTTTTCTGGTAAGGAGAGTCACTATTGTGCTCATTTGGCCATACACAATGCAAATAGCACTCGCTTCTGTTCTCAGCAATTGCAGTGTATTAGAAGCAAGAGAAACTACTGTTCTTGTCAGTTTCCTAAGCAGAGTTGAACTAGTTATGGCCATTGTGTGTAGGAAGCACAGTTCTTTGGTTCTGAGCAAGCTGACTGTTCTGGCTCTGTAGGAAACCCAGTAGAGTAGAAGAGTGCTGCTTTCCCAAAAGCAGAGTGTGTTTCTTGTAAGGCGAGCCAGAGTTCAATTCCCTTTCATAAACGGAGTTGAATCACATGCAATTTCTGTTCCTAGCAGCAAGAGTTGTTTTCTGGTAAGGAGATTCACTATTGTGCTCAATTGGCCATACACATTGCAAATAGCACTCGCGTCTGTTCCCAGCAAATGCAGTGTATTGGACGCAAGAGAAACTACTGTTCTTGTCAGTTTCCTAAGCAGAGTTGAATTAGATATGGCCCTTGTGTGTAGGAAGCACACTTCTTTAGTTCTGAGCAAGCTGACTGTTCTGGCTATATAGGAAACACAGTAGAGTAGAAGAGTGCTGCTTTCTCAAAAGCAGAGTGTGTTTCTTGTAAGGCAAGCTAGAGTTGAATTCCCTTTCATAAACGGAGTTGAATCACATGCAGTTTCTCGTCCTAGCACCAAGAGTTGTTTTCTGGTAAGGAGAGTCACTATTGTGCTCATTTGGCCATACACAATGCAAATAGCACTCGCTTCTGTTCTCAGCAAGTGCAGTGTATTGGACGCAAGAGAAACTACTGTTCTTGTCAGTTTCCTAAGCAGAGTTGAACTAGTTATGGCCATTGTGTGTAGGAAGCACAGTTCTTTGGTTCTGAGCAAGCTGACTGTTCTGGCTCTATAGGAAACACAGTAGAGTAGAAGAGTGCTGCTTTCCCAAAAGCAGAGTGTGTTTCTTGTAAGGCGAGCCAGAGTTTAATTCCCTTTCATAAACGGAGTTGAATCACATGCAATTTCTGGTCCTGGCAGCAAGAGTTGTTTTCTGGTAAGGAGATTCACTATTGTGCTCAATTGGCCATACACATTGCAAATAGCACTCGCGTCTGTTCCCAGCAAATGCAGTGTATTGGACGCAAGAGAAACTACTGTTCTTGTCAGTTTCCTAAGCAGAGTTGAATTAGATATTGCCCTTGTGTGTAGGAAGCACAGTTCTTTAGTTCTGAGCAAGCTGACAGTTCTGGCTATATAGGAAACACAGTAGAGTAGAAGAGTGCTGCTTTCTCTAAAGCAGAGTGTGTTTCTTGTAAGGCGAGCTAGAGTTGATTTCCCTTTCATAAACGGAGTTGAATCACATGCAGTTTCTGGTCCTAGCAGCAAAAGTTGTTTTCTGGTAAGGAGATTTACTATTGTGCTCAATTGGCCTTACACAGTGCAAATAGCACTCGCGTCTTATCCCAGCAAATGCAGTGTATTGGACGCAAGAGAAACTACTGTTCTTGTCAGTTTCCTAAGCAGAGTTGAATTAGATATGGCCCTTGTGTGTAGGAAGCACAGTTCTTTAGTTCTGAGCAAGCTGACAGTTCTGGCTATATAGGAAACACAGTAGAGTAGAAGAGTGCTGCTTTCTATAAAGCAGAGTGTGTTTCTTGTAAGGCGAGCTAGAGTTGATTTCCCTTTCATAAACGGAGTTGAATCACATGCAGTTTCTGGTCCTCGCAGCAAAAGTTGTTTTCTGGTAAGGAGATTCACTATTGTGCTCAATTGGCCTTACACAGTGCAAATAGCACTCGCGTCTTATCCCAGCAAATGCAGTGTATTGGACGCAAGAGAAACTACTGTTCTTGTCAGTTTCCTAAGCAGAGTTGAATTAGATATGGCCCTTGTGTGTAGGAAGCACACTTCTTTAGTTCTGAGCAAGCTGACTGTTCTGGCTATATAGGAAACACAGTAGAGTAGAAGAGTGCGGTTTTCTCAAAAGCAGAGTGTGTTTCTTGTAAGGCAAGCTAGAGTTGAATTCCCTTTCATAAACGGAGTTGAATCACATGCAGTTTCTGGTCCTAGCACCAAGAGTTGTTTTCTGGTAAGGAGAGTCACTATTGTGCTCATTTGTCCATACACAATGCAAATAGCACTCGCTTCTGTTCTCAGCAAGTGCAGTGTATTAGAAGCAAGAGAAACTACTGTTCTTGTCAGTTTCCTAAGCAGAGTTGAACTAGTTATGGCCATTGTGTGTAGGAAGCACAGTTCTTTGGTTCTGAGCAAGCTGACTGTTCTGGCTCTGTAGGAAACCCAGTAGACTAGAAGAGTGCTGCTTTCCCAAAAGCAGAGTGTGTTTCTTGTAAGGCGAGCCAGAGTTTAATTCCCTTTCATAAACGGAGTTGAATCACATGCAATTTCTGGTCCTAGCAGCAAGAGTTGTTTTCTGGTAAGGAGATTCACTATTGTGCTCAATTGGCCATACACATTGCAAATGGCACTCGCGTCTGTTCCCAGCAAATGCAGTGTACTGGACGCAAGAGAAACTACTGTTCTTGTCAGTTTCCTAAGCAGAGTTTAATTAGATATGGCCCTTGTGTGTAGGAAGCACACTTCTTTAGTTCTGAGCAAGCTGACAGTTCTGGCTATATAGGAAACACAGTAGAGTAGAAGAGTGCGGTTTTCTCAAAAGCAGAGTGTGTTTCTTGTAAGGCAAGCTAGAGTTTAATTCCCTTTCATAAACGGAGTTGAATCACATGCAGTTTCTGGTCCTAGCACCAAGAGTTGTTTTCTGGTAAGGAGAGTCACTATTGTGCTCATTTGGCCATACACATTGCAAATAGCACTCGCGTTTTGTTCTCAGCAAGTGCAGTGTATTAGAAGCAAGAGAAACTACTGTTCTTGTCAGTTTCCTAAGCAGAGTTGAACTAGTTATGGCCATTGTGTGTAGGAAGCACAGTTCTTTGGTTCTGAGCAAGCTGACTGTTCTGGCTCTATAGGAAACACAGTAGAGTAGAAGAGTGCTGCTTTCCCAAAAGCAGAGTGTGTTTCTTGTAAGGCGAGCCAGAGTTTAATTCCCTTTCATAAACGGAGTTGAATCACATGCAGTTTCTGGTCCTAGCAGCAAGAGTTGTTTTCTGGTAAGGAGATTCACTATTGTGCTCAATTGGCCATACACATTGCAAATAGCACTCGCGTCTGTTCCCAGCAAATGCAGTGTATTGGACGCAAGAGAAACTACTGTTCTTGTCAGTTTCCTAAGCAGAGTTGAATTAGATATGGCCCTTGTGTGTAGGAAGCACAGTTCTTTAGTTCTGAGCAAGCTGACAGTTCTGGCTATATAGGAAACACAGTAGAGTAGAAGAGTGCTGCTTTCTCTAAAGCAGAGTGTGTTTCTTGTAAGGCGAGCTAGAGTTGATTTCCCTTTCATAAACGGAGTTGAATCACATGCAGTTTCTGGTCCTAGCAGCAAAAGTTTTTTTCTGGTAAGGAGATTCACTATTGTGCTCAATTGGCCTTACACAGTGCAAATAGCACTCGCGTCTTATCCCAGCAAATGCAGTGTATTGGACGCAAGAGAAACTACTGTTCTTGTCAGTTTCCTAAGCAGAGTTGAATTAGATATGGCCCTTGTGTGTAGGAAGCACAGTTCTTTAGTTCTGAGCCAGCTGACAGTTCTGGCTCTATAGGAAACACAGTAGAGTAGAAGAGTGCTCCTTTCTCTAAAGCAGAGTGTGTTTCTTGTAAGGCGAGCTAGAGTTGATTTCCCTTTCATAAACGGAGTTGAATCACATGCAATTTCTGGTCCTAGCAGCAAAAGTTGTTTTCTGGTAAGGAGATTCACTATTGTGCTCAATTGGCCTTACACAGTGCAAATAGCACTCGCGTCTTATCCCAGCAAATGCAGTGTATTGGACGCAAGAGAAACTACTGTTCTTGTCAGTTTCCTAAGCAGAGTTGAATTAGATATGGCCCTTGTGTGTAGGAAGCACAGTTCTTTAGTTCTGAGCAAGCTGACTGTTCTGGCTATATAGGAAACACAGTAGAGTAGAAGAGTGCTGCTTTCTCAAAAGCAGAGTGTGTTTCTTGTAAGGCAAGCTAGAGTTGAATTCCCTTTCATAAACGGAGTTGAATCACATGCAGTTTCTGGTCCTAGCACCAAGAGTTGTTTTCTGGTAAGGAGAGTCACTATTGTGCTCATTTGGCCATACACAATGCAAATAGCACTCGCTTCTGTTCTCAGCAAGTGCAGTGTATTGGACGCAAGAGAAACTACTGTTCTTGTCAGTTTCCTAAGCAGAGTTGAACTAGTTATGGCCGTTGTGTGTAGGAAGCACAGTTCTTTGGTTCTGAGCAAGCTGACTGTTCTGGCTCTATAGGAAACACAGTAGAGTAGAAGAGTGCTGCTTTCCCAAAAGCAGAGTGTGTTTCTTGTAAGGCGAGCCAGAGTTTAATTCCCTTTCATAAACGGAGTTGAATCACATGCAATTTCTGGTCCTGGCAGCAAGAGTTGTTTTCTGGTAAGGAGATTCACTATTGTGCTCAATTGGCCATACACATTGCAAATAGCACTCGCGTCTGTTCCCAGCAAATGCAGTGTATTGGACGCAAGAGAAACTACTGTTCTTGTCAGTTTCCTAAGCAGAGTTGAATTAGATATTGCCCTTGTGTGTAGGAAGCACAGTTCTTTAGTTCTGAGCAAGCTGACAGTTCTGGCTATATAGGAAACACAGTAGAGTAGAAGAGTGCTGCTTTCTCTAAAGCAGAGTGTGTTTCTTGTAAGGCGAGCTAGAGTTGATTTTCCTTTCATAAACGGAGTTGAATCACATGCAGTTTCTGGTCCTAGCAGCAAAAGTTGTTTTCTGGTAAGGAGATTTACTATTGTGCTCAATTGGCCTTACACAGTGCAAATAGCACTCGCGTCTTATCCCAGCAAATGCAGTGTATTGGACGCAAGAGAAACTACTGTTCTTGTCAGTTTCCTAAGCAGAGTTGAATTAGATATGGCCCTTGTGTGTAGGAAGCACAGTTCTTTAGTTCTGAGCAAGCTGACAGTTCTGGCTATATAGGAAACACAGTAGAGTAGAAGAGTGCTGCTTTCTCTAAAGCAGAGTGTGTTTCTTGTAAGGCGAGCTAGAGTTGATTTCCCTTTCATAAACGGAGTTGAATCACATGCAGTTTCTGGTCCTAGCAGCAAAAGTTGTTTTCTGGTAAGGAGATTCACTATTGTGCTCAATTGGCCTTACACAGTGCAAATAGCACTCGCGTCTTATCCCAGCAAATGCAGTGTATTGGACGCAAGAGAAACTACTGTTCTTGTCAGTTTCCTAAGCAGAGTTGAATTAGATATGGCCCTTGTGTGTAGGAAGCACAGTTCTTTAGTTCTGAGCAAGCTGACTGTTCTGGCTATATAGGAAACACAGTAGAGTAGAAGAGTGCTGCTTTCTCAAAAGCAGAGTGTGTTTCTTGTAAGGCAAGCTAGAGTTGAATTCCCTTTCATAAACGGAGTTGAATCACATGCAGTTTCTGGTCCTAGCACCAAGAGTTGTTTTCTGGTAAGGAGAGTCACTATTGTGCTCATTTGGCCATACACAATGCAAATAGCACTCGCTTCTGTTCTCAGCAAGTGCAGTGTATTGGACGCAAGAGAAACTACTGTTCTTGTCAGTTTCCTAAGCAGAGTTGAACTAGTTATGGCCCTTGTGTGTAGGAAGCACAGTTCTTTGGTTCTGAGCAAGCTGACTGTTCTGGCTCTATAGGAAACACAGTAGAGTAGAAGAGTGCTGCTTTCCCAAAAGCAGAGTGTGTTTCTTGTAAGGCGAGCCAGAGTTTAATTCCCTTTCATAAACGGAGTTGAATCACATGCAATTTCTGGTCCTGGCAGCAAGAGTTGTTTTCTGGTAAGGAGATTCACTATTGTGCTCAATTGGCCATACACATTGCAAATAGCACTCGCGTCTGTTCCCAGCAAATGCAGTGTATTGGACGCAAGAGAAACTACTGTTCTTGTCAGTTTCCTAAGCAGAGTTGAATTAGATATTGCCCTTGTGTGTAGGAAGCACAGTTCTTTAGTTCTGAGCAAGCTGACAGTTCTGGCTATATAGGAAACACAGTAGAGTAGAAGAGTGCTGCTTTCTCAAAAGCAGAGTGTGTTTCTTGTAAGGCGAGCTAGAGTTGAATTCCCTTTCATAAACGGAGTTGAATCACATGCAGTTTCTGGTCCTAGCAGCAAGAGTTGTTTTCTGGTAAGGAGATTCACTATTGTGCTCAATTGGCCTTACACAGTGCAAATAGCACTCGCGTCTGTATCCCAGCAAATGCAGTGTATTGGACGCAAGAGAAACTACTGTTCTTGTCAGTTTCCTAAGCAGAGTTGAATTAGATATGGCCCTTGTGTGTAGGAAGCACAGTTCTTTAGTTCTGAGCAAGCTGACAGTTCTGGCTATATAGGAAACACAGTAGAGTAGAAGAGTGCTGCTTTCTCTAAAGCAGAGTGTGTTTCTTGTAAGGCGAGCTAGAGTTGATTTCCCTTTCATAAACGGAGTTGAATCACATGCAGTTTCTGGTCCTAGCAGCAAAAGTTGTTTTCTGGTAAGGAGATTCACTATTGTGCTCAATTGGCCTTACACAGTGCAAATAGCACTCGCGTCTGTTCCCAGCAAATGCAGTGTATTGGACGCAAGAGAAACTACTGTTCTTGTCAGTTTCCTAAGCAGAGTTGAATTAGATATGGCCCTTGTGTGTAGGAAGCACAGTTCTTTAGTTCTGAGCAAGCTGACAGTTCTGGCTATATAGGAAACACAGTAGAGTAGAAGAGTGCTGCTTTCTCTAAAGCAGAGTGTGTTTCTTGTAAGGCGAGCTAGAGTTGATTTCCCTTTCATAAACGGAGTTGAATCACATGCAGTTTCTGGTCCTAGCAGCAAAAGTTGTTTTCTGGTAAGGAGATTCACTATTGTGCTCAATTGGCCTTACACAGTGCAAATAGCACTCGCGTCTTATCCCAGCAAATGCAGTGTATTGGACGCAAGAGAAACTACTGTTCTTGTCAGTTTCCTAAGCAGAGTTGAATTAGATATGGCCCTTGTGTGTAGGAAGCACACTTCTTTAGTTCTGAGCAAGCTGACAGTTCTGGCTATATAGGAAACACAGTAGAGTAGAAGAGTGCTGCTTTCTCTAAAGCAGAGTGTGTTTCTTGTAAGGCGAGCTAGAGTTGATTTCCCTTTCATAAACGGAGTTGAATCACATGCAGTTTCTGGTCCTAGCAGCAAAAGTTGTTTTCTGGTAAGGAGATTCACTATTGTGCTCAATTGGCCTTACACAGTGCAAATAGCACTCGCGTCTGTATCCCAGCAAATGCAGTGTATTGGACGCAAGAGAAACTACTGTTCTTGTCAGTTTCCTAAGCAGAGTTGAATTAGATATGGCCCTTGTGTGTAGGAAGCACAGTTCTTTAGTTCTGAGCAAGCTGACAGTTCTGGCTCTATAGGAAACACAGTAGAGTAGAAGAGTGCTGCTTTCTCTAAAGCAGAGTGTGTTTCTTGTAAGGCGAGCTAGAGTTGATTTCCCTTTCATAAACGGAGTTGAATCACATGCAGTTTCTGGTCCTAGCAGCAAAAGTTGTTTTCTGGTAAGGAGATTCACTATTGTGCTCAATTGGCCTTACACAGTGCAAATAGCACTCGCGTCTTATCCCAGCAAATGCAGTGTATTGGACGCAAGAGAAACTACTGTTCTTGTCAGTTTCCTAAGCAGAGTTGAATTAGATATGGCCCTTGTGTGTAGGAAGCACACTTCTTTAGTTCTGAGCAAGCTGACTGTTCTGGCTATATAGGAAACACAGTAGAGTAGAAGAGTGCTGCTTTCCCAAAAGCAGAGTGTGTTTCTTGTAAGGCGAGCCAGAGTTTAATTCCCTTTCATAAACGGAGTTGAATCACATGCAATTTCTGGTCCTGGCAGCAAGAGTTGTTTTCTGGTAAGGAGATTCACTATTGTGCTCAATTGGCCATACACATTGCAAATAGCACTCGCGTCTGTTCCCAGCAAATGCAGTGTATTGGACGCAAGAGAAACTACTGTTCTTGTCAGTTTCCTAAGCAGAGTTGAATTAGATATGGCCCTTGTGTGTAGGAAGCACAGTTCTTTAGTTCTGAGCCAGCTGACAGTTCTGGCTCTATAGGAAACACAGTAGAGTAGAAGAGTGCTGCTTTCTCTAAAGCAGAGTGTGTTTCTTGTAAGGCGAGCTAGAGTTGATTTCCCTTTCATAAACGGAGTTGAATCACATGCAGTTTCTGGTCCTAGCAGCAAAAGTTTTTTTCTGGTAAGGAGATTCACTATTGTGCTCAATTGGCCTTACACAGTGCAAATAGCACTCGCGTCTTATCCCAGCAAATGCAGTGTATTGGACGCAAGAGAAACTACTGTTCTTGTCAGTTTCCTAAGCAGAGTTGAATTAGATATGGCCCTTGTGTGTAGGAAGCACACTTCTTTAGTTCTGAGCAAGCTGACTGTTCTGGCTATATAGGAAACACAGTAGAGTAGAAGAGTGCTGCTTTCCCAAAAGCAGAGTGTGTTTCTTGTAAGGCGAGCCAGAGTTTAATTCCCTTTCATAAACGGAGTTGAATCACATGCAATTTCTGGTCCTGGCAGCAAGAGTTGTTTTCTGGTAAGGAGATTCACTATTGTGCTCAATTGGCCATACACATTGCAAATAGCACTCGCGTCTGTTCCCAGCAAATGCAGTGTATTGGACGCAAGAGAAACTACTGTTCTTGTCAGTTTCCTAAGCAGAGTTGAATTAGATATTGCCCTTGTGTGTAGGAAGCACAGTTCTTTAGTTCTGAGCAAGCTGACAGTTCTGGCTATATAGGAAACACAGTAGAGTAGAAGAGTGCTGCTTTCTCTAAAGCAGAGTGTGTTTCTTGTAAGGCGAGCTAGAGTTGATTTCCCTTTCATAAACGGAGTTGAATCACATGCAGTTTCTGGTCCTAGCAGCAAAAGTTGTTTTCTGGTAAGGAGATTTACTATTGTGCTCAATTGGCCTTACACAGTGCAAATAGCACTCGCGTCTGTTCCCAGCAAATGCAGTGTATTGGACGCAAGAGAAACTACTGTTCTTGTCAGTTTCCTAAGCAGAGTTGAATTAGATATGGCCCTTGTGTGTAGGAAGCACAGTTCTTTAGTTCTGAGCAAGCTGACAGTTCTGGCTATATAGGAAACACAGTAGAGTAGAAGAGTGCTGCTTTCTCTAAAGCAGAGTGTGTTTCTTGTAAGGCGAGCTAGAGTTGATTTCCCTTTCATAAACGGAGTTGAATCACATGCAGTTTCTGGTCCTAGCAGCAAAAGTTGTTTTCTAGTAAGGAGATTCACTATTGTGCTCAATTGGCCTTACACAGTGCAAATAGCACTCGCGTCTGTTCCCAGCAAATGCAGTGTATTGGACACAAGAGAAACTCCTGTTCTTGTCAGTTTCCTAAGCAGAGTTGAATTAGATATTGCCCTTGTGTGTAGGAAGCACAGTTCTTTAGTTCTGAGCAAGCTGACAGTTCTGGCTATATAGGAAACACAGTAGAGTAGAAGAGTGCTGCTTTCTCTAAAGCAGAGTGTGTTTCTTGTAAGGCGAGCTAGAGTTGATTTCCCTTTCATAAACGGAGTTGAATCACATGCAGTTTCTGGTCCTAGCAGCAAAAGTTGTTTTCTGGTAAGGAGATTCACTATTGTGCTCAATTGGCCTTACACAGTGCAAATAGCACTCACGTCTTATCCCAGCAAATGCAGTGTATTGGACGCAAGAGAAACTACTTTTCTTGTCAGTATCCTAAGCAGAGTTGAATTAGATATGGCCCTTGTGTGTAGGAAGCACACTTCTTTAGTTCTGAGCCAGCTGACAGTTCTGGCTCTATAGGAAACACAGTAGAGTAGAAGAGTGCTGCTTTCTCTAAAGCAGAGTGTGTTTCTTGTAAGGCGAGCTAGAGTTGATTTCCCTTTCATAAACGGAGTTGAATCACATGCAGTTTCTGGTTCTAGCAGCAAAAGTTGCTTTCTGGTAAGGAGATTCACTATTGTTCTCAATTGGCCTTACACAGTGCAAATAGCACTCGCGTCTTATCCCAGCAAATGCAGTGTATTGGACGCAAGAGAAACTACTGTTCTTGTCAGTTTCCTAAGCAGAGTTGAATTAGATATGGCCCTTGTGTGTAGGAAGCACACTTTAGTTCTGAGCAAGCTGACTGTTCTGGCTATATAGGAAACACAGTAGAGTAGAAGAGTGCTGCTTTCTCAAAAGCAGAGTGTGTTTCTTTTAAGGCAAGCTAGAGTTGAATTCCCTTTCATAAACGGAGTTGAATCACATGCAGTTTCTGGTCCTAGCACCAAGAGTTGTTTTCTGGTAAGGAGAGTCACTATTGTGCTCATTTGGCCATACACAATGCAAATAGCACTCGCTTCTGTTCTCAGCAATTGCAGTGTATTAGAAGCAAGAGAAACTACTGTTCTTGTCAGTTTCCTAAGCAGAGTTGAACTAGTTATGGCCATTGTGTGTAGGAAGCACAGTTCTTTGGTTCTGAGCAAGCTGACTGTTCTGGCTCTGTAGGAAACCCAGTAGAGTAGAAGAGTGCTGCTTTCCCAAAAGCAGAGTGTGTTTCTTGTAAGGCGAGCCAGAGTTCAATTCCCTTTCATAAACGGAGTTGAATCACATGCAATTTCTGTTCCTAGCAGCAAGAGTTGTTTTCTGGTAAGGAGATTCACTATTGTGCTCAATTGGCCATACACATTGCAAATAGCACTCGCGTCTGTTCCCAGCAAATGCAGTGTATTGGACGCAAGAGAAACTACTGTTCTTGTCAGTTTCCTAAGCAGAGTTGAATTAGATATGGCCCTTGTGTGTAGGAAGCACACTTCTTTAGTTCTGAGCAAGCTGACTGTTCTGGCTATATAGGAAACACAGTAGAGTAGAAGAGTGCTGCTTTCTCAAAAGCAGAGTGTGTTTCTTGTAAGGCAAGCTAGAGTTGAATTCCCTTTCATAAACGGAGTTGAATCACATGCAGTTTCTCGTCCTAGCACCAAGAGTTGTTTTCTGGTAAGGAGAGTCACTATTGTGCTCATTTGGCCATACACAATGCAAATAGCACTCGCTTCTGTTCTCAGCAAGTGCAGTGTATTGGACGCAAGAGAAACTACTGTTCTTGTCAGTTTCCTAAGCAGAGTTGAACTAGTTATGGCCATTGTGTGTAGGAAGCACAGTTCTTTGGTTCTGAGCAAGCTGACTGTTCTGGCTCTATAGGAAACACAGTAGAGTAGAAGAGTGCTGCTTTCCCAAAAGCAGAGTGTGTTTCTTGTAAGGCGAGCCAGAGTTTAATTCCCTTTCATAAACGGAGTTGAATCACATGCAATTTCTGGTCCTGGCAGCAAGAGTTGTTTTCTGGTAAGGAGATTCACTATTGTGCTCAATTGGCCATACACATTGCAAATAGCACTCGCGTCTGTTCCCAGCAAATGCAGTGTATTGGACGCAAGAGAAACTACTGTTCTTGTCAGTTTCCTAAGCAGAGTTGAATTAGATATTGCCCTTGTGTGTAGGAAGCACAGTTCTTTAGTTCTGAGCAAGCTGACAGTTCTGGCTATATAGGAAACACAGTAGAGTAGAAGAGTGCTGCTTTCTCTAAAGCAGAGTGTGTTTCTTGTAAGGCGAGCTAGAGTTGATTTCCCTTTCATAAACGGAGTTGAATCACATGCAGTTTCTGGTCCTAGCAGCAAAAGTTGTTTTCTGGTAAGGAGATTTACTATTGTGCTCAATTGGCCTTACACAGTGCAAATAGCACTCGCGTCTTATCCCAGCAAATGCAGTGTATTGGACGCAAGAGAAACTACTGTTCTTGTCAGTTTCCTAAGCAGAGTTGAATTAGATATGGCCCTTGTGTGTAGGAAGCACAGTTCTTTAGTTCTGAGCAAGCTGACAGTTCTGGCTATATAGGAAACACAGTAGAGTAGAAGAGTGCTGCTTTCTATAAAGCAGAGTGTGTTTCTTGTAAGGCGAGCTAGAGTTGATTTCCCTTTCATAAACGGAGTTGAATCACATGCAGTTTCTGGTCCTCGCAGCAAAAGTTGTTTTCTGGTAAGGAGATTCACTATTGTGCTCAATTGGCCTTACACAGTGCAAATAGCACTCGCGTCTTATCCCAGCAAATGCAGTGTATTGGACGCAAGAGAAACTACTGTTCTTGTCAGTTTCCTAAGCAGAGTTGAATTAGATATGGCCCTTGTGTGTAGGAAGCACACTTCTTTAGTTCTGAGCAAGCTGACTGTTCTGGCTATATAGGAAACACAGTAGAGTAGAAGAGTGCGGTTTTCTCAAAAGCAGAGTGTGTTTCTTGTAAGGCAAGCTAGAGTTGAATTCCCTTTCATAAACGGAGTTGAATCACATGCAGTTTCTGGTCCTAGCACCAAGAGTTGTTTTCTGGTAAGGAGAGTCACTATTGTGCTCATTTGTCCATACACAATGCAAATAGCACTCGCTTCTGTTCTCAGCAAGTGCAGTGTATTAGAAGCAAGAGAAACTACTGTTCTTGTCAGTTTCCTAAGCAGAGTTGAACTAGTTATGGCCATTGTGTGTAGGAAGCACAGTTCTTTGGTTCTGAGCAAGCTGACTGTTCTGGCTCTGTAGGAAACCCAGTAGACTAGAAGAGTGCTGCTTTCCCAAAAGCAGAGTGTGTTTCTTGTAAGGCGAGCCAGAGTTTAATTCCCTTTCATAAACGGAGTTGAATCACATGCAATTTCTGGTCCTAGCAGCAAGAGTTGTTTTCTGGTAAGGAGATTCACTATTGTGCTCAATTGGCCATACACATTGCAAATGGCACTCGCGTCTGTTCCCAGCAAATGCAGTGTACTGGACGCAAGAGAAACTACTGTTCTTGTCAGTTTCCTAAGCAGAGTTTAATTAGATATGGCCCTTGTGTGTAGGAAGCACACTTCTTTAGTTCTGAGCAAGCTGACAGTTCTGGCTATATAGGAAACACAGTAGAGTAGAAGAGTGCGGTTTTCTCAAAAGCAGAGTGTGTTTCTTGTAAGGCAAGCTAGAGTTTAATTCCCTTTCATAAACGGAGTTGAATCACATGCAGTTTCTGGTCCTAGCACCAAGAGTTGTTTTCTGGTAAGGAGAGTCACTATTGTGCTCATTTGGCCATACACATTGCAAATAGCACTCGGTTTTGTTCTCAGCAAGTGCAGTGTATTAGAAGCAAGAGAAACTACTGTTCTTGTCAGTTTCCTAAGCAGAGTTGAACTAGTTATGGCCATTGTGTGTAGGAAGCACAGTTCTTTGGTTCTGAGCAAGCTGACTGTTCTGGCTCTATAGGAAACACAGTAGAGTAGAAGAGTGCTGCTTTCCCAAAAGCAGAGTGTGTTTCTTGTAAGGCGAGCCAGAGTTTAATTCCCTTTCATAAACGGAGTTGAATCACATGCAGTTTCTGGTCCTAGCAGCAAGAGTTGTTTTCTGGTAAGGAGATTCACTATTGTGCTCAATTGGCCATACACATTGCAAATAGCACTCGCGTCTGTTCCCAGCAAATGCAGTGTATTGGACGCAAGAGAAACTACTGTTCTTGTCAGTTTCCCAAGCAGAGTTGAATTAGATATGGCCCTTGTGTGTAGGAAGCACAGTTCTTTAGTTCTGAGCAAGCTGACAGTTCTGGCTATATAGGAAACACAGTAGAGTAGAAGAGTGCTGCTTTCTCAAAAGCAGAGTGTGTTTCTTGTAAGGCGAGCTAGAGTTGAATTCCCTTTCATAAACGGAGTTGAATCACATGCAGTTTCTGGTCCTAGCAGCAAGAGTTATTTTCTGGTAAGGAGATTCACTATTGTGCTCAATTGGCCATACACAGTGCAAATAGCACTCGCGTCTGTTCCCAGCAAATGCAGTGTATTGGACGCAAGAGAAACTACTGTTCTTGTCAGTTTCCTAAGCAGAGTTGAATTAGATATGGCCCTTGTGTGTAGGAAGCACAGTTCTTTAGTTCTGAGCCAGCTGACAGTTCTGGCTCTATAGGAAACACAGTAGAGTAGAAGAGTGCTGCTTTCTCTAAAGCAGAGTGTGTTTCTTGTAAGGCGAGCTAGAGTTGATTTCCCTTTCATAAACGGAGTTGAATCACATGCAGTTTCTGGTCCTAGCAGCAAAAGTTGTTTTCTGGTAAGGAGATTCACTATTGTGCTCAATTGGCCTTACACAGTGCAAATAGCACTCGCGTCTTATCCCAGCAAATGCAGTGTATTGGACGCAAGAGAAACTACTGTTCTTGTCAGTTTCCTAAGCAGAGTTGAATTAGATATGGCCCTTGTGTGTAGGAAGCACAGTTCTTTAGTTCTGAGCAAGCTGACTGTTCTGGCTATATAGGAAACACAGTAGAGTAGAAGAGTGCTGCTTTCTCAAAAGCAGAGTGTGTTTCTTGTAAGGCAAGCTAGAGTTGAATTCCCTTTCATAAACGGAGTTGAATCACATGCAGTTTCTGGTCCTAGCACCAAGAGTTGTTTTCTGGTAAGGAGAGTCACTATTGTGCTCATTTGGCCATACACAATGCAAATAGCACTCGCTTCTGTTCTCAGCAAGTGCAGTGTATTGGACGCAAGAGAAACTACTGTTCTTGTCAGTTTCCTAAGCAGAGTTGAACTAGTTATGGCCATTGTGTGTAGGAAGCACAGTTCTTTGGTTCTGAGCAAGCTGACTGTTCTGGCTCTATAGGAAACACAGTAGAGTAGAAGAGTGCTGCTTTCCCAAAAGCAGAGTGTGTTTCTTGTAAGGCGAGCCAGAGTTTAATTCCCTTTCATAAACGGAGTTGAATCACATGCAATTTCTGGTCCTGGCAGCAAGAGTTGTTTTCTGGTAAGGAGATTCACTATTGTGCTCAATTGGCCATACACATTGCAAATAGCACTCGCGTCTGTTCCCAGCAAATGCAGTGTATTGGACGCAAGAGAAACTACTGTTCTTGTCAGTTTCCTAAGCAGAGTTGAATTAGATATTGCCCTTGTGTGTAGGAAGCACAGTTCTTTAGTTCTGAGCAAGCTGACAGTTCTGGCTATATAGGAAACACAGTAGAGTAGAAGAGTGCTGCTTTCTCTAAAGCAGAGTGTGTTTCTTGTAAGGCGAGCTAGAGTTGATTTTCCTTTCATAAACGGAGTTGAATCACATGCAGTTTCTGGTCCTAGCAGCAAAAGTTGTTTTCTGGTAAGGAGATTTACTATTGTGCTCAATTGGCCTTACACAGTGCAAATAGCACTCGCGTCTTATCCCAGCAAATGCAGTGTATTGGACGCAAGAGAAACTACTGTTCTTGTCAGTTTCCTAAGCAGAGTTGAATTAGATATGGCCCTTGTGTGTAGGAAGCACAGTTCTTTAGTTCTGAGCAAGCTGACAGTTCTGGCTCTATAGGAAACACAGTAGAGTAGAAGAGTGCTGCTTTCTCTAAAGCAGAGTGTGTTTCTTGTAAGGCGAGCTAGAGTTGATTTCCCTTTCATAAACGGAGTTGAATCACATGCAGTTTCTGGTCCTAGCAGCAAAAGTTGTTTTCTGGTAAGGAGATTCACTATTGTGCTCAATTGGCCTTACACAGTGCAAATAGCACTCGCGTCTTATCCCAGCAAATGCAGTGTATTGGACGCAAGAGAAACTACTGTTCTTGTCAGTTTCCTAAGCAGAGTTGAATTAGATATGGCCCTTGTGTGTAGGAAGCACAGTTCTTTAGTTCTGAGCAAGCTGACTGTTCTGGCTATATAGGAAAAACAGTAGAGTAGAAGAGTGCTGCTTTCTCAAAAGCAGAGTGTGTTTCTTGTAAGGCAAGCTAGAGTTGAATTCCCTTTCATAAACGGAGTTGAATCACATGCAGTTTCTGGTCCTAGCACCAAGAGTTGTTTTCTGGTAAGGAGAGTCACTATTGTGCTCATTTGGCCATACACAATGCAAATAGCACTCGCTTCTGTTCTCAGCAAGTGCAGTGTATTGGACGCAAGAGAAACTACTGTTCTTGTCAGTTTCCTAAGCAGAGTTGAACTAGTTATGGCCGTTGTGTGTAGGAAGCACAGTTCTTTGGTTCTGAGCAAGCTGACTGTTCTGGCTCTATAGGAAACACAGTAGAGTAGAAGAGTGCTGCTTTCCCAAAAGCAGAGTGTGTTTCTTGTAAGGCGAGCCAGAGTTTAATTCCCTTTCATAAACGGAGTTGAATCACATGCAATTTCTGGTCCTGGCAGCAAGAGTTGTTTTCTGGTAAGGAGATTCACTATTGTGCTCAATTGGCCATACACATTGCAAATAGCACTCGCGTCTGTTCCCAGCAAATGCAGTGTATTGGACGCAAGAGAAACTACTGTTCTTGTCAGTTTCCTAAGCAGAGTTGAATTAGATATTGCCCTTGTGTGTAGGAAGCACAGTTCTTTAGTTCTGAGCAAGCTGACAGTTCTGGCTATATAGGAAACACAGTAGAGTAGAAGAGTGCTGCTTTCTCTAAAGCAGAGTGTGTTTCTTGTAAGGCGAGCTAGAGTTGATTTTCCTTTCATAAACGGAGTTGAATCACATGCAGTTTCTGGTCCTAGCAGCAAAAGTTGTTTTCTGGTAAGGAGATTTACTATTGTGCTCAATTGGCCTTACACAGTGCAAATAGCACTCGCGTCTTATCCCAGCAAATGCAGTGTATTGGACGCAAGAGAAACTACTGTTCTTGTCAGTTTCCTAAGCAGAGTTGAATTAGATATGGCCCTTGTGTGTAGGAAGCACAGTTCTTTAGTTCTGAGCAAGCTGACAGTTCTGGCTATATAGGAAACACAGTAGAGTAGAAGAGTGCTGCTTTCTCTAAAGCAGAGTCTGTTTCTTGTAAGGCGAGCTAGAGTTGATTTCCCTTTCATAAACGGAGTTGAATCACATGCAGTTTCTGGTCCTAGCAGCAAAAGTTGTTTTCTGGTAAGGAGATTCACTATTGTGCTCAATTGGCCATACACAGTGCAAATAGCACTCGCGTCTTATCCCAGCAAATGCAGTGTATTGGACGCAAGAGAAACTACTGTTCTTGTCAGTTTCCTAAGCAGAGTTGAATTAGATATGGCCCTTGTGTGTAGGAAGCACAGTTCTTTAGTTCTGAGCCAGCTGACAGTTCTGGCTCTATAGGAAACACAGTAGAGTAGAAGAGTGCTGCTTTCTCTAAAGCAGAGTGTGTTTCTTGTAAGGCGAGCTAGAGTTGATTTCCCTTTCATAAACGGAGTTGAATCACATGCAGTTTCTGGTCCTAGCAGCAAAAGTTGTTTTCTGGTAAGGAGATTCACTATTGTGCTCAATTGGCCTTACACAGTGCAAATAGCACTCGCGTCTTATCCCAGCAAATGCAGTGTATTGGACGCAAGAGAAACTACTGTTCTTGTCAGTTTCCTAAGCAGAGTTGAATTAGATATGGCCCTTGTGTGTAGGAAGCACACTTCTTTAGTTCTGAGCAAGCTGACTGTTCTGGCTATATAGGAAACACAGTAGAGTAGAAGAGTGCTGCTTTCTCAAAAGCAGAGTGTGTTTCTTGTAAGGCGAGCTAGAGTTGATTTCCCTTTCATAAACGGAGTTGAATCACATGCAGTTTCTGGTCCTAGCAGCAAAAGTTGTTTTCTGGTAAGGAGATTCACTATTGTGCTCAATTGGCCTTACACAGTGCAAATAGCACTCGCGTCTTATCCCAGCAAATGCAGTGTATTGGACGCAAGAGAAACTACTGTTCTTGTCAGTTTCCTAAGCAGAGTTGAATTAGATATGGCCCTTGTGTGTAGGAAGCACAGTTCTTTAGTTCTGAGCAAGCTGACTGTTCTGGCTCTATAGGAAACACAGTAGAGTAGAAGAGTGCTGCTTTCTCAAAAGCAGAGTGTGTTTCTTGTAAGGCAAGCTAGAGTTGAATTCCCTTTCATAAACGGAGTTGAATCACATGCAGTTTCTGGTCCTAGCACCAAGAGTTGTTTTCTGGTAAGGAGAGTCACTATTGTGCTCATTTGGCCATACACAATGCAAATAGCACTCGCTTCTGTTCTCAGCAAGTGCAGTGTATTGGACGCAAGAGAAACTACTGTTCTTGTCAGTTTCCTAAGCAGAGTTGAACTAGTTATGGCCATTGTGTGTAGGAAGCACAGTTCTTTGGTTCTGAGCAAGCTGACTGTTCTGGCTCTATAGGAAACACAGTAGAGTAGAAGAGTGCTGCTTTCCCAAAAGCAGAGTGTGTTTCTTGTAAGGCGAGCCAGAGTTTAATTCCCTTTCATAAACGGAGTTGAATCACATGCAATTTCTGGTCCTGGCAGCAAGAGTTGTTTTCTGGTAAGGAGATTCACTATTGTGCTCAATTGGCCATACACATTGCAAATAGCACTCGCGTCTGTTCCCAGCAAATGCAGTGTATTGGACGCAAGAGAAACTACTGTTCTTGTCAGTTTCCTAAGCAGAGTTGAATTAGATATTGCCCTTGTGTGTAGGAAGCACAGTTCTTTAGTTCTGAGCAAGCTGACAGTTCTGGCTATATAGGAAACACAGTAGAGTAGAAGAGTGCTGCTTTCTCTAAAGCAGAGTGTGTTTCTTGTAAGGCGAGCTAGAGTTGATTTCCCTTTCATAAACGGAGTTGAATCACATGCAGTTTCTGGTCCTAGCAGCAAAAGTTGTTTTCTGGTAAGGAGATTCACTATTGTGCTCAATTGGCCTTACACAGTGCAAATAGCACTCGCGTCTTATCCCAGCAAATGCAGTGTATTGGACGCAAGAGAAACTACTGTTCTTGTCAGTTTCCTAAGCAGAGTTGAATTAGATATGGCCCTTGTGTGTAGGAAGCACAGTTCTTTAGTTCTGAGCAAGCTGACAGTTCTGGCTCTATAGGAAACACAGTAGAGTAGAAGAGTGCTGCTTTCTCTAAAGCAGAGTGTGTTTCTTGTAAGGCGAGCTAGAGTTGATTTCCCTTTCATAAACGGAGTTGAATCACATGCAGTTTCTGGTCCTAGCAGCAAAAGTTGTTTTCTGGTAAGGAGATTCACTATTGTGCTCAATTGGCCTTACACAGTGCAAATAGCACTCGCGTCTTATCCCAGCAAATGCAGTGTATTGGACGCAAGAGAAACTACTGTTCTTGTCAGTTTCCTAAGCAGAGTTGAATTAGATATGGCCCTTGTGTGTAGGAAGCACACTTCTTTAGTTCTGAGCAAGCTGACTGTTCTGGCTATATAGGAAACACAGTAGAGTAGAAGAGTGCTGCTTTCTCAAAAGCAGAGTGTGTTTCTTGTAAGGCAAGCTAGAGTTGAATTCCCTTTCATAAACGGAGTTGAATCACATGCAGTTTCTGGTCCTAGCACCAAGAGTTGTTTTCTGGTAAGGAGAGTCACTATTGTGCTCATTTGGCCATACACAATGCAAATAGCACTCGCTTCTGTTCTCAGCAAGTGCAGTGTATTGGACGCAAGAGAAACTACTGTTCTTGTCAGTTTCCTAAGCAGAGTTGAACTAGTTATGGCCATTGTGTGTAGGAAGCACAGTTCTTTGGTTCTGAGCAAGCTGACTGTTCTGGCTCTATAGGAAACACAGTAGAGTAGAAGAGTGCTGCTTTCCCAAAAGCAGAGTGTGTTTCTTGTAAGGCGAGCCAGAGTTTAATTCCCTTTCATAAACGGAGTTGAATCACATGCAATTTCTGGTCCTGGCAGCAAGAGTTGTTTTCTGGTAAGGAGATTCACTATTGTGCTCAATTGGCCATACACATTGCAAATAGCACTCGCGTCTGTTCCCAGCAAATGCAGTGTATTGGACGCAAGAGAAACTACTGTTCTTGTCAGTTTCCTAAGCAGAGTTGAATTAGATATTGCCCTTGTGTGTAGGAAGCACAGTTCTTTAGTTCTGAGCAAGCTGACAGTTCTGGCTATATAGGAAACACAGTAGAGTAGAAGAGTGCTGCTTTCTCTAAAGCAGAGTGTGTTTCTTGTAAGGCGAGCTAGAGTTGATTTTCCTTTCATAAACGGAGTTGAATCACATGCAGTTTCTGGTCCTAGCAGCAAAAGTTGTTTTCTGGTAAGGAGATTTACTATTGTGCTCAATTGGCCTTACACAGTGCAAATAGCACTCGCGTCTTATCCCAGCAAATGCAGTGTATTGGACGCAAGAGAAACTACTGTTCTTGTCAGTTTCCTAAGCAGAGTTGAATTAGATATGGCCCTTGTGTGTAGGAAGCACAGTTCTTTAGTTCTGAGCAAGCTGACAGTTCTGGCTATATAGGAAACACAGTAGAGTAGAAGAGTGCTGCTTTCTCTAAAGCAGAGTCTGTTTCTTGTAAGGCGAGCTAGAGTTGATTTCCCTTTCATAAACGGAGTTGAATCACATGCAGTTTCTGGTCCTAGCAGCAAAAGTTGTTTTCTGGTAAGGAGATTCACTATTGTGCTCAATTGGCCTTACACAGTGCAAATAGCACTCGCGTCTTATCCCAGCAAATGCAGTGTATTGGACGCAAGAGAAACTACTGTTCTTGTCAGTTTCCTAAGCAGAGTTGAATTAGATATGGCCCTTGTGTGTAGGAAGCACAGTTCTTTAGTTCTGAGCCAGCTGACAGTTCTGGCTCTATAGGAAACACAGTAGAGTAGAAGAGTGCTGCTTTCTCTAAAGCAGAGTGTGTTTCTTGTAAGGCGAGCTAGAGTTGATTTCCCTTTCATAAACGGAGTTGAATCACATGCAGTTTCTGGTCCTAGCAGCAAAAGTTGTTTTCTGGTAAGGAGATTCACTATTGTGCTCAATTGGCCTTACACAGTGCAAATAGCACTCGCGTCTTATCCCAGCAAATGCAGTGTATTGGACGCAAGAGAAACTACTGTTCTTGTCAGTTTCCTAAGCAGAGTTGAATTAGATATGGCCCTTGTGTGTAGGAAGCACACTTCTTTAGTTCTGAGCAAGCTGACTGTTCTGGCTATATAGGAAACACAGTAGAGTAGAAGAGTGCTGCTTTCTCAAAAGCAGAGTGTGTTTCTTGTAAGGCAAGCTAGAGTTGAATTCCCTTTCATAAACGGAGTTGAATCACATGCAGTTTCTGGTCCTAGCACCAAGAGTTGTTTTCTGGTAAGGAGAGTCACTATTGTGCTCATTTGGCCATACACAATGCAAATAGCACTCGCTTCTGTTCTCAGCAAGTGCAGTGTATTGGACGCAAGAGAAACTACTGTTCTTGTCAGTTTCCTAAGCAGAGTTGAACTAGTTATGGCCATTGTGTGTAGGAAGCACAGTTCTTTGGTTCTGAGCAAGCTGACTGTTCTGGCTCTATAGGAAACACAGTAGAGTAGAAGAGTGCTGCTTTCCCAAAAGCAGAGTGTGTTTCTTGTAAGGCGAGCCAGAGTTTAATTCCCTTTCATAAACGGAGTTGAATCACATGCAATTTCTGGTCCTGGCAGCAAGAGTTGTTTTCTGGTAAGGAGATTCACTATTGTGCTCAATTGGCCATACACATTGCAAATAGCACTCGCGTCTGTTCCCAGCAAATGCAGTGTATTGGACGCAAGAGAAACTACTGTTCTTGTCAGTTTCCTAAGCAGAGTTGAATTAGATATTGCCCTTGTGTGTAGGAAGCACAGTTCTTTAGTTCTGAGCAAGCTGACAGTTCTGGCTATATAGGAAACACAGTAGAGTAGAAGAGTGCTGCTTTCTCTAAAGCAGAGTGTGTTTCTTGTAAGGCGAGCTAGAGTTGATTTTCCTTTCATAAACGGAGTTGAATCACATGCAGTTTCTGGTCCTAGCAGCAAAAGTTGTTTTCTGGTAAGGAGATTTACTATTGTGCTCAATTGGCCTTACACAGTGCAAATAGCACTCGCGTCTTATCCCAGCAAATGCAGTGTATTGGACGCAAGAGAAACTACTGTTCTTGTCAGTTTCCTAAGCAGAGTTGAATTAGATATGGCCCTTGTGTGTAGGAAGCACAGTTCTTTAGTTCTGAGCAAGCTGACAGTTCTGGCTCTATAGGAAACACAGTAGAGTAGAAGAGTGCTGCTTTCTCTAAAGCAGAGTGTGTTTCTTGTAAGGCGAGCTAGAGTTGATTTCCCTTTCATAAACGGAGTTGAATCACATGCAGTTTCTGGTCCTAGCAGCAAAAGTTGTTTTCTGGTAAGGAGATTCACTATTGTGCTCAATTGGCCTTACACAGTGCAAATAGCACTCGCGTCTTATCCCAGCAAATGCAGTGTATTGGACGCAAGAGAAACTACTGTTCTTGTCAGTTTCCTAAGCAGAGTTGAATTAGATATGGCCCTTGTGTGTAGGAAGCACAGTTCTTTAGTTCTGAGCAAGCTGACTGTTCTGGCTATATAGGAAAAACAGTAGAGTAGAAGAGTGCTGCTTTCTCAAAAGCAGAGTGTGTTTCTTGTAAGGCAAGCTAGAGTTGAATTCCCTTTCATAAACGGAGTTGAATCACATGCAGTTTCTGGTCCTAGCACCAAGAGTTGTTTTCTGGTAAGGAGAGTCACTATTGTGCTCATTTGGCCATACACAATGCAAATAGCACTCGCTTCTGTTCTCAGCAAGTGCAGTGTATTGGACGCAAGAGAAACTACTGTTCTTGTCAGTTTCCTAAGCAGAGTTGAACTAGTTATGGCCGTTGTGTGTAGGAAGCACAGTTCTTTGGTTCTGAGCAAGCTGACTGTTCTGGCTCTATAGGAAACACAGTAGAGTAGAAGAGTGCTGCTTTCCCAAAAGCAGAGTGTGTTTCTTGTAAGGCGAGCCAGAGTTTAATTCCCTTTCATAAACGGAGTTGAATCACATGCAATTTCTGGTCCTGGCAGCAAGAGTTGTTTTCTGGTAAGGAGATTCACTATTGTGCTCAATTGGCCATACACATTGCAAATAGCACTCGCGTCTGTTCCCAGCAAATGCAGTGTATTGGACGCAAGAGAAACTACTGTTCTTGTCAGTTTCCTAAGCAGAGTTGAATTAGATATTGCCCTTGTGTGTAGGAAGCACAGTTCTTTAGTTCTGAGCAAGCTGACAGTTCTGGCTATATAGGAAACACAGTAGAGTAGAAGAGTGCTGCTTTCTCTAAAGCAGAGTGTGTTTCTTGTAAGGCGAGCTAGAGTTGATTTTCCTTTCATAAACGGAATTGAATCACATGCAGTTTCTGGTCCTAGCAGCAAAAGTTGTTTTCTGGTAAGGAGATTTACTATTGTGCTCAATTGGCCTTACACAGTGCAAATAGCACTCGCGTCTTATCCCAGCAAATGCAGTGTATTGGACGCAAGAGAAACTACTGTTCTTGTCAGTTTCCTAAGCAGAGTTGAATTAGATATGGCCCTTGTGTGTAGGAAGCACAGTTCTTTAGTTCTGAGCAAGCTGACAGTTCTGGCTATATAGGAAACACAGTAGAGTAGAAGAGTGCTGCTTTCTCTAAAGCAGAGTCTGTTTCTTGTAAGGCGAGCTAGAGTTGATTTCCCTTTCATAAACGGAGTTGAATCACATGCAGTTTCTGGTCCTAGCAGCAAAAGTTGTTTTCTGGTAAGGAGATTCACTATTGTGCTCAATTGGCCATACACAGTGCAAATAGCACTCGCGTCTTATCCCAGCAAATGCAGTGTATTGGACGCAAGAGAAACTACTGTTCTTGTCAGTTTCCTAAGCAGAGTTGAATTAGATATGGCCCTTGTGTGTAGGAAGCACAGTTCTTTAGTTCTGAGCCAGCTGACAGTTCTGGCTCTATAGGAAACACAGTAGAGTAGAAGAGTGCTGCTTTCTCTAAAGCAGAGTGTGTTTCTTGTAAGGCGAGCTAGAGTTGATTTCCCTTTCATAAACGGAGTTGAATCACATGCAGTTTCTGGTCCTAGCAGCAAAAGTTGTTTTCTGGTAAGGAGATTCACTATTGTGCTCAATTGGCCTTACACAGTGCAAATAGCACTCGCGTCTTATCCCAGCAAATGCAGTGTATTGGACGCAAGAGAAACTACTGTTCTTGTCAGTTTCCTAAGCAGAGTTGAATTAGATATGGCCCTTGTGTGTAGGAAGCACACTTCTTTAGTTCTGAGCAAGCTGACTGTTCTGGCTATATAGGAAACACAGTAGAGTAGAAGAGTGCTGCTTTCTCAAAAGCAGAGTGTGTTTCTTGTAAGGCAAGCTAGAGTTGAATTCCCTTTCATAAACGGAGTTGAATCACATGCAGTTTCTGGTCCTAGCACCAAGAGTTGTTTTCTGGTAAGGAGAGTCACTATTGTGCTCATTTGGCCATACACAATGCAAATAGCACTCGCTTCTGTTCTCAGCAAGTGCAGTGTATTGGACGCAAGAGAAACTACTGTTCTTGTCAGTTTCCTAAGCAGAGTTGAACTAGTTATGGCCATTGTGTGTAGGAAGCACAGTTCTTTGGTTGTGAGCAAGCTGACTGTTCTGGCTCTATAGGAAACACAGTAGAGTAGAAGAGTGCTGCTTTCCCAAAAGCAGAGTGTGTTTCTTGTAAGGCGAGCCAGAGTTTAATTCCCTTTCATAAACGGAGTTGAATCACATGCAATTTCTGGTCCTGGCAGCAAGAGTTGTTTTCTGGTAAGGAGATTCACTATTGTGCTCAATTGGCCATACACATTGCAAATAGCACTCGCGTCTGTTCCCAGCAAATGCAGTGTATTGGACGCAAGAGAAACTACTGTTCTTGTCAGTTTCCTAAGCAGAGTTGAATTAGATATTGCCCTTGTGTGTAGGAAGCACAGTTCTTTAGTTCTGAGCAAGCTGACAGTTCTGGCTATATAGGAAACACAGTAGAGTAGAAGAGTGCTGCTTTCTCTAAAGCAGAGTGTGTTTCTTGTAAGGCGAGCTAGAGTTGATTTTCCTTTCATAAACGGAGTTGAATCACATGCAGTTTCTGGTCCTAGCAGCAAAAGTTGTTTTCTGGTAAGGAGATTTACTATTGTGCTCAATTGGCCTTACACAGTGCAAATAGCACTCGCGTCTTATCCCAGCAAATGCAGTGTATTGGACGCAAGAGAAACTACTGTTCTTGTCAGTTTCCTAAGCAGAGTTGAATTAGATATGGCCCTTGTGTGTAGGAAGCACAGTTCTTTAGTTCTGAGCAAGCTGACAGTTCTGGCTATATAGGAAACACAGTAGAGTAGAAGAGTGCTGCTTTCTCTAAAGCAGAGTCTGTTTCTTGTAAGGCGAGCTAGAGTTGATTTCCCTTTCATAAACGGAGTTGAATCACATGCAGTTTCTGGTCCTAGCAGCAAAAGTTGTTTTCTGGTAAGGAGATTCACTATTGTGCTCAATTGGCCTTACACAGTGCAAATAGCACTCGCGTCTTATCCCAGCAAATGCAGTGTATTGGACGCAAGAGAAACTACTGTTCTTGTCAGTTTCCTAAGCAGAGTTGAATTAGATATGGCCCTTGTGTGTAGGAAGCACAGTTCTTTAGTTCTGAGCCAGCTGACAGTTCTGGCTCTATAGGAAACACAGTAGAGTAGAAGAGTGCTGCTTTCTCTAAAGCAGAGTGTGTTTCTTGTAAGGCGAGCTAGAGTTGATTTCCCTTTCATAAACGGAGTTGAATCACATGCAGTTTCTGGTCCTAGCAGCAAAAGTTGTTTTCTGGTAAGGAGATTCACTATTGTGCTCAATTGGCCTTACACAGTGCAAATAGCACTCGCGTCTTATCCCAGCAAATGCAGTGTATTGGACGCAAGAGAAACTACTGTTCTTGTCAGTTTCCTAAGCAGAGTTGAATTAGATATGGCCCTTGTGTGTAGGAAGCACACTTCTTTAGTTCTGAGCAAGCTGACTGTTCTGGCTATATAGGAAACACAGTAGAGTAGAAGAGTGCTGCTTTCTCAAAAGCAGAGTGTGTTTCTTGTAAGGCAAGCTAGAGTTGAATTCCCTTTCATAAACGGAGTTGAATCACATGCAGTTTCTGGTCCTAGCACCAAGAGTTGTTTTCTGGTAAGGAGAGTCACTATTGTGCTCATTTGGCCATACACAATGCAAATAGCACTCGCTTCTGTTCTCAGCAAGTGCAGTGTATTGGACGCAAGAGAAACTACTGTTCTTGTCAGTTTCCTAAGCAGAGTTGAACTAGTTATGGCCGTTGTGTGTAGGAAGCACAGTTCTTTGGTTCTGAGCAAGCTGACTGTTCTGGCTCTATAGGAAACACAGTAGAGTAGAAGAGTGCTGCTTTCCCAAAAGCAGAGTGTGTTTCTTGTAAGGCGAGCCAGAGTTTAATTCCCTTTCATAAACGGAGTTGAATCACATGCAATTTCTGGTCCTGGCAGCAAGAGTTGTTTTCTGGTAAGGAGATTCACTATTGTGCTCAATTGGCCATACACATTGCAAATAGCACTCGCGTCTGTTCCCAGCAAATGCAGTGTATTGGACGCAAGAGAAACTACTGTTCTTGTCAGTTTCCTAAGCAGAGTTGAATTAGATATTGCCCTTGTGTGTAGGAAGCACAGTTCTTTAGTTCTGAGCAAGCTGACAGTTCTGGCTATATAGGAAACACAGTAGAGTAGAAGAGTGCTGCTTTCTCTAAAGCAGAGTGTGTTTCTTGTAAGGCGAGCTAGAGTTGATTTTCCTTTCATAAACGGAGTTGAATCACATGCAGTTTCTGGTCCTAGCAGCAAAAGTTGTTTTCTGGTAAGGAGATTTACTATTGTGCTCAATTGGCCTTACACAGTGCAAATAGCACTCGCGTCTTATCCCAGCAAATGCAGTGTATTGGACGCAAGAGAAACTACTGTTCTTGTCAGTTTCCTAAGCAGAGTTGAATTAGATATGGCCCTTGTGTGTAGGAAGCACAGTTCTTTAGTTCTGAGCAAGCTGACAGTTCTGGCTCTATAGGAAACACAGTAGAGTAGAAGAGTGCTGCTTTCTCTAAAGCAGAGTGTGTTTCTTGTAAGGCGAGCTAGAGTTGATTTCCCTTTCATAAACGGAGTTGAATCACATGCAGTTTCTGGTCCTAGCAGCAAAAGTTGTTTTCTGGTAAGGAGATTCACTATTGTGCTCAATTGGCCTTACACAGTGCAAATAGCACTCGCGTCTTATCCCAGCAAATGCAGTGTATTGGACGCAAGAGAAACTACTGTTCTTGTCAGTTTCCTAAGCAGAGTTGAATTAGATATGGCCCTTGTGTGTAGGAAGCACAGTTCTTTAGTTCTGAGCAAGCTGACTGTTCTGGCTATATAGGAAAAACAGTAGAGTAGAAGAGTGCTGCTTTCTCAAAAGCAGAGTGTGTTTCTTGTAAGGCAAGCTAGAGTTGAATTCCCTTTCATAAACGGAGTTGAATCACATGCAGTTTCTGGTCCTAGCACCAAGAGTTGTTTTCTGGTAAGGAGAGTCACTATTGTGCTCATTTGGCCATACACAATGCAAATAGCACTCGCTTCTGTTCTCAGCAAGTGCAGTGTATTGGACGCAAGAGAAACTACTGTTCTTGTCAGTTTCCTAAGCAGAGTTGAACTAGTTATGGCCGTTGTGTGTAGGAAGCACAGTTCTTTGGTTCTGAGCAAGCTGACTGTTCTGGCTCTATAGGAAACACAGTAGAGTAGAAGAGTGCTGCTTTCCCAAAAGCAGAGTGTGTTTCTTGTAAGGCGAGCCAGAGTTTAATTCCCTTTCATAAACGGAGTTGAATCACATGCAATTTCTGGTCCTGGCAGCAAGAGTTGTTTTCTGGTAAGGAGATTCACTATTGTGCTCAATTGGCCATACACATTGCAAATAGCACTCGCGTCTGTTCCCAGCAAATGCAGTGTATTGGACGCAAGAGAAACTACTGTTCTTGTCAGTTTCCTAAGCAGAGTTGAATTAGATATTGCCCTTGTGTGTAGGAAGCACAGTTCTTTAGTTCTGAGCAAGCTGACAGTTCTGGCTATATAGGAAACACAGTAGAGTAGAAGAGTGCTGCTTTCTCTAAAGCAGAGTGTGTTTCTTGTAAGGCGAGCTAGAGTTGATTTTCCTTTCATAAACGGAATTGAATCACATGCAGTTTCTGGTCCTAGCAGCAAAAGTTGTTTTCTGGTAAGGAGATTTACTATTGTGCTCAATTGGCCTTACACAGTGCAAGTAGCACTCGCGTCTTATCCCAGCAAATGCAGTGTATTGGACGCAAGAGAAACTACTGTTCTTGTCAGTTTCCTAAGCAGAGTTGAATTAGATATGGCCCTTGTGTGTAGGAAGCACAGTTCTTTAGTTCTGAGCAAGCTGACAGTTCTGGCTATATAGGAAACACAGTAGAGTAGAAGAGTGCTGCTTTCTCTAAAGCAGAGTCTGTTTCTTGTAAGGCGAGCTAGAGTTGATTTCCCTTTCATAAACGGAGTTGAATCACATGCAGTTTCTGGTCCTAGCAGCAAAAGTTGTTTTCTGGTAAGGAGATTCACTATTGTGCTCAATTGGCCTTACACAGTGCAAATAGCACTCGCGTCTTATCCCAGCAAATGCAGTGTATTGGACGCAAGAGAAACTACTGTTCTTGTCAGTTTCCTAAGCAGAGTTGAATTAGATATGGCCCTTGTGTGTAGGAAGCACAGTTCTTTAGTTCTGAGCAAGCTGACTGTTCTGGCTATATAGGAAACACAGTAGAGTAGAAGAGTGCTGCTTTCTCAAAAGCAGAGTGTGTTTCTTGTAAGGCAAGCTAGAGTTGAATTCCCTTTCATAAACGGAGTTGAATCACATGCAGTTTCTGGTCCTAGCACCAAGAGTTGTTTTCTGGTAAGGAGAGTCACTATTGTGCTCATTTGGCCATACACAATGCAAATAGCACTCGCTTCTGTTCTCAGCAAGTGCAGTGTATTGGACGCAAGAGAAACTACTGTTCTTGTCAGTTTCCTAAGCAGAGTTGAACTAGTTATGGCCATTGTGTGTAGGAAGCACAGTTCTTTGGTTCTGAGCAAGCTGACTGTTCTGGCTCTATAGGAAACACAGTAGAGTAGAAGAGTGCTGCTTTCCCAAAAGCAGAGTGTGTTTCTTGTAAGGCGAGCCAGAGTTTAATTCCCTTTCATAAACGGAGTTGAATCACATGCAATTTCTGGTCCTGGCAGCAAGAGTTGTTTTCTGGTAAGGAGATTCACTATTGTGCTCAATTGGCCATACACATTGCAAATAGCACTCGCGTCTGTTCCCAGCAAATGCAGTGTATTGGACGCAAGAGAAACTACTGTTCTTGTCAGTTTCCTAAGCAGAGTTGAATTAGATATTGCCCTTGTGTGTAGGAAGCACAGTTCTTTAGTTCTGAGCAAGCTGACAGTTCTGGCTATATAGGAAACACAGTAGAGTAGAAGAGTGCTGCTTTCTCTAAAGCAGAGTGTGTTTCTTGTAAGGCGAGCTAGAGTTGATTTTCCTTTCATAAACGGAGTTGAATCACATGCAGTTTCTGGTCCTAGCAGCAAAAGTTGTTTTCTGGTAAGGAGATTTACTATTGTGCTCAATTGGCCTTACACAGTGCAAATAGCACTCGCGTCTTATCCCAGCAAATGCAGTGTATTGGACGCAAGAGAAACTACTGTTCTTGTCAGTTTCCTAAGCAGAGTTGAATTAGATATGGCCCTTGTGTGTAGGAAGCACAGTTCTTTAGTTCTGAGCAAGCTGACAGTTCTGGCTATATAGGAAACACAGTAGAGTAGAAGAGTGCTGCTTTCTCTAAAGCAGAGTCTGTTTCTTGTAAGGCGAGCTAGAGTTGATTTCCCTTTCATAAACGGAGTTGAATCACATGCAGTTTCTGGTCCTAGCAGCAAAAGTTGTTTTCTGGTAAGGAGATTCACTATTGTGCTCAATTGGCCTTACACAGTGCAAATAGCACTCGCGTCTTATCCCAGCAAATGCAGTGTATTGGACGCAAGAGAAACTACTGTTCTTGTCAGTTTCCTAAGCAGAGTTGAATTAGATATGGCCCTTGTGTGTAGGAAGCACAGTTCTTTAGTTCTGAGCCAGCTGACAGTTCTGGCTCTATAGGAAACACAGTAGAGTAGAAGAGTGCTGCTTTCTCTAAAGCAGAGTGTGTTTCTTGTAAGGCGAGCTAGAGTTGATTTCCCTTTCATAAACGGAGTTGAATCACATGCAGTTTCTGGTCCTAGCAGCAAAAGTTGTTTTCTGGTAAGGAGATTCACTATTGTGCTCAATTGGCCTTACACAGTGCAAATAGCACTCGCGTCTTATCCCAGCAAATGCAGTGTATTGGACGCAAGAGAAACTACTGTTCTTGTCAGTTTCCTAAGCAGAGTTGAATTAGATATGGCCCTTGTGTGTAGGAAGCACACTTCTTTAGTTCTGAGCAAGCTGACTGTTCTGGCTATATAGGAAACACAGTAGAGTAGAAGAGTGCTGCTTTCTCAAAAGCAGAGTGTGTTTCTTGTAAGGCAAGCTAGAGTTGAATTCCCTTTCATAAACGGAGTTGAATCACATGCAGTTTCTGGTCCTAGCACCAAGAGTTGTTTTCTGGTAAGGAGAGTCACTATTGTGCTCATTTGGCCATACACAATGCAAATAGCACTCGCTTCTGTTCTCAGCAAGTGCAGTGTATTGGACGCAAGAGAAACTACTGTTCTTGTCAGTTTCCTAAGCAGAGTTGAACTAGTTATGGCCATTGTGTGTAGGAAGCACAGTTCTTTGGTTGTGAGCAAGCTGACTGTTCTGGCTCTATAGGAAACACAGTAGAGTAGAAGAGTGCTGCTTTCCCAAAAGCAGAGTGTGTTTCTTGTAAGGCGAGCCAGAGTTTAATTCCCTTTCATAAACGGAGTTGAATCACATGCAATTTCTGGTCCTGGCAGCAAGAGTTGTTTTCTGGTAAGGAGATTCACTATTGTGCTCAATTGGCCATACACATTGCAAATAGCACTCGCGTCTGTTCCCAGCAAATGCAGTGTATTGGACGCAAGAGAAACTACTGTTCTTGTCAGTTTCCTAAGCAGAGTTGAATTAGATATTGCCCTTGTGTGTAGGAAGCACAGTTCTTTAGTTCTGAGCAAGCTGACAGTTCTGGCTATATAGGAAACACAGTAGAGTAGAAGAGTGCTGCTTTCTCTAAAGCAGAGTGTGTTTCTTGTAAGGCGAGCTAGAGTTTATTTCCCTTTCATAAACGGAGTTGAATCACATGCAGTTTCTGGTCCTAGCAGCAAAAGTTGTTTTCTGGTAAGGAGATTCACTATTGTGCTCAATTGGCCATACACAGTGCAAATAGCACTCGCGTCTGTATCCCAGCAAATGCAGTGTATTGGACGCAAGAGAAACTACTGTTCTTGTCAGTTTCCTAAGCAGAGTTGAATTAGATATGGCCCTTGTGTGTAGGAAGCACAGTTCTTTAGTTCTGAGCAAGCTGACAGTTCTGGCTATATAGGAAACACAGTAGAGTAGAAGAGTGCTGCTTTCTCAAAAGCAGAGTGTGTTTCTTGTAAGGCGAGCTAGAGTTGAATTCCCTTTCATAAACGGAGTTGAATCACATGCAGTTTCTGGTCCTAGCAGCAAGAGTTGTTTTCTGGTAAGGAGATTCACTATTGTGCTCAATTGGCCATACACATTGCAAATAGCACTCGCGTCTGTTCCCAGCAAATGCAGTGTATTGGACGCAAGAGAAACTACTGTTCTTGTCAGTTTCCTAAGCAGAGTTGAATTAGATATGGCCCTTGTGTGTAGGAAGCACAGTTCTTTAGTTCTGAGCAAGCTGACAGTTCTGGCTCTATAGGAAACACAGTAGAGTAGAAGAGTGCTGCTTTCTCTAAAGCAGAGTGTGTTTCTTGTAAGGCGAGCTAGAGTTGATTTCCCTTTCATAAACGGAGTTGAATCACATGCAGTTTCTGGTCCTAGCAGCAAAAGTTGTTTTCTGGTAAGGAGATTCACTATTGTGCTCAATTGGCCTTACACAGTGCAAATAGCACTCGCGTCTTATCCCAGCAAATGCAGTGTATTGGACGCAAGAGAAACTACTGTTCTTGTCAGTTTCCTAAGCAGAGTTGAATTAGATATGGCCCTTGTGTGTAGGAAGCACAGTTCTTTAGTTCTGAGCAAGCTGACAGTTCTGGCTCTATAGGAAACACAGTAGAGTAGAAGAGTGCTGCTTTCTCTAAAGCAGAGTGTGTTTCTTGTAAGGCGAGCTAGAGTTGATTTCCCTTTCATAAACGGAGTTGAATCACATGCAGTTTCTGGTCCTAGCAGCAAAAGTTGTTTTCTGGTAAGGAGATTCACTATTGTGCTCAATTGGCCATACACAGTGCAAATAGCACTCGCGTCTGTATCCCAGCAAATGCAGTGTATTGGACGCAAGAGAAACTACTGTTCTTGTCAGTTTCCTAAGCAGAGTTGAATTAGATATGGCCCTTGTGTGTAGGAAGCACAGTTCTTTAGTTCTGAGCAAGCTGACTGTTCTGGCTATATAGGAAACACAGTAGAGTAGAAGAGTGCTGCTTTCTCAAAAGCAGAGTGTGTTTCTTGTAAGGCAAGCTAGAGTTGAATTCCCTTTCATAAACGGAGTTGAATCACATGCAGTTTCTGGTCCTAGCACCAAGAGTTGTTTTCTGGTAAGGAGAGTCACTATTGTGCTCATTTGGCCATACACAATGCAAATAGCACTCGCTTCTGTTCTCAGCAAGTGCAGTGTATTGGACGCAAGAGAAACTACTGTTCTTGTCAGTTTCCTAAGCAGAGTTGAACTAGTTATGGCCATTGTGTGTAGGAAGCACAGTTCTTTGGTTCTGAGCAAGCTGACTGTTCTGGCTCTATAGGAAACACAGTAGAGTAGAAGAGTGCTGCTTTCCCAAAAGCAGAGTGTGTTTCTTGTAAGGCGAGCCAGAGTTTAATTCCCTTTCATAAACGGAGTTGAATCACATGCAATTTCTGGTCCTGGCAGCAAGAGTTGTTTTCTGGTAAGGAGATTCACTATTGTGCTCAATTGGCCATACACATTGCAAATAGCACTCGCGTCTGTTCCCAGCAAATGCAGTGTATTGGACGCAAGAGAAACTACTGTTCTTGTCAGTTTCCTAAGCAGAGTTGAATTAGATATTGCCCTTGTGTGTAGGAAGCACAGTTCTTTAGTTCTGAGCAAGCTGACAGTTCTGGCTATATAGGAAACACAGTAGAGTAGAAGAGTGCTGCTTTCTCAAAAGCAGAGTGTGTTTCTTGTAAGGCGAGCCAGAGTTTAATTCCCTTTCATAAACGGAGTTGAATCACATGCAGTTTCTGGTCCTAGCAGCAAGAGTTGTTTTCTGGTAAGGAGATTCACTATTGTGCTCAATTGGCCATACACAGTGCAAATAGCACTCGCGTCTGTTCCCAGCAAATGCAGTGTATTGGACGCAAGAGAAACTACTGTTCTTGTCAGTTTCCTAAGCAGAGTTGAATTAGATATGGCCCTTGTGTGTAGGAAGCACAGTTCTTTAGTTCTGAGCAAGCTGACAGTTCTGGCTATATAGGAAACACAGTAGAGTAGAAGAGTGCTGCTTTCTCTAAAGCAGAGTGTGTTTCTTGTAAGGCGAGCTAGAGTTGATTTCCCTTTCATAAACGGAGTTGAATCACATGCAGTTTCTGGTCCTAGCAGCAAAAGTTGTTTTCTGGTAAGGAGATTCACTATTGTGCTCAATTGGCCTTACACAGTGCAAATAGCACTCGCGTCTTATCCCAGCAAATGCAGTGTATTGGACGCAAGAGAAACTACTGTTCTTGTCAGTTTCCTAAGCAGAGTTGAATTAGATATGGCCCTTGTGTGTAGGAAGCACAGTTCTTTAGTTCTGAGCAAGCTGACAGTTCTGGCTATATAGGAAACACAGTAGAGTAGAAGAGTGCTGCTTTCTCAAAAGCAGAGTGTGTTTCTTGTAAGGCGAGCTAGAGTTGATTTCCCTTTCATAAACGGAGTTGAATCACATGCAGTTTCTGGTCCTAGCAGCAAAAGTTGTTTTCTGGTAAGGAGAGTCACTATTGTGCTCAATTGGCCATACACAGTGCAAATAGCACTCGCTTCTGTTCTCAGCAAGTGCAGTGTATTGGACGCAAGAGAAACTACTGTTCTTGTCAGTTTCCTAAGCAGAGTTGAATTAGATATGGCCCTTGTGTGTAGGAAGCACAGTTCTTTAGTTCTGAGCCAGCTGACAGTTCTGGCTCTATAGGAAACACAGTAGAGTAGAAGAGTGCTGCTTTCTCTAAAGCAGAGTGTGTTTCTTGTAAGGCGAGCTAGAGTTGATTTCCCTTTCATAAACGGAGTTGAATCACATGCAGTTTCTGGTCCTAGCAGCAAAAGTTGTTTTCTGGTAAGGAGATTCACTATTGTGCTCAATTGGCCTTACACAGTGCAAATAGCACTCGCGTCTTATCCCAGCAAATGCAGTGTATTGGACGCAAGAGAAACTACTGTTCTTGTCAGTTTCCTAAGCAGAGTTGAATTAGATATGGCCCTTGTGTGTAGGAAGCACACTTCTTTAGTTCTGAGCAAGCTGACTGTTCTGGCTATATAGGAAACACAGTAGAGTAGAAGAGTGCTGCTTTCTCAAAAGCAGAGTGTGTTTCTTGTAAGGCAAGCTAGAGTTGAATTCCCTTTCATAAACGGAGTTGAATCACATGCAGTTTCTGGTCCTAGCACCAAGAGTTGTTTTCTGGTAAGGAGAGTCACTATTGTGCTCATTTGGCCATACACATTGCAAATAGCACTCGCTTCTGTTCTCAGCAAGTGCAGTGTATTGGACGCAAGAGAAACTACTGTTCTTGTCAGTTTCCTAAGCAGAGTTGAACTAGTTATGGCCATTGTGTGTAGGAAGCACAGTTCTTTGGTTCTGAGCAAGCTGACTGTTCTGGCTCTATAGGAAACACAGTAGAGTAGAAGAGTGCTGCTTTCTCAAAAGCAGAGTGTGTTTCTTGTAAGGCGAGCCAGAGTTTAATTCCCTTTCATAAACGGAGTTGAATCACATGCAGTTTCTGGTCCTAGCAGCAAGAGTTGTTTTCTGGTAAGGAGATTCACTATTGTGCTCAATTGGCCATACACATTGCAAATAGCACTCGCGTCTGTTCCCAGCAAATGCAGTGTATTGGACGCAAGAGAAACTACTGTTCTTGTCAGTTTCCTAAGCAGAGTTGAATTAGATATTGCCCTTGTGTGTAGGAAGCACAGTTCTTTAGTTCTGAGCAAGCTGACAGTTCTGGCTATATAGGAAACACAGTAGAGTAGAAGAGTGCTGCTTTCTCTAAAGCAGAGTGTGTTTCTTGTAAGGCGAGCTAGAGTTGATTTCCCTTTCATAAACGGAGTTGAATCACATGCAGTTTCTGGTCCTAGCAGCAAAAGTTGTTTTCTGGTAAGGAGATTCACTATTGTGCTCAATTGGCCATACACAGTGCAAATAGCACTCGCGTCTGTATCCCAGCAAATGCAGTGTATTGGACGCAAGAGAAACTACTGTTCTTGTCAGTTTCCTAAGCAGAGTTGAATTAGATATGGCCCTTGTGTGTAGGAAGCACAGTTCTTTAGTTCTGAGCAAGCTGACAGTTCTGGCTCTATAGGAAACACAGTAGAGTAGAAGAGTGCTGCTTTCTCAAAAGCAGAGTGTGTTTCTTGTAAGGCGAGCTAGAGTTGATTTCCCTTTCATAAACGGAGTTGAATCACATGCAGTTTCTGGTCCTAGCAGCAAAAGTTGTTTTCTGGTAAGGAGATTCACTATTGTGCTCAATTGGCCATACACAGTGCAAATAGCACTCGCGTCTGTATCCCAGCAAATGCAGTGTATTGGACGCAAGAGAAACTACTGTTCTTGTCAGTTTCCTAAGCAGAGTTGAATTAGATATGGCCCTTGTGTGTAGGAAGCACAGTTCTTTAGTTCTGAGCAAGCTGACTGTTCTGGCTATATAGGAAACACAGTAGAGTAGAAGAGTGCTGCTTTCTCAAAAGCAGAGTGTGTTTCTTGTAAGGCAAGCTAGAGTTGATTTCCCTTTCATAAACGGAGTTGAATCACATGCAGTTTCTGGTCCTAGCAGCAAAAGTTGTTTTCTGGTAAGGAGAGTCACTATTGTGCTCAATTGGCCATACACAGTGCAAATAGCACTCGCGTCTGTTCCCAGCAAATGCAGTGTATTGGACGCAAGAGAAACTACTGTTCTTGTCAGTTTCCTAAGCAGAGTTGAACTAGTTATGGCCATTGTGTGTAGGAAGCACAGTTCTTTGGTTCTGAGCAAGCTGACTGTTCTGGCTCTATAGGAAACACAGTAGAGTAGAAGAGTGCTGCTTTCTCAAAAGCAGAGTGTGTTTCTTGTAAGGCGAGCCAGAGTTTAATTCCCTTTCATAAACGGAGTTGAATCACATGCAGTTTCTGGTCCTAGCACCAAGAGTTGTTTTCTGGTAAGGAGAGTCACTATTGTGCTCATTTGGCCATACACAGTGCAAATAGCACTCGCGTCTGTACCCAACAAGTGCATTGTATTGGACGCAAGAGAAACTACTGTTCTTGTCAGTTTCCTAAGCAGAGTTGAATTAGATATTGCCCTTGTGTGTAGGAAGCACAGTTCTTTAGTTCTGAGCAAGCTGACAGTTCTGGCTATATAGGAAACACAGTAGAGTAGAAGAGCGCTGCTTTCTCTAAAGCAGAGTGTGTTTCTTGTAAGGCGAGCTAGAGTTGATTTCCCATTCATAAACGGAGTTGAATCACATGCAGTTTCTGGTCCTAGCAGCAAAAGTTGTTTTCTGGTAAGGAGATTCACTATTGTGCTCAATTGGCCATACACATTGCAAATAGCACTCGCGTCTGTTCCCATCAAATGCAGTGTATTGGACGCAAGAGAAACTACTGTTCTTGTCAGTTTCCTAAGCAGAGTAGAATTAGATATGGCCCTTGTGTGTAGGAAGCACAGTTCTTTAGTTCTGAGCAAGCTGACAGTTCTGGCTATATAGGAAACACAGTAGAGTAGAAGAGTGCTGCTTTCTCAAAAGCAGAGTGTGTTGCTTGTAAGGCGAGCTAGAGTTCATTTCCCTTTTATAAACGGAGTTGAATCACATGCAGTTTCTGGTCCTAGCAGCAAAAGTTGTTTTCTGGTAAGGAGAGTCACTATTGTGCTCAATTGGCCATACACAGTGCAAATAGCACTCGCTTCTGTTCTCAGCAAGTGCAGTGTATTGGACGCAAGAGAAACTACTGTTCTTGTCAGTTTCCTAAGCAGAGTTGAACTAGATATGGCCATTGTGTGTAGGAAGCACAGTTCTTTGGTTCTGAGCAAGCTGACTGTTCTGGCTCTATAGGAAACACAGTAGAGTAGAAGAGTGCTGCTTTCTCAAAAGCAGAGTGTGTTTCTTGTAAGGCAAGCTAGAGTTGAATTCCCTTTCATACACGGAGTTGAATCACATGCAGTTTGTGGTCCTAGCAGCAAGAGTTGTTTTCTGGTAAGGAGAGTCACTATTGTGCTCAATTGGCCATACACATTGCAAATAGCACTCGCGTCTGTTCCCAGCAAATGCAGTGTATTGGAAGCAAGAGAAACTACTGTTCTTGTCAGTTTCCTAAGCAGAGTTGAATTAGATATGGCCCTTTTGTGTAGGAAGCACAGTTCTTTAGTTCTGAGCAAGCTGACAATTCTGGCTATATAGGAAACACAGTAGAATAGAAGAGTGCTGCTTTCTCTAAAGTAGAGTGTGTTTCTTGTAAGGCGAGCTAGAGTTCATTTCCCTTTCATAAACGGAGTTGAATCACATGCAGTTTCTGGTCCTAGCAGCAAAAGTTGTTTTCTGGTAAGGAGATTCACTATTGTGCTCAATTGGCCTTACACAGTGCAAATAGCACTCGCGTCTTATCCCAGCAAATGCAGTGTATTGGACGCAAGAGAAACTACTGTTCTTGTCAGTTTCCTAAGCAGAGTTGAACTAGTTATGGCCATTGTGTGTAGGAAGCACAGTTCTTTGGTTCTGAGCAAGCTGACTGTTCTGGCTCTATAGGAAACACAGTAGAGTAGAAGTGTGCTGCTTTCTCAAAAGCAGAGTGTGTTTCTTGTAAGGCGAGCCAGAGTTTAATTCCCTTTTATAAACGGAGTTGAATCACATGCAGTTTCTGGTCCTAGCACCAAGAGTTGTTTTCTGGTAAGGAGAGTCACTATTGTGCTCATTTGGCCATACACAGTGCAAATAGCACTCGCGTCTGTACCCAACAAGTGCATTGTATTGGACGCAAGAGAAACTACTGTTCTTGTCAGTTTCCTAAGCAGAGTTGAATTAGATATTGCCCTTGTGTGTAGGAAGCACAGTTCTTTAGTTCTGAGCAAGCTGACAGTTCTGGCTATATAGGAAACACAGTAGAGTAGAAGAGCGCTGCTTTCTCTAAAGCAGAGTGTGTTTCTTGTAAGGCGAGCTAGAGTTGATTTCCCATTCATAAACGGAGTTGAATCACATGCAGTTTCTGGTCCTAGCAGCAAAAGTTGTTTTCTGGTAAGGAGATTCACTATTGTGCTCAATTGGCCATACACATTGCAAATAGCACTCGCGTCTGTTCCCATCAAATGCAGTGTATTGGACGCAAGAGAAACTACCATTCTTGTCAGTTTCCTAAGCAGAGTAGAATTAGATATGGCCCTTGTGTGTAGGAAGCACAGTTCTTTAGTTCTGAGCAAGCTGACAGTTCTGGCTATATAGGAAACACAGTAGAGTAGAAGAGTGCTGCTTTCTCAAAAGCAGAGTGTGTTGCTTGTAAGGCGAGCTAGAGTTCATTTCCCTTTTATAAACGGAGTTGAATCACATGCAGTTTCTGGTCCTAGCAGCAAAAGTTGTTTTCTGGTAAGGAGAGTCACTATTGTGCTCAATTGGCCATACACAGTGCAAATAGCACTCGCTTCTGTTCTCAGTAAGTGCAGTGTATTGGACGCAAGAGAAACTACTGTTCTTGTCAGTTTCCTAAGCAGAGTTGAACTAGATATGGCCATTGTGTGTAGGAAGCACAGTTCTTTGGTTCTGAGCAAGCTGACTGTTCTGGCTCTATAGGAAACACAGTAGAGTAGAAGAGTGCTGCTTTCTCAAAAGCAGAGTGTTTTTCTTGTAAGGCAAGCTAGAGTTGAATTCCCTTTCATACACGGAGTTGAATCACATGCAGTTTGTGGTCCTAGCAGCAAGAGTTGTTTTCTGGTAAGGAGAGTCACTATTGTGCTCAATTGGCCATACACATTGCAAATAGCACTCGCGTCTGTTCCCAGCAAATGCAGTGTATTGGAAGCAAGAGAAACTACTGTTCTTGTCAGTTTCCTAAGCAGAGTTGAATTAGATATGGCCCTTTTGTGTAGGAAGCACAGTTCTTTAGTTCTGAGCAAGCTGACAATTCTGGCTATATAGGAAACACAGTAGAATAGAAGAGTGCTGCTTTCTCTAAAGAAGAGTGTGTTTCTTGTAAGGCGAGCTAGAGTTCATTTCCCTTTCATAAACGGAGTTGAATCACATGCAGTTTCTGGTCCTAGCAGCAAAAGTTGTTTTCTGGTAAGGAGATTCACTATTGTGCTCAATTGGCCTTACACAGTGCAAATAGCACTCGTGTCTTATCCCAGCAAATGCAGTGTATTGGACGCAAGAGAAACTACTGTTCTTGTCAGTTTCCTAAGCAGAGTTGAACTAGTTATGGCCATTGTGTGTAGGAAGCACAGTTCTTTGGTTCTGAGCAAGCTGACTGTTCTGGCTCTATAGGAAACACAGTAGAGTAGAAGTGTGCTGCTTTCTCAAAAGCAGAGTGTGTTTCTTGTAAGGCGAGCCAGAGTTTAATTCCCTTTTATAAACGGAGTTGAATCACATGCAGTTTCTGGTCCTAGCACCAAGAGTTGTTTTCTGGTAAGGAGAGTCACTATTGTGCTCATTTGGCCATACACAGTGCAAATAGCACTCGCGTCTGTACCCAACAAGTGCATTGTATTGGACGCAAGAGAAACTACTGTTCTTGTCAGTTTCCTAAGCAGAGTTGAATTAGATATGGCCCTTGTGTGTAGGAAGCACAGTTCTTTAGTTCTGAGCAAGCTGACAGTTCTGGCTATATAGGAAACACAGTAGAGTAGAAGAGTGCTGCTTTCTCAAAAGCAGAGTGTGTTGCTTGTAAGGCGAGCTAGAGTTCATTTCCCTTTTATAAACGGAGTTGAATCACATGCAGTTTCTGGTCCTAGCAGCAAAAGTTGTTTTCTGGTAAGGAGAGTCACTATTGTGCTCAATTGGCCATACACAGTGCAAATAGCACTCGCTTCTGTTCTCAGCAAGTGCAGTGTATTGGACGCAAGAGAAACTACTGTTCTTGTCAGTTTCCTAAGCAGAGTTGAACTAGATATGGCCATTGTGTGTAGGAAGCACAGTTCTTTGGTTCTGAGCAAGCTGACTGTTCTGGCTATATAGGAAACACAGTAGAGTAGAAGAGTGCTGCTTTCTCAGAAGCAGATTGTGTTTCTTGTAAGGAGAGCCAGAGTTTAATTCACTTTCATAAACGGAGTTTAATCACATGCAGTTTCTGGTCCTAGCACCAAGAGTTGTTTTCTGGTAAGGAGAGTCACTATTGTGCTCATTTGGCCATACACAGTGCAAATAGCACTCGCGTCTGTACCCAGCAAGTGCATTGTATTGGACGCAAGAGAAACTACTGTTCTTATCAGTTTCCCAAGCAGAGTTGAACTAGTTATGGCCATTGTGTGTAGGAAGCACAGTTCTTTGGTTCTGAGCAAGCTGACTATTCTGGCTATATAGGAAACAGAGTAGAGTAGAAGAGTGCTGCTTTCTCAAAAGCAGAGTGTGTTTCTTGTAAGGCAAGCTAGAGTTGAATTCCCTTTCATAAACGGAGTTGAATCACATGCAGTTTGTGGTCCTAGCAGCAAGAGTTGTTTTCTGGTAAGGAGAGTCACTATTGTGCTCAATTGGCCATACACATTGCAAATAGCACTCGCGTCTGTTCCCAGCAAATGCAGTGTATTGGAAGCAAGAGAAACTACTGTTCTTGTCAGTTTCCTAAGCAGAGTTGAATTAGATATGGCCCTTTTGTGTAGGAAGCACAGTTCTTTAGTTCTGAGCAAGCTGACAATTCTGGCTATATAGGAAACACAGTAGAGTACAAGAGTGCTGCTTTCTCTAAAGTAGAGTGTGTTTCTTGTAAGGCGAGCTAGAGTTGATTTCCCTTTCATAAACGGAGTTGAATCACATGCAGTTTCTGGTCCTAGCAGCAAAAGTTGTTTTCTGGTAAGGAGATTCACTATTGTGCTCAATTGGCCTTACACAGTGCAAATAGCACTCGTGTCTTATCCCAGCAAATGCAGTGTATTGGACGCAAGAGAAACTACTGTTCTTGTCAGTTTCCTAAGCAGAGTTGAACTAGTTATGGCCATTGTGTGTAGCAAGCACAGTTCTTTGGTTCTGAGCAAGGTGACTGTTCTGGCTCTATAGGAAACACAGTAGAGTAGAAGAGTGCTGCTTTCTCAAAAGCAGAGTGTGTTTCTTGTAAGGAGAGCCAGAGTTTAATTCCCTTTTATAAACGGAGTTGAATCACATGCAGTTTCTGGTCCTCTCACCAAGAGTTGTTTTCTGGTAAGGAGAGTCACTATTGTGCTCATTTGGCCATACACAGTACAAATAGCACTCGCGTCTGTACCCAACAAGTGCATTGTGTTGGACGCAAGAGAAACTACTGTTCTTGTCAGTTTCCTAAACAGAGTTGAATTAGATATTGCCCTTGTGTGTAGGAAGCACAGTTCTTTAGTTCTGAGCAAGCTGACAGTTCTGGCTATATAGGAAACACAGTAGAGTAGAAGAGTGCTGCTTTCTCAAAAGCAGAGTGTGTTTCCTGTAAGGCGAGCTAGAGTTCATTTCCCTTTTATAAACGGAGTTGAATCACATGCAGTTTCTGGTCCTAGCAGCAAAAGTTGTTTTCTGGTAAGGAGAGTCACTATTGTGCTCAATTGGCCATACACAGTGCAAATAGCACTCGCGTCTTATCCCAGCAAATGCAGTGTATTGGACGCAAGAGAAACTACTGTTCTTGTCAGTTTCCTAAGCAGAGTTGAACTAGATATGGCCATTGTGTGTAGGAAGCACAGTTCTTTGGTTCTGAGCAAGCTGACTGTTATGGCTCTGTAGGAAACACAGTAGAGTAGAAGAGGGCTGCTGTCTCAAAAGCAGAGTGTGTTTCTTGTAAGGCGAGCTAGAGTTCATTTCCCTTTTATAAACGGAGTTGATTCACATGCAGTTTCTGGTCCTGGCCCTAAGAGTTGTTTTCTGGTAAGGAGAGTCACTATTGTGCTCATTTGGCCATACACAGTGCAAATAGCACTCGCGTCTGTACCCAGCAAGTGCATTGTATTGGACACAAGAGAAACTACTGTTCTTATCAGTTTCCTAAGCAGAGTTGAACTAGTTATGGCCATTGTGTGTAGGAAGCACAGTTCTTTGGTTCTGAGCAAGCTGACTGTTCTGGCTATATAGGAAACACAGTAGAGTAGAAGAGTGCTGCTTTCTCAAAAGCAGAGTGTGTTTCTTGTAATGCAAGCTAGAGTTGAATTCTCTTTCATAAACGGAGTTGAATCACATGCAGTTTCTGGTCCTAGCACCAAGTGTTGTTTTCTGGTAAGGAGAGTCACTATTGTGCTCATTTGGCCATACACAGTGCAAATAGCACTCGCGTCTGTACCCAGCAAGTGCATTGTATTGGACGCAAGAGAAACTACTGTTCTTGTCAGTTTCCTAAGCAGAGTTGAATTAGATATTGCCCTTGTGTGTAGGAAGCACAGTTCTTTAGTTCTAAGCAAGCTGACAGTTCTGGCTATATAGGAAACACAGTAGAGTAGAAGAGCGCTGCTTTCTCTAAAGCAGAGTGTGTTTCTTGTAAGGCGAACTAGAGTTCATTTCCCTTGTATAAACGGAGTTGAATCACATGCAGTTTCTGGTCCTAGCAGCAAGAGTTGTTTTCTGGTAAGGAGAGTCACTATTGTGCTCATTTGGCCATACACAGTGCAAATAGCACTCGCGTCTGTTCCCATCAAATGCAGTGTATTGGACGCAAGAGAAACTACTGTTCTTGTCAGTTTCCTAAGCAGAGTAGAATTAGATATGGCCCTTGTGTGTAGGAAGCACAGTTCTTTAGTTATGAGCAAGCTGACAGTTCTGGCTATATAGGAAACACAGTAGAGTAGAAGAGTGCTGCTTTCTCAAAAGCAGAGTGTGTTGCTTGTAAGGCGAGCTAGAGTTCATTTCCCTTTTGTAAACGGAGTTGAATCACATGCAGTTTCTGGTCCTAGCAGCAAAAGTTGTTTTCTGGTAAGGAGAGTCACTATTGTGCTCAATTGGCCATACACAGTGCAAATAGCACTCGCTTCTGTTCTCAGCAAGTGCAGTGTATTGGACGCAAGAGAAACTACTGTTCTTGTCAGTTTCCTAAGCAGAGTTGAACTAGATATGGCCATTGTGTGTAGGAAGCACAGTTCTTTGGTTCTGAGCAAGCTGACTGTTCTGGCTCTATAGGGAAACACAGTAGAGTAGAAGAGTGCTGCTTTCTCAAAAGCAGATTGTGTTTCTTGTAAGGAGAGCCAGAGTTTAATTCACTTTCATAAACGGAGTTGAATCACATGCAGTTTCTGGTCCTAGCACCAAGAGTTGTTTTCTGGTAAGGAGAGTCACTATTGTGCTCATTTGGCCATACACAGTGCAAATAGCACTCGCGTCTGTACCCAGCAAGTTCATTGTATTGGATGCAAGAGAAACTACTGTTCTTATCAGTTTCCTAAGCAGAGTTGAACTAGTTATGGCCATTGTGTGTAGGAAGCACAGTTCTTTGGTTCTGAGCAAGCTGACTGTTCTGGCTATATAGGAAACAGAGTAGAGTAGAAGAGTGCTGCTTTCTCAAAAGCAGAGTGTGTTTCTTGTAAGGCAAGCTAGAGTTGAATTCCCTTTCATAAACGGAGTTGAATCACATGCAGTTTGTGGTCCTACCAGCAAGAGTTGTTTTCTGGTAAGGAGAGTCACTATTGTGCTCAATTGGCCAAACACATTGCAAATAGCACTCGCGTCTGTTCCCAGCAAATGCAGTGTATTGGACGCAAGAGAAACTACTGTTCTTGTCAGTTTCCTAAGCAGAGTAGAATTAGATATGGCCCTTGTGTGTAGGAAGCACAGTTCTTTAGTTCTGAGCAAGCTGACAGTTCTGGCTATATAGGAAACCCAGTAGAGTAGAAGAGCGCTGCTTTCTCTAAAGCAGAGTGTGTTTCTTGTAAGGCGAACTAGAGTTCATTTCCCTTTTACAAACGGAGTTGAATCACATGCAGTTTCTGGTCCTAGCAGCAAGAGTTGTTTTCTGGTAAGGAGAGTCACTATTGTGCTCAATTGGCCATACACATTGCAAATAGCACTCGCGTCTGTTCCCAGCAAATGCAGTGTATTGGAAGCAAGAGAAACTACTGTTCTTGTCAGTTTCTAAGCAGAGTTGAATTAGATATGGCCCTTTTGTGTAGGAAGCACAGTTCTTTAGTTCTGAGCAAGCTGACAATTCTGGCTATATAGGAAACACAGTAGAGTAGAAGAGTGCTGCTTTCTCTAAAGTACAGTGTGTTTCTTGTAAGGCGAGCTAGAGTTGATTTCCCTTTCATAAACGGAGTTGAATCACATGCAGTTTCTGGTCCTAGCAGGAAAAGTTGTTTTCTGGTAAGGAGATTCACTATTGTGCTCAATTGGCCTTACACAGTGCAAATAGCACTCGCGTCTTATCCCAGCAAATGCAGTGTATTGGACGCAAGAGAAACTACTGTTCTTGTCAGTTTCCTAAGCAGAGTTGAACTAGTTATGGCCATTGTGTGTAGGAAGCACAGTTCTTTGGTTCTGAGCAAGCTGACTGTTCTGGCTCTATAGGAAACACAGTAGAGTAGAAGTGTGCTGCTTTCTCAAAAGCAGAGTGTGTTTCTTGTAAGGCGAGCCAGAGTTTAATTCCCTTTTATAAACGGAGTTGAATCACATGCAGTTTCTGGTCCTAGCACCAAGAGTTGTTTTCTGGTAAGGAGAGTCACTATTGTGCTCATTTGGCCATACACAGTGCAAATAGCACTCGCGTCTGTACCCAACAAGTGCATTGTATTGGACGCAAGAGAAACTACTGTTCTTGTCAGTTTCCTAAGCAGAGTTGAATTAGATATTGCCCTTGTGTGTAGGAAGCACAGTTCTTTAGTTCTGAGCAAGCTGACAGTTCTGGCTATATAGGAAACACAGTAGAGTAGAAGAGCGCTGCTTTCTCTAAAGCAGAGTGTGTTTCTTGTAAGGCGAACTAGAGTTGATTTCCCATTCATAAACGGAGTTGAATCACATGCAGTTTCTGGTCCTAGCAGCAAAAGTTGTTTTCTGGTAAGGAGATTCACTATTGTGCTCAATTGGCCATACACATTGCAAATAGCACTCGCGTCTGTTCCCAGCAAATGCAGTGTATTGGACGCAAGAGAAACTACCGTTCTTGTCAGTTTCCTAAGCAGAGTAGAATTAGATATGGCCCTTGTGTGTAGGAAGCACAGTTCTTTAGTTCTGAGCAAGCTGACAGTTCTGGCTATATAGGAAACACAGTAGAGTAGAAGAGTGCTGCTTTCTCAAAAGCAGAGTGTGTTTCTTGTAAGGCGAGCTAGAGTTCATTTCCCTTTTATAAACGGAGTTGAATCACATGCAGTTTCTGGTCCTAGCAGCAAAAGTTGTTTTCTGGTAAGGAGAGTCACTATTGTGCTCAATTGGCCATACACAGTGCAAATAGCACTCGCTTCTGTTCTCAGCAAGTGCAGTGTATTGGACGCAAGAGAAACTACTGTTCTTGTCAGTTTCCTAAGCAGAGTTGAACTAGATATGGCCATTGTGTGTAGGAAGCACAGTTCTTTGGTTCTGAGCAAGCTGACTGTTCTGGCTCTATAGGAAACACAGTAGAGTAGAAGAGTGCTGCTTTCTCAAAAGCAGAGTGTGTTTCTTGTAAGGAGAGCCAGAGTTTAATTCACTTTCATAAACGGAGTTGAATCACATGCAGTTTCTGGTCCTAGCACCAAGAGTTGTTTTCTGGTAAGGAGAGTCACTATTGTGCTCATTTGGCCATACACAGTGCAAATAGCACTCGCGTCTGTACCCAACAAGTGCATTGTATTGGACGCAAGAGAAACTGCTGTTCTTGTCAGTTTCCTAAGCAGAGTTGAATTAGATATTGCCCTTGTGTGTAGGAAGCACAGTTCTTTAGTTCTGAGCAAGCTGACAGTTCTGGCTATATAGGAAACACAGTACAGTAGAAGAGCGCTGCTTTCTCTAAAGCAGAGTGTGTTTCTTGTAAGGCGAGCTAGGGTTGATTTCCCATTCATAAACGGAGTTGAATCACATGCAGTTTCTGGTCCTAGCAGCAAAAGTTGTTTTCTGGTAAGGAGATTCACTATTGTGCTCAATTGGCCATACACATTGCAAATAGCACTCGCGTCTGTTCCCATCAAATGCAGTGTATTGGACGCAAGAGAAACTACTGTTCTTGTCAGTTTGCTAAGCAGAGTAGAATTAGATATGGCCCTTGTGTGTAGGAAGCACAGTTCTTTAGTTCTGAGCAAGCTGACAGTTCTGGCTATATAGGAAACACAGTAGAGTAGAAGAGTGCTGCTTTCTCAAAAGCAGAGTGTGTTGCTTGTAAGGCGAGCTAGAGTTCATTTCGCTTTTATAAACGGAGTTGAATCACATGCAGTTTCTGGTCCTAGCAGCAAAAGTTGTTTTCTGGTAAGGAGAGTCACTATTGTGCTCAATTGGCCATACACAGTGCAAATAGCACTTGCTTCTGTTCTCAGCAAGTGCAGTGTATTGGACGCAAGAGAAACTACTGTTCTTGTCAGTTTCCTAAGCAGAGTTGAACTAGATATGGCCATTGTGTGTAGGAAGCACAGTTCTTTGGTTCTGAGCAAGCTGACTGTTCTGGCTCTATAGGAAACACAGTAGAGTAGAAGAGTGCTGCTTTCTCAGAAGCAGATTGTGTTTCTTGTAAGGAGAGCCAGAGTTTAATTCACTTTCATAAACGGAGTTTAATCACATGCAGTTTCTGGTCCTAGCACCAAGAGTTGTTTTCTGGTAAGGAGAGTCACTATTGTGCTCATTTGGCCATACACAGTGCAAATAGCACTCGCGTCTGTACCCAGCAAGTGCATTGTATTGGACGCAAGAGAAACTACTGTTCTTATCAGTTTCCCAAGCAGAGTTGAACTAGTTATGGCCATTGGGTGTAGGAAGGACAGTTCTTTGGTTCTGAGCAAGCTGACTGTTCTGGCTATATAGGAAACAGAGTAGAGTAGAAGAGTGCTGCTTTCTCAAAAGCAGAGTGTGTTTCTTGTAAGGCAAGCTAGAGTTGAATTCCCTTTCATAAACGGAGTTGAATCACATGCAGTTTGTGGTCCTAGCAGCAAGAGTTGTTTTCTGGTAAGGAGAGTCACTATTGTACTCAATTGGCCATACACATTGCAAATAGCACTCGCGTCTGTTCCCAGCAAATGCAGTGTATTGGAAGCAAGAGAAACTACTGTTCTTGTCAGTTTCCTAAGCAGAGTTGAATTAGATATGGCCCTTTTGTGTAGGAAGCACAGTTCTTTAGTTCTGAGCAAGCTGACAATTCTGGCTATATAGAAAACACAGTAGAGTACAAGAGTGCTGCTTTCTCTAAAGTAGAGTGTGTTTCTTGTAAGGCGAGCTAGAGTTGATTTCCCTTTCATAAACGGAGTTGAATCACATGCAGTTTCTGGTCCTAGCAGCAAAAGTTGTTTTCTGGTAAGGAGATTCACTATTGTGCTCAATTGGCCTTACACAGTGCAAATAGCACTCGCGTCTTATCCCAGCAAATGCAGTGTATTGGACGCAAGAGAAACTACTGTTCTTGTCAGTTTCCTAAGCAGAGTTGAACTAGTTATGGCCATTGTGTGTAGCAAGCACAGTTCTTTGGTTCTGAGCGAGGTGACTGTTCTGGCTCTATAGGAAACACAGTAGAGTAGAAGAGTGCTGCTTTCTCAAAAGCAGAGTGTGTTTCTTGTAAGGCGAGCCAGAGTTTAATTCCCTTTTATAAACGGAGTTGAATCACATGCAGTTTCTGGTCCTAGCACCAAGAGTTGTTTTCTGGTAAGGAGAGTCACTATTGTGCTCATTTGGCCATACACAGTACAAATAGCACTCGCGTCTGTACCCAACAAGTGCATTGTGTTGGACGCAAGAGAAACTACTGTTCTTGTCAGTTTCCTAAGCAGAGTTGAACTAGATATGGCCATTGTGTGTAGGAAGCACAGTTCTTTGGTTCTGAGCAAGCTGACTGTTATGGCTCTGTAGGAAACACAGTAGAGTAGAAGAGGGCTGCTGTCTCAAAAGCAGAGTGTGTTTCTTGTAAGGCGAGCTAGAGTTCATTTCCCTTTTATAAACGGAGTTGATTCACATGCAGTTTCTGGTCCTGGCCCTAAGAGTTGTTTTCTGGTAAGGAGAGTCACTATTGTGCTCATTTGGCCATACACAGTGCAAATAGCACTCGCGTCTTATCCCAGCAAATGCAGTGTATTGGACGCAAGAGAAACTACTGTTCTTGTCAGTTTGCTAAGCAGAGTTGAATTAGATATGGCCCTTGTGTGTAGGAAGCACAGTTCTTTAATTCTGAGCAAGCTGACTGTTCTGGCTATATGGTAAACACAGTAGAGTAGAAGAGTGCTGCTTTCTCAAAAGCAGAGTGTGTTTCTTGTAAGGCAAGCTAGAGTTGAATTCCCTTTCATAAACGGAGTTGAATCACATGCAGTTTCTGGTCCTAGCACCAAGAGTTGTTTTCTGGTAAGGAGAGTCACTATTGTGCTCATTTGGCCATACACAGTGCAAATAGCACTCGCGTCTGAACCCAGCAAGTGCATTGTATTGGACGCAAGAGAAACTACTGTTCTTATCAGTTTCCTAAGCAGAGTTGAACTAGTTATGGCCATTGTGTGTAGGAAGCACAGTTCTTTGGTTCTGAGCAAGCTGACTGTTCTGGCTATATAGGAAACACAGTAGAGTAGAAGAGTGCTGCTTTCTCAAAAGCAGAGTGTGTTTCTTGTAATGCAAGCTAGAGTTGAATTCTCTTTCATAAACGGAGTTGAATCACATGCAGTTTGTGGTCCTAGCAGCAAGAGTTGTTTTCTGGTAAGGAGAGTCACTATTGTGCTCAATTGGCCATACACATTGCAAATAGCACTCGCGTCTGTTCCCAGCAAATGCAGTGTATTGGAAGCAAGAGAAACTACTGTTCTTGTCAGTTTCCTAAGAAGAGTTGAACTAGTTATGGCCATTGTGTGTAGGAAGCACAGTTCTTTGGTTCTGAGCAAGCTGACTGTTCTGGCTCTCTAGGAAACACAGTAGAGTAGAAGATTGCTGCTTTCTCAAAAGCAGAGTGTGTTTCTTGTAAGGCGAGTCAGAGTTTAATTCCCTTTCATAAACGGAGTTGAATCACATGCAGTTTCTGGTCCTAGCACCAAGTGTTGTTTTCTGGTAAGGAGAGTCACTATTTTGCTCATTTGGCCATACACAGTGCAAATAGCACTCGCGTCTGTACCCAGCAAGTGCATTGTATTGGACGCAAGAGAAACTACTGTTCTTGTCAGTTTCCTAGCAGAGTTGAATTAGATATTGCCCTTGTGTGTAGGAAGCACAGTTCTTTAGTTCTGAGCAAGCTGACAGTTCTGGCTATATAGGAAACACAGTAGAGTAGAAGAGCGCTGCTTTCTCTAAAGCAGAGTGTGTATCTTGTAAGGCGAACTAGAGTTCATTTCCCTTTTATAAACAGAGTTGAATCACATGCAGTTTCTGGTCCTAGCAGCAAGAGTTGTTTTCTGGTAAGGAGAGTCACTATTGTGCTCAATTGGCCATACACATTGCAAATAGCACTCGCGTCTGTTCCCAGCAAATGCAGTGTATTGGAAGCAAGAGAAACTACTGTTCTTGTCAGTTTCCTAAGCAGAGTTGAATTAGATATGGCCCTTTTGTGTAGGAAGCACAGTTCTTTAGTTCTGAGCAAGCTGACAATTCTGGCTATATAGGAAACACAGTAGAGTAGAAGAGTGCTGCTTTCTCTAAAGTACAGTGTGTTTCTTGTAAGGCGAGCTAGAGTTGATTTCCCTTTCATAAACGGAGTTGAATCACATGCAGTTTCTGGTCCCAGCAGGAAAAGTTGTTTTCTGGTAAGGAGATTCACTATTGTGCTCAATTGGCCTTACACAGTGCAAATAGCACTCGCGTCTTATCCCAGCAAATGCAGTGTATTGGACGCAAGAGAAACTACTGTTCTTGTCAGTTTCCTAAGCAGAGTTGAACTAGTTATGGCCATTGTGTGTAGGAAGCACAGTTCTTTGGTTCTGAGCAAGCTGACTGTTCTGGCTCTATAGGAAACACAGTAGAGTAGAAGTGTGCTGCTTTCTCAAAAGCAGAGTGTGTTCCTTGTAATGCAAGCTAGAGTTTAATTCCCTTTTATAAACAGAGTTGAATCACATGCAGTTTCTGGTCCTAGCACCAAGAGTTGTTTTCTGGTAAGGAGAGTCACTATTGTGCTCATTTGGCCATACACAGTGCAAATAGCACTCACGTCTGTACCCAACAAGTGCATTGTATTGGACGCAAGAGAAAATACTGTTCTTGTCAGTTTCCTAAGCAGAGTTGAATTAGATATTGCCCTTGTGTGTAGGAAGCACAGTTCTTTAGTTCTGAGCAAGCTGACTGTTCTGGCTATATAGGAAACACAGTAGAGTAGAAGAGCGCTGCTTTCTCTAAAGCAGAGTGTGTTTCTTGTAAGGCCAACTAGAGTTGATTTCCCATTCATAAACGGAGTTGAATCACATGCAGTTTCTGGTCCTAGCAGCAAAAGTTGTTTTCTGGTAAGGAGATTCACTATTGTGCTCAATTGGCCATACACATTGCAAATAGCACTCGCGTCTGTTCCCAGCAAATGCAGTGTATTGGACGCAAGAGAAACTACCGTTCTTGTCAGTTTCCTAAGCAGAGTAGAATTAGATATGGCCCTTGTGTATAGGAAGCACAGTTCTTTAGTTCTGAGCAAGCTGACAGTTCTGGCTATATAGGAAACACAGTAGAGTAGAAGAGTGCTGCTTTCTCAAAAGCAGAGTGTGTTTCTTGTAAGGCGAGCTAGAGTTCATTTCCCTTTTATAAACGGAGTTGAATCACATGCAGTTTCTGGTCCTAGCAGCAAAAGTTGTTTTCTGGTAAGGAGAGTCACTATTGTGCTCAATTGGCCATACACAGTGCAAATAGCACTCGCTTCTGTTCTCAGCAAGTGCAGTGTATTGGACGCAAGAGAAACTACTGTTCTTGTCAGTTTCCTAAGCAGAGTTGAACTAGATATGGCCATTGTGTGTAGGAAGCACAGTTCTTTGGTTCTGAGCAAGCTGACTGTTCTGGCTCTATAGGAAACACAGTAGAGTAGAAGAGTGCTGCTTTCTCAAAAGCAGAGTGTGTTTCTTGTAAGGAGAGCCAGAGTTTAATTCACTTTCATAAACGGAGTTGAATCACATGCAGTTTCTGGTCCTAGCACCAAGAGTTGTTTTCTGGTAAGGAGAGTCACTATTGTGCTCATTTGGCCATACACAGTGCAAATAGCACTCGCGTCTGTACCCAACAAGTGCATTGTATTGGACGCAAGAGAAACTGCTGTTCTTGTCAGTTTCCTAAGCAGAGTTGAATTAGATATTGCCCTTGTGTGTAGGAAGCACAGTTCTTTAGTTCTGAGCAAGCTGACAGTTCTGGCTATATAGGAAACACAGTACAGTAGAAGAGCGCTGCTTTCTCTAAAGCAGAGTGTGTTTCTTGTAAGGCGAGCTAGGGTTGATTTCCCATTCATAAACGGAGTTGAATCACATGCAGTTTCTGGTCCTAGCAGCAAAAGTTGTTTTCTGGTAAGGAGATTCACTATTGTGCTCAATTGGCCATACACATTGCAAATAGCACTCGCGTCTGTTCCCATCAAATGCAGTGTATTGGACGCAAGAGAAACTACTGTTCTTGTCAGTTTGCTAAGCAGAGTAGAATTAGATATGGCCCTTGTGTGTAGGAAGCACAGTTCTTTAGTTCTGAGCAAGCTGACAGTTCTGGCTATATAGGAAACACAGTAGAGTAGAAGAGTGCTGCTTTCTCAAAAGCAGAGTGTGTTGCTTGTAAGGCGAGCTAGAGTTCATTTCGCTTTTATAAACGGAGTTGAATCACATGCAGTTTCTGGTCCTAGCAGCAAAAGTTGTTTTCTGGTAAGGAGAGTCACTATTGTGCTCAATTGGCCATACACAGTGCAAATAGCACTTGCTTCTGTTCTCAGCAAGTGCAGTGTATTGGACGCAAGAGAAACTACTGTTCTTGTCAGTTTCCTAAGCAGAGTTGAACTAGATATGGCCATTGTGTGTAGGAAGCACAGTTCTTTGGTTCTGAGCAAGCTGACTGTTCTGGCTCTATAGGAAACACAGTAGAGTAGAAGAGTGCTGCTTTCTCAGAAGCAGATTGTGTTTCTTGTAAGGAGAGCCAGAGTTTAATTCACTTTCATAAACGGAGTTTAATCACATGCAGTTTCTGGTCCTAGCACCAAGAGTTGTTTTCTGGTAAGGAGAGTCACTATTGTGCTCATTTGGCCATACACAGTGCAAATAGCACTCGCGTCTGTACCCAGCAAGTGCATTGTATTGGACGCAAGAGAAACTACTGTTCTTATCAGTTTCCCAAGCAGAGTTGAACTAGTTATGGCCATTGGGTGTAGGAAGGACAGTTCTTTGGTTCTGAGCAAGCTGACTGTTCTGGCTATATAGGAAACAGAGTAGAGTAGAAGAGTGCTGCTTTCTCAAAAGCAGAGTGTGTTTCTTGTAAGGCAAGCTAGAGTTGAATTCCCTTTCATAAACGGAGTTGAATCACATGCAGTTTGTGGTCCTAGCAGCAAGAGTTGTTTTCTGGTAAGGAGAGTCACTATTGTACTCAATTGGCCATACACATTGCAAATAGCACTCGCGTCTGTTCCCAGCAAATGCAGTGTATTGGAAGCAAGAGAAACTACTGTTCTTGTCAGTTTCCTAAGCAGAGTTGAATTAGATATGGCCCTTTTGTGTAGGAAGCACAGTTCTTTAGTTCTGAGCAAGCTGACAATTCTGGCTATATAGAAAACACAGTAGAGTACAAGAGTGCTGCTTTCTCTAAAGTAGAGTGTGTTTCTTGTAAGGCGAGCTAGAGTTGATTTCCCTTTCATAAACGGAGTTGAATCACATGCAGTTTCTGGTCCTACCAGCAAAAGTTGTTTTCTGGTAAGGAGATTCACTATTGTGCTCAATTGGCCTTACACAGTGCAAATAGCACTCGCGTCTTATCCCAGCAAATGCAGTGTATTGGACGCAAGAGAAACTACTGTTCTTGTCAGTTTCCTAAGCAGAGTTGAACTAGTTATGGCCATTGTGTGTAGCAAGCACAGTTCTTTGGTTCTGAGCAAGGTGACTGTTCTGGCTCTATAGGAAACACAGTAGAGTAGAAGAGTGCTGCTTTCTCAAAAGCAGAGTGTGTTTCTTGTAAGGCGAGCCAGAGTTTAATTCCCTTTTATAAACGGAGTTGAATCACATGCAGTTTCTGGTCCTAGCACCAAGAGTTGTTTTCTGGTAAGGAGAGTCACTATTGTGCTCATTTGGCCATACACAGTACAAATAGCACTCGCGTCTGTACCCAACAAGTGCATTGTGTTGGACGCAAGAGAAACTACTGTTCTTGTCAGTTTCCTAAGCAGAGTTGAACTAGATATGGCCATTGTGTGTAGGAAGCACAGTTCTTTGGTTCTGAGCAAGCTGACTGTTATGGCTCTGTAGGAAACACAGTAGAGTAGAAGAGGGCTGCTGTCTCAAAAGCAGAGTGTGTTTCTTGTAAGGCGAGCTAGAGTTCATTTCCCTTGTATAAACGGAGTTGATTCACATGCAGTTTCTGGTTATGGCCCTAAGAGTTGTTTTCTGGTAAGGAGAGTCACTATTGTGCTCATTTGGCCATACACAGTGCAAATAGCACTCGTGTCTTATCCCAGCAAATGCAGTGTATTGGACGCAAGAGAAACTACTGTTCTTGTCAGTTTGCTAAGCAGAGTTGAATTAGATATGGCCCTTGTGTGTAGGAAGCACAGTTCTTTAATTCTGAGCAAGCTGACTGTTCTGGCTATATGGTAAACACAGTAGAGTAGAAGAGTGCTGCTTTCTCAAAAGCAGAGTGTGTTTCTTGTAAGGCAAGCTAGAGTTGAATTCCCTTTCATAAACGGAGTTGAATCACATGCAGTTTCTGGTCCTAGCACCAAGAGTTGTTTTCTGGTAAGGAGAGTCACTATTGTGCTCATTTGGCCATACACAGTGCAAATAGCACTCGCGTCTGAACCCAGCAAGTGCATTGTATTGGACGCAAGAGAAACTACTGTTCTTATCAGTTTCCTAAGCAGAGTTGAACTAGTTATGGCCATTGTGTGTAGGAAGCACAGTTCTTTGGTTCTGAGCAAGCTGACTGTTCTGGCTATATAGGAAACACAGTAGAGTAGAAGAGTGCTGCTTTCTCAAAAGCAGAGTGTGTTTCTTGTAATGCAAGCTAGAGTTGAATTCTCTTTCATAAACGGAGTTGAATCACATGCAGTTTGTGGTCCTAGCAGCAAGAGTTGTTTTCTGGTAAGGAGAGTCACTATTGTGCTCAATTGGCCATACACATTGCAAATAGCACTCGCGTCTGTTCCCAGCAAATGCAGTGTATTGGAAGCAAGAGAAACTACTGTTCTTGTCAGTTTCCTAAGAAGAGTTGAACTAGTTATGGCCATTGTGTGTAGGAAGCACAGTTCTTTGGTTCTGAGCAAGCTGACTGTTCTGGCTCTCTAGGAAACACAGTAGAGTAGAAGATTGCTGCTTTCTCAAAAGCAGAGTGTGTTTCTTGTAAGGCGAGTCAGAGTTTAATTCCCTTTCATAAACGGAGTTGAATCACATGCAGTTTCTGGTCCTAGCACCAAGTGTTGTTTTCTCGTAAGGAGAGTCACTATTTTGCTCATTTGGCCATACACAGTGCAAATAGCACTCGCGTCTGTACCCAGCAAGTGCATTGTATTGGACGCAAGAGAAACTACTGTTCTTGTCAGTTTCCTAAGCAGAGTTGAATTAGATATTGCCCTTGTGTGTAGGAAGCACAGTTCTTTAGTTCTGAGCAAGCTGACAGTTCTGGCTATATAGGAAACACAGTAGAGTAGAAGAGCGCTGCTTTCTCTAAAGCAGAGTGTGTATCTTGTAAGGCGAACTAGAGTTCATTTCCCTTTTATAAACAGAGTTGAATCACATGCAGTTTCTGGTCCTAGCAGCAAGAGTTGTTTTCTGGTAAGGAGAGTCACTATTGTGCTCAATTGGCCATACACATTGCAAATAGCACTCGCTTCTGTTCTCAGCAAGTGCAGTGTATTGGACGCAAGAGAAACCACTGTTCTTGTCAGTTTCCTAAGCAGAGTTGAACTAGTTATGGCCATTGTGTGTAGGAAGCACAGTTCTTTGGTTCTGAGCAAGCTGACTGTTCTGGCTCTATAGGAAACACAGTAGAGTAGAAGAGTGCTGCTTTCTCAAAAGCAGAGTGTGTTTCTTGTAAGGCGAGCCAGAGTTTAATTCACTTTCATAAACGGAGTTGAATCACATGCAGTTTCTGGTCCTAGCACCAAGAGTTGTTTTCTGGTAAGGAGAGTCACTATTGTGCTCAATTGGCCATACACATTGCAAAGAGCACTCGCGTCTGTTCCCAGCAAATGCAGTGTATTGGAAGCAAGAGAAACTACTGTTCTTGTCAGTTTCCTAAGCAGAGTTGAATTAGATATGTCCCTTTTGTGTAGGAAGCACAGTTCTTTAGTTCTGAGCAAGCTGACAATTCTGGCTATATAGGAAACACAGTAGAGTAGAAGAGTGCTGCTTTCTCTAAAGTAGAGTGTGTTTCTTGTAAGGCGAGCTAGAGTTAATTTCCCTTTCATAAACGGAGTTGAATCACATGCAGTTTCTGGTCCTAGCAGCAAAAGTTTTTTTCTGGTAAGGAGATTCACTATTGTGCTCAATTGGCCTTACACAGTGCAAATAGCACTCGCGTCTTATCCCAGCAAATGCAGTTTATTGGACGTAAGAGAAACTACTGTTCTTCTCAGTTTGCTAAGCAGAGTTGAATTACATATGGCCCTTGTGTGTAGGAAGCACAGTTCTTTAGTTCTGAGCAAGCTGACAGTTCTGGCTATATAGGAAACACAGTAGAGTAGAAGAGTACTGCTTTCTCTAAAGCAGAGTGTGTTTCTTGTAAGGCGAGCTAGAGTTCATTTCGCTTTTATAAACGGAGTTGAATCACATGCAGTTTCTGGTCCTAGCACCAAGAGTTGTTTTCTGGTAAGGAGAGTCACTATTGTGCTCATTTGGCCATACACAGTGCAAATAGCACTCGCGTCTTAACCCAGCAAGTGCATTGTATTGGACGCAAGAGAAACTACTGTTCTTATCAGTTTCCTAAGCAGAGTTGAACTAGTTATGGCCATTGTGTGTAGGAAGCACAGTTCTTTGGTTCTGAGCAAGCTGACTGTTCTGGCTCTATAGGAAACACAGTAGAGTAGAAGAGTGCTGCTTTCTCAAAAGCAGAGTGTTTTTCTTGTAATGCAAGCTAGAGTTGAATTCCCTTTCATAAACGGAGTTGAATCACATGCAGTTTGTGGTCCTAGCAGGAAGAGTTATTTTCTGGTAAGGAGAGTCACTATTGTGATCAATTGGCCATACACATTGCAAATAGCACTCGCGTCTGTTCCCAGCAAATGCAGTGTATTGGAAGCAAGAGAAACTACTGTTCTTGTCAGTTTCCTAAGCAGAGTTGAATTAGATATGGCCCTTTTGTGTAGGAAGCACAGTTCTTTAGTTCTGAGCAAGCTGACAATTCTGGCTATATAGGAAACACAGTAGAGTAGAAGAGTGCTCCTTTCTCTAAAGTAGAGTGTGTTTCTTGTAAGGCGAGCTAGAGTTGATTTCCCTTTCATAAACGGAGTTGAATCACATGCAGTTTCTGGTCCTAGCAGCAAAAGTTGTTTTCTGGTAAAGAGATTCACTATTGTGCTCAATTGGCTGTACACAGTGCAAATAGCACTCGCGTCTTATCCCAGCAAATGCAGTGTATTGGACGCAAGAGAAACTACTGTTCTTGTCAGTTTCCTAAGCAGAGTTGAATTAGATATGGCCCTTGTGTGTAGGAAGCACAGTTTTTTAGTTCTGAGCAAGCTGACTGCTCTGGCTATATAGGAAACACAGTAGAGTTGAAGAGTGCTGCTTTCTCAAAAGCAGAGTGTGTTTCTTGTAAGGCAAGCTAGAGTTGAATTCCCTTTCATAAACGGAGTTGAATCACATGCGGTTTCTGGTCCTAGCACTAAGAGTTGTTTTCTGGTAAGGAGAGTCACTATTGTGCTCATTTGGCCATACACAATGCAAATATCACTCGCTTCTGTTCTCAGCAAGTGCAGTGTATTGGACGCAAGAGATACTACTGTTCTTGTCAGTTTCCTAAGCAGAGTTGAACTAGTTATGGCCATTTTGTGTAGGAAGCACAGTTCTTTGGTTCTGAGCAAGCTGACTGTTCTGGCTCTCTAGGAAACACAGTAGAGTAGAAGATTGCTGCTTTCTGAAAAGCAGACTCTGTTTCTTGTAAGGCGATTCAGAGTTTAATTCCCTTTCATAAACGGAGTTGAATCACATGCAGTTTCTGGTCCTAGCACCAAGAGTTGTTTTCTGGTAAGGAGGGTCACTATTGTGCTCATTTGGCATTACACAGTGCAAATAGCACTCGCGTCTGTACCCAGCAAGTGCATTGTATTGGACGCAAGAGAAACTACTGTACTTGTCAGTTTCCTAAGCAGAGTTGAATTAGATATGGCCCTTGTGTGTAGGAAGCACAGTTCTTTAGTTCTGAGCAAGCTGACAGTTCTGGCTATATAGGAAACACAGTAGAGTAGAAGAGTGCTGCTTTCTCTAAAGCAGAGTGTGTTTCTTGTAAGGCGAGCTAGAGTTCATTTCCCTTTTATAAACGGAGTTGAATCACATGCAGTTTCTGGTCCTAGCAGCAAAAGTTGTTTTCTGGTAAGGAGAATCACTATTGTGCTCAATTGGCCATACACAGTGCAAATAGAACTCGCGTCTGTACCCTGCAAATGCAGTGTATTGGACGCAAGAGAAACTACTATTCTTGTCAGTTTCCTAAGCAGAGTTGAATTAGATATGGCCCTTGTGTGTAGGAAGCACAGTTCTTTAGTTCTGAGCAAGCTGACAGTTCTGGCTATATAGGAAACATAGTAGAGTAGAAGAGCACTGCTCTCTCTAAAGCAGAGTGTGTTTCTTGTAAGGTGAGCTAGAGTTGATTTCGATTTCATAAACGGAGTTGAATCACATGCAGTTTCTGGTCCTAGCAGCAAAAGTTGTTTTCTGGTAAGGAGATTCACTATTGTGCTCAATTGGCCATACACATTGCAAATAGCACTCGCGTCTGTTCCCAGCAAATGCAGTGTATTGGACGCAAGAGAAACTACTGTTCTTGTCAGTCTCCTAAGCAGAGTTGAATTAGATATTGCCCTTGTGTGTAGGAAGCACAGTTCTTTAGTTCTGAGCAAGCTGACAGTTCTGGCTATATAGGAAACACAGTAGAGTAAAAGAGTGCTGCTTTCTCTAAAGCAGAGTTTGTTTCTTGTAAGGCAAGCTAGAGTTCATTTCCCTTTTATAAACTGAGTTGAATCACATGCAGTTTCTGGTCCTAGCACCAAGAGTTGTTTTCTGGTAAGGAGAGTCACTATTGTGCTCAATTGGCCATACACATTGCAAATAGCACTCGCGTCTGTTCCCAGCAAATGCAGTGTATTGGACGCAAGAGAAACTACTGTTCTTGTCAGTTTGCTAAGCAGAGTTGAATTACATATGGCCCTTGTGTGTAGGAAGCACAGTTCTTTAGTTCTGAGCAAGCTGACTGTTCTGGCTATATAGGAAACACAGTAGAGGAGAAGAGTGCTGCTTTCTCTAAAGCAGAGTGTGTTTCTTGTAAGGCAAGCTAGAGTTGAATTCCCTTTCATAAACGGAGTTGAATCACATGCAGTTTCTGGTCCTGGCCCTAAGAGTTGTTTTCTGGTAAGGAGAGTCACTATTGTGCTCATTTGGCCATACACATTGCAAATAGCACTCGCGTCTGTTCCCAGCAAATGCAGTGTATTGGACGCAAGAGAAACTACTGTTCTTGTCAGTTTCCTAAGCAGAGTAGTATTAGATATGGCCCTTGTGTGTAGGAAGCACAGTTCTTTAGTTCTGAGCAAGCTGTCAGTTCTGGCTATATAGGAAACACAGTAGAGTAGAAGAGTGCTGCTTTCTCAAAAGCAGAGTGTGTTTCTTGTAAGGAGAGCCAGAGTTTAATTCACTTTCATAAACGGAGTTGAATCACATGCAGTTTCTGGTCCTAGCACCAAGAGTTGTTTTCTGGTAAGGAGAGTCACTATTGTGCTCATTTGGCCATACACAGTGCAAATAGCACTCGCGTCTTAACCCAGCAAGTGCATTGTATTGGACGCAAGAGAAACTACTGTTCTTATCAGTTTCCTAAGCAGAGTTGAACTAGTTATGGCCATTGTGTGTAGGAAGCACAGTTCTTTGGTTCTGAGCAAGCTGACTGTTCTGGCTCTATAGGAAACACAGTAGAGTAGAAGAGTGCTGCTTTCTCAAAAGCAGAGTGTTTTTCTTGTAATGCAAGCTAGAGTTGAATTCCCTTTCATAAACGGAGTTGAATCACATGCAGTTTGTGGTCCTAGCAGGAAGAGTTATTTTCTGGTAAGGAGAGTCACTATTGTGATCAATTGGCCATACACATTGCAAATAGCACTCGCGTCTGTTCCCAGCAAATGCAGTGTATTGGAAGCAAGAGAAACTACTGTTCTTGTCAGTTTCCTAAGCAGAGTTGAATTAGATATGGCCCTTTTGTGTAGGAAGCACAGTTCTTTAGTTCTGAGCAAGCTGACAATTCTGGCTATATAGGAAACACAGTAGAGTAGAAGAGTGCTCCTTTCTCTAAAGTAGAGTGTGTTTCTTGTAAGGCGAGCTAGAGTTGATTTCCCTTTCATAAACGGAGTTGAATCACATGCAGTTTCTGGTCCTAGCAGCAAAAGTTGTTTTCTGGTAAAGAGATTCACTATTGTGCTCAATTGGCTGTACACAGTGCAAATAGCACTCGCGTCTTATCCCAGCAAATGCAGTGTATTGGACGCAAGAGAAACTACTGTTCTTGTCAGTTTCCTAAGCAGAGTTGAATTAGATATGGCCCTTGTGTGTAGGAAGCACAGTTTTTTAGTTCTGAGCAAGCTGACTGCTCTGGCTATATAGGAAACACAGTAGAGTTGAAGAGTGCTGCTTTCTCAAAAGCAGAGTGTGTTTCTTGTAAGGCAAGCTAGAGTTGAATTCCCTTTCATAAACGGAGTTGAATCACATGCGGTTTCTGGTCCTAGCACTAAGAGTTGTTTTCTGGTAAGGAGAGTCACTATTGTGCTCATTTGGCCATACACAATGCAAATATCACTCGCTTCTGTTCTCAGCAAGTGCAGTGTATTGGACGCAAGAGATACTACTGTTCTTGTCAGTTTCCTAAGCAGAGTTGAACTAGTTATGGCCATTTTGTGTAGGAAGCACAGTTCTTTGGTTCTGAGCAAGCTGACTGTTCTGGCTCTCTAGGAAACACAGTAGAGTAGAAGATTGCTGCTTTCTGAAAAGCAGACTCTGTTTCTTGTAAGGCGATTCAGAGTTTAATTCCCTTTCATAAACGGAGTTGAATCACATGCAGTTTCTGGTCCTAGCACCAAGAGTTGTTTTCTGGTAAGGAGGGTCACTATTGTGCTCATTTGGCATTACACAGTGCAAATAGCACTCGCGTCTGTACCCAGCAAGTGCATTGTATTGGACGCAAGAGAAACTACTGTACTTGTCAGTTTCCTAAGCAGAGTTGAATTAGATATGGCCCTTGTGTGTAGGAAGCACAGTTCTTTAGTTCTGAGCAAGCTGACAGTTCTGGCTATATAGGAAACACAGTAGAGTAGAAGAGTGCTGCTTTCTCTAAAGCAGAGTGTGTTTCTTGTAAGGCGAGCTAGAGTTCATTTCCCTTTTATAAACGGAGTTGAATCACATGCAGTTTCTGGTCCTAGCAGCAAAAGTTGTTTTCTGGTAAGGAGAATCACTATTGTGCTCAATTGGCCATACACAGTGCAAATAGAACTCGCGTCTGTACCCTGCAAATGCAGTGTATTGGACGCAAGAGAAACTACTATTCTTGTCAGTTTCCTAAGCAGAGTTGAATTAGATATGGCCCTTGTGTGTAGGAAGCACAGTTCTTTAGTTCTGAGCAAGCTGACAGTTCTGGCTATATAGGAAACATAGTAGAGTAGAAGAGCACTGCTCTCTCTAAAGCAGAGTGTGTTTCTTGTAAGGTGAGCTAGAGTTGATTTCGATTTCATAAACGGAGTTGAATCACATGCAGTTTCTGGTCCTAGCAGCAAAAGTTGTTTTCTGGTAAGGAGATTCACTATTGTGCTCAATTGGCCATACACATTGCAAATAGCACTCGCGTCTGTTCCCAGCAAATGCAGTGTATTGGACGCAAGAGAAACTACTGTTCTTGTCAGTCTCCTAAGCAGAGTTGAATTAGATATTGCCCTTGTGTGTAGGAAGCACAGTTCTTTAGTTCTGAGCAAGCTGACAGTTCTGGCTATATAGGAAACACAGTAGAGTAAAAGAGTGCTGCTTTCTCTAAAGCAGAGTTTGTTTCTTGTAAGGCAAGCTAGAGTTCATTTCCCTTTTATAAACTGAGTTGAATCACATGCAGTTTCTGGTCCTAGCACCAAGAGTTGTTTTCTGGTAAGGAGAGTCACTATTGTGCTCAATTGGCCATACACATTGCAAATAGCACTCGCGTCTGTTCCCAGCAAATGCAGTGTATTGGACGCAAGAGAAACTACTGTTCTTGTCAGTTTGCTAAGCAGAGTTGAATTACATATGGCCCTTGTGTGTAGGAAGCACAGTTCTTTAGTTCTGAGCAAGCTGACTGTTCTGGCTATATAGGAAACACAGTAGAGGAGAAGAGTGCTGCTTTCTCTAAAGCAGAGTGTGTTTCTTGTAAGGCAAGCTAGAGTTGAATTCCCTTTCATAAACGGAGTTGAATCACATGCAGTTTCTGGTCCTGGCCCTAAGAGTTGTTTTCTGGTAAGGAGAGTCACTATTGTGCTCATTTGGCCATACACATTGCAAATAGCACTCGCGTCTGTTCCCAGCAAATGCAGTGTATTGGACGCAAGAGAAACTACTGTTCTTGTCAGTTTCCTAAGCAGAGTAGTATTAGATATGGCCCTTGTGTGTAGGAAGCACAGTTCTTTAGTTCTGAGCAAGCTGTCAGTTCTGGCTATATAGGAAACACAGTAGAGTAGAAGAGTGCTGCTTTCTCAAAAGCAGAGTGTGTTTCTTGTAAGGAGAGCCAGAGTTTAATTCACTTTCATAAACGGAGTTGAATCACATGCAGTTTCTGGTCCTAGCACCAAGAGTTGTTTTCTGGTAAGGAGAGTCACTATTGTGCTCATTTGGCCATACACAGTGCAAATAGCACTCGCGTCTGTACCCAGCAAGTGCATTGTATTGGACGCAAGAGAAACTACTGTTCTTGTCAGTTTCCTAAGCAGAGTTGAACTAGATATGGCCATTGTGTGTAGGAAGCACAGTTCTTTGGTTCTGAGCAAGCTGACTGTTCTGGCTATATAGGAAACACAGTAGAGTAGAAGAGTGCTGCTTTCTCAAAAGCAGAGTGTGTTTCTTGTAAGGCAAGCTAGAGTTGAATTCCCTTTCATACACGGAGTTGAATCACATGCAGTTTGTGGTCCTAGCAGCAAGAGTTGTTTTCTGGTAAGGAGAGTCACTATTGTGCTCAATTGGCCATACACATTGCAAATAGCACTCGCGTCTGTTCCCAGCAAATGCAGTGTATTGGAAGCAAGAGAAACTACTGTTCTTGTCAGTTTCCTAAGCAGAGTTGAACTAGTTATGGCCATTGTGTGTAGGAAGCACAGTTCTTTGGTTCTGAGCAAGCAGACTGTTCTGGCTCTCTAGGAAACACAGTAGAGTAGAAGATTGCTGCTTTCTCAAAAGCAGAGTGTGTTTCTTGTAAGGCGAGTCAGAGTTTAATTCCCTTTCATAAATGGAGTTGAATCACATGCAGTTTCTGGTCCTAGCACCAAGTGTTGTTTTCTGGTAAGGAGAGTCACTATTTTGCTCATTTGGCCATACACAGTGCAAATAGCACTCGCGTCTGTACCCAGCAAGTGCATTGTATTGGACGCAAGAGAAACTACTGTTCTTGTCAGTTTCCTAAGCAGAGTTGAATTAGATATTGCCCTTGTGTGTAGGAAGCACAGTTCTTTAGTTCTGAGCAAGCTGACAGTTCTGGCTATATAGGAAACACAGTAGAGTAGAAGAGCGCTGCTTTCTCTAAAGCAGAGTGTGTTTCTTGTAAGGCGAACTAGAGTTCATTTCCCTTTTATAAACGGAGTTGAATCACATGCAGTTTCTGGTCCTAGCAGCAAAAGTTGTTTTCTGGTAAGGAGAGTCACTATTGTGCTCAATTGGCCATACACAGTGCAAATAGCACTCGCTTCTGTTCTCAGAAAGTGCAGTGTATTGGACGCAAGAGAAACTACTGTTCTTGTCAGTTTCCTAAGCAGAGTTGAACTAGTTATGGCCATTGTGTGTAGGAAGCACAGTTCTTTGGTTCGGAGCAAGCTGACTGTTCTGGCTCTATAGGAAACACAGTAGAGTAGAAGAGTGCTGCTTTCTCAAAAGCAGAGTGTGTTTCTTGTAAGGCGAGCCAGAGTTTAATTCACTTTCATAAACGGAGTTGAATCACATGCAGTTTCTGGTCCTAGCACCAAGAGTTGTTTTCTGGTAAGGAGAGTCACTATTGTGCTCAATTGGCCATACACATTGCAAAGAGCACTCGCGTCTGTTCCCAGCAAATGCAGTGTATTGGAAGCAAGAGAAACTACTGTTCTTGTCAGTTTCCTAAGCAGAGTTGAATTAGATATGTCCCTTTTGTGTAGGAAGCACAGTTCTTTAGTTCTGAGCAAGCTGACAATTCTGGCTATATAGGAAACACAGTAGAGTAGAAGAGTGCTGCTTTCTCTAAAGTAGAGTGTGTTTCTTGTAAGGCGAGCTAGAGTTAATTTCCCTTTCATAAACGGAGTTGAATCACATGCAGTTTCTGGTCCTAGCAGCAAAAGTTGTTTTCTGGTAAGGAGATTCACTATTGTGCTCAATTGGCCTTACACAGTGCAAATAGCACTCGCGTCTTATCCCAGCAAATGCAGTGTATTGGACGTAAGAGAAACTACTTTCTTCTCATTTTGCTAAGCAGAGTTGAATTACATATGGCCCTTGTGTGTAGGAAGCACAGTTCTTTAGTTCTGAGCAAGCTGACAGTTCTGGCTATATAGGAAACACAGTAGAGTAGAAGAGTGCTGCTTTCTCTAAAGCAGAGTGTGTTTCTTGTAAGGCAAGCTAGAGTTCATTTCCCTTTTATAAACGGAGTTGAATCACATGCAGTTTCTGGTCCTAGCAGCAAAAGTTGTTTTCTGGTAAGGAGATTCACTATTGTGCTCAAATGGCCTTACACAGTGCAAATAGCACTCGCGTCTTATCCCAGCAAATGCAGTGTATTGGACGCAAGAGAAACTACTGTTCTTGTCAGTTTGCTAAGCAGAGTTGAATTACATATGGCCCTTGTGTGTAGGAAGCACAGTTCTTTAGTTCTGAGCAAGATGACTGTTCTGGCTATATGGTAAACACAGTAGAGTAGAAGAGTGCTGCTTTCTCAAAAGCAGAGTGTGTTTCTTGTAAGGCAAGCTAGAGATGAATTCCCTTTCATAAACGGAGTTGAATCACATGCAGTTTCTGGTCCTAGACCAAGAGTTGTTTTCTGGTAAGGAGAGTCACTATTGTGCTCATTTGGCCATACACAGTGCAAATAGCACTCGCGTCTGAACCCAGCAAGTGCATTGTATTGGACGCAAGAGAAACTACTGTTCTTATCAGTTTCCTAAGTAGAGTTGAACTAGTTATGGCCATTGTGTGTAGGAAGCACAGTTCTTTGGTTCTGAGCAAGCTGACTGTTCTGGCTCTATAGGAAACACAGTAGAGTAGAAGAGTGCTGCTTTCTCAAAAGCAGAGTGTGTTTCTTGTAAGGCGAGCCAGAGTTTAATTCACTTTCATAAACGGAGTTGAATCACATGCAGTTTCTGGTCCTAGCACCAAGAGTTGTTTTCTGGTAAGGAGAGTCACTATTGTGCTCAATTGGCCATACACATTGCAAATAGCACTCGCGTCTGTTCCCAGCAAATGCAGTGTATTGGAAGCAAGAGAAACTACTGTTCTTGTCAGTTTCCTAAGCAGAGTTGAATTAGATATGGCCCTTTTGTGTAGGAAGCACAGTTCTTTAGTTCTGAGCAAGCTGACAATTCTGGCTATATAGGAAACACAGTAGAGTAGAAGAGTGCTGCTTTCTCTAAAGTAGAGTGTGTTTCTTGTAAGGCGAGCTAGAGTTGATTTCCCTTTCATAAACGGAGTTGAATCACATGCAGTTTCTGGTCCTAGCAGCAAAAGTTGTTTTCTGGTAAGGAGATTCACTATTGTGCTCAATTTGCCTTACACAGTGCAAATAGCACTCGCGTCTTATCCCAGCAAATGCAGTGTATTGGACGCAAGAGAAACTACTGTTCTTGTCAGTTTGCTAAGCAGAGTTGAATTACATATGGCCCTTGTGTGTAGGAAGCACAGTTCTTTCGTTCTGAGCAAGCTGACTGTTCTGGCTATATAGGAAACACAGTAGAGTAGAAGAGTGCTGCTTTCTCAAAAGCAGAGTGTGTTTCTTGTAAGGCAAGCTAGAGTTGAATTCCCTTTCATAAACGGAGTTGAATCACATGCAGTTTCTGGTCCTAGCCCTAAGAGTTGTTTTCTGGTAAGGAGAGTCACTATTGTGCTCATTTGGCCATACACAGTGCAAATAGCACTCGCGTCTGTACCCAGCAAGTGCATTGTATTGGACGCAAGAGAAACCACTGTTCTTATCAGTTTCCTAAGCAGAGTTGAACTAGTTATGGCCATTGTGTGTAGGAAGCACAGTTCTTTGGTTCTGAGCAAGCTGACTGTTCTGCTATATAGGAAACACAGTAGAGTAGAAGAGTGCTGCTTTCTCAAAAGCAGAGTGTGTTTCTTGTAATGCAAGCTAGAGTTGAATTCCCTTTCATAAACGGAGTTGAATCACATGCAGTTTGTGGTCCTAGCAGGAAGAGTTATTTTCTGGTAAGGAGAGTCACTATTGTGCTCAATTGGCCATACACATTGCAAATAGCACTCGCGTCTGTTCCCAGCAAATGCAGTGTATTGGAAGCAAGAGAAACTACTGTTCTTGTCAGTTTCCTAAGCAGAGTTGAATTAGATATGGCCCTTTTGTGTAGGAAGCACAGTTCTTTAGTTCTGAGCAAGCTGACAATTCTGGCTATATAGGAAACACAGTAGAGTAGAAGAGTGCTGCTTTCTCTAAAGTAGAGTGTGTTTCTTGTAAGGCGAGCTAGAGTTGATTTCCCTTTCATAAACGGAGTTGAATCACATGCAGTTTCTGGTCCTAGCAGCAAAAGTTGTTTTCTGGTAAAGAGATTCACTATTGTGCTCAATTTTCCGTACACAGTGCAAATAGCACTCGCGTCTTATCCCAGCAAATGCAGTGTATTGGACGCAAGAGAAACTACTGTTCTTGTCAGTTTCCTAAGCAGAGTTGAATTAGATATGGCCCTTGTGTGTAGGAAGCACAGTTTTTTAGTTCTGAGCAAGCTGACTGCTCTGGCTATATAGGAAACACAGTAGAGTTGAAGAGTGCTGCTTTCTCAAAAGCAGAGTGTGTTTCTTGTAAGGCAAGCTAGAGTTGAATTCCCTTTCATAAACGGAGTTGAATCACATGCAGTTTCTGGTCCTAGCACTAAGAGTTGTTTTCTGGTAAGGAGAGTCACTATTGTGCTCATTTGGCCATACACAATGCAAATAGCACTCGCTTCTGTTCTCAGGAAGTGCAGTGTATTGGACGCAAGAGATACTACTGTTCTTGTCAGTTTCCTAAGCAGAGTTGAACTAGTTATGGCCATTGTGTGTAGGAAGCACAGTTCTTTGGTTCTGAGCAAGCTGACTGTTCTGGCTCTCTAGGAAACACAGTAGAGTAGAAGATTGCTGCTTTCTGAAAAGCAGAGTGTGTTTCTTGCAAGGCGAGTCAGAGTTTAATTCCCTTTCATAAACGGAGTTGAATCACATGCAGTTTCTGGTCCTAGCACCAAGAGTTGTTTTCTGGTAAGGAGAGTCACTATTGTGCTCATTTGGCCATACACAGTGCAAATAGCACTCGCGTCTGTACCCAGCAAGTGCATTGTATTGGACGCAAGAGAAACTACTGTACTTGTCAGTTTCCTAAGCAGAGTTGAATTAGATATGGCCCTTGTGTGTAGGAAGCACAGTTCTTTAATTCTGAGCAAGCTGACAGTTCTGGCTATATAGGAAACACAGTAGAGTAGAAGAGTGCTGCTTTCTCTAAAGCAGAGTGTGTTTTTTGTAAGGCGAGCTAGAGTTGATTTCGATTTCATAAACGGAGTTGAATCACATGCAGTTTCTGGTCCTAGCAGCAAAAGTTGTTTTCTGGTAAGGAGATTCACTATTGTGCTCAATTGGCCATACAATTGCAAATAGCACTCGCGTCTGTTCCCAGCAAATGCAGTGTATTGGACGCAAGAGAAACTACTGTTCTTGTCAGTTTCCTAAGCAGAGTTGAATTACATATGGCCCTTGTGTGTAGGAAGCACAGTTCTTTAGTTCTGAGCAAGCTGACAGTTCTGGCTATATAGGAAACACAGTAGAGTATAAGAGTGCTGCTTTCTCTAAAGCAGAGTTTGTTTCTTGTAAGGCGAGCTAGAGTTCATTTCCCTTTTATAAACGGAGTTGAATCACATGCAGTTTCTGGTCCTAGCAGCAAAAGTTGTTTTCTGGTAAGGAGAGTCACTATTGTGCTCAATTAGCCATACACAGTGCAAATAGCACTCGCTTCTCTTCTCAGAAAGTGCAGTGTATTGGATGCAAGAGAAACTACTGTTCTTGTCAGTTTCCTAAGCAGAGTTGAACTAGTTATGGCCATTGTGTGTTGGAAGCACAGTTCTTTGGTTCTGAACAAGCTGACTGTTCTGGCTATATAGGAAACAGAGTAGAGTAGAAGAGTGCTGCTTTCTCAAAAGCAGAGTGTGTTTCTTGTAAGGCAAGCTAGAGTTGAATTCCCTTTCATAAACGGAGTTGAATCACATGCAGTTTGTGGTCCTAGCAGCAAGAGTTGTTTTCTGGTAAGGAGATTCACTATTGTGATCAATTGGCCATACACATTGAAAATAGCACTCGCGTCTGTTCCCAGCAAATGCAGTGTATTGGAAGCAAGAGAAACTACTGTTCTTGTCAGTTTCCTAAGCAGAGTTGAATTAGATATGGCCCTTTTGTGTAGGAAGCACAGTTCTTTAGTTCTGAGCACGCTGACAATTCTGGCTATATAGGAAACACAGTAGAGTAGAAGAGTGCTGATTTCTCTAAAGTAGAGTGTGTTTCTTGTAAGGCGAGCTAGAGTTGAATTCCCTTTCATAAACGGAGTTGAATCACATGCAGTTTCTGGTCCTAGCACCAAGAGTTGTTTTCTGGTAAGGAGATTCACTATTGTGCTCAATTGGCCTTACACAGTGCAAATAGCACTCGCGTCTTATCCCAGCAAATGCAGTGTATTGGACGCAAGAGAAACTACTGTTCTTGTCAGTTTCCTAAGCAGAGTTGAATTAGATATGGCCCTTGTGTGTAGGAAGCACAGTTCTTTAGTTCTGAGCAAGCTGACTGTTCTGGCTATATAGGAAACACAGTAGAGTTGAAGAGTGCTGCTTTCTCAAAAGCAGAGTGTGTTTCTTGTAAGGCAAGCTAGAGTTGAATTCCCTTTCATAAACGGAGTTGAATCACATGCAGTTTCTGGTCCTAGCACTAAGAGTTGTTTTCTAGTAAGGAGAGTCACTATTGTGCTCATTTGGCCATACACATTGCAAATAGCACTCGCTTCTGTTCTCAGCAAGTGCAGTGTATTGGACGCAAGAGAAACTACTGTTCTTGTCAGTTTCCTAAGCACAGTTGAACTAGTTATGGCCATTGTGTGTAGGAAGCACAGTTCTTTGGTTCTGAGCAAGCTGACTGTTCTGGCTATATAGGAAACACAGTAGAGTAGAAGAGTGCTGCTTTCTCAAAAGCAGAGTGTTTCTTGTAATGCAAGCTAGAGTTGAATTCCCTTTCATAAACGGAGTTGAATCACATGCAGTTTGTGGTCCTAGCAGCAAGAGTTGTTTTCTGGTAAGGAGAGTCACTATTGTGCTCAATTGGCCATACACATTGCAAATAGCACTTGCGTCTGTTCCCAGCAAATGCAGTGTATTGGACGCAAGAGAAACTACTGTTCTTGTCAGCTTCCTACGCAGAGTTGAACTAGTTATGGCCATTGTGTGTAGGAAGCACAGTTCTTTGGTTCTGAGCAAGCTGACTATTCTGGCTCTATAGGAAACACAGTAGAGTAGAAGAGTGCTGCTTTCTCAAAAGCAGAGTGTGTTTCTTGTAAGGCGAGCCAGAGTTTAATTCACTTTCATAAACGGAGTTGAATCACATGCAGTTTCTGGTCCTAGCACCAACAGTTGTTTTCTGGTAAGGAGAGTCACTATTGTGCTCAATTGGCCATACACATTGCAAATAGCACTCGCGTCTGTTCCCAGCAAATGCAGTGTATTGGAAGCAAGAGAAACTACTGTTCTTGTCAGTTTCCTAAGCAGAGTTGAATTAGATATGGCCCTTTTGTGTAGGAAGTACAGTTCTTTAGTTCTGAGCAAGCTGACAATTCTGGCTATATAGGAAACACAGTAGAGTAGAAGAGTGCTGCTTTCTCTAAAGTAGAGTGTGTTTCTTGTAAGGCGAGCTAGAGTTGAATTCCCTTTCATAAACGGAGTTGAATCTCATGCAGTTTCTTGTCCTAGCCCTAAGAGTTGTTTTCTGGTAAGGAGAGTCACTATTGTGCTCATTTGGCCATACACAGTGCAAATAGCACTCGCGTCTGTACCCAGCAAGTGCATTGTATTGGACGCAAGAGAAACTACTGTTCTTATCAGTTTCCTAAGCAGAGTTGAACTAGTTATGGCCATTGTGTGTAGGAAGCACAGTTCTTTGGTTCTGAGCAAGCTGACTGTTCTGGCTATATAGGAAACACAGTAGAGTAGAAGAGTGCTGCTTTCTCAAAAGCAGAGTGTGTTTCTTGTAATGCAATCTAGAGTTGAATTCCCTTTCATAAACGGAGTTGAATCACATGCAGTTTGTGGTCCTAGCAGCAAGAGTTGTTTTCTGGTAAGGAGAGTCACTATTGTGCTCAATTGGCCATACACATTGCAAATAGCACTCACGTCTGTACCCAGCAAATGCAGTGTATTGGAAGCAAGAGAAACTACTGTTCTTGTCAGTTTCCTAAGCAGAGTTGAATTAGATATGGCCCTTTTGTGTAGGAAGCACAGTTCTTTAGTTCTGAGCAAGCTGACAATTCTGGCTATATAGGAAACACAGTAGAGTACAAGAGTGCTGCTTTCTCTAAAGTAGAGTGTGTTTCTTGTAAGGCGACCTAGAGTTGATTTCCCTTTCATAAACGGAGTTGAATCACATGCAGTTTCTGGTCCTAGCAGCAAAAGTTGTTTTCTGGTAAGGAGATTCACTATTGTGCTCAATTGGCCTTACACAGTGCAAATAGCACTCGCGTCTTATCCCAGCAAATGCAGTGTATTGGACGCAAGAGAAACTACTGTTCTTGTCAGTTTCCTAAGCAGAGTTGAATTAGATATGTCCCTTTTGTGTCGGAAGTACAGTTCTTTAGTTCTGAGCAAGCTGACAATTCTGGCTATATAGGAAACACAGTAGAGTAGAAGAGTGCTGCTTTCTCTAAAGTAGAGTGTGTTTCTTATAAGGCGAGCTAGAGTTGATTTCCCTTTCATAAACGGAGTTGAATCACATGCAGTTTCTGGTCCTAGCAGCAAAAGTTGTTTTCTGGTAAGGAGGTTCACTATTGTGCTCAATTGGCCTTACACAGTGCAAATAGCACTCGCGTCTTATCCCAGCAAATGCAGTGTATTGGACGCAAGAGAAACTACTGTTCTTGTCAGTTTCCTAAGCAGAGTTGAATTACATATGGCCCTTGTGTGTAGGAAGCACAGTTCTTTAGTTCTGAGCAAGCTGACTGTTCTGGCTATATAGGAAACACAGTAGAGTAGAAGAGTGCTGCTTTGTCAAAAGCACAGTGTGTTTCTTGTAAGGCAAGCTAGAGTTGAATTCCCTTTCATAAACGGAGTTGAATCTCATGCAGTTTCTTGTCCTAGCCCTAAGAGTTGTTTTCTGGTAAGGAGAGTCACTATTGTGCTCATTTGGCCATACACAGTGCAAATAGCACTCGCGTCTGTACCCAGCAAGTGCAGTGTATTGGACGCAAGAGAAACTACTGTTCTTGTCAGTTTCCTAAGCACAGTTGAACTAGTTATGGCCATTGTGTGTAGGAAGCACAGTTCTTTGGTTCTGAGCAAGCTGACTGTTCTGGCTATATAGGAAACACAGTAGAGTAGAAGAGTGCTGCTTTCTCAAAAGCAGAGTGTTTCTTGTAATGCAAGCTAGAGTTGAATTCCCTTTCATAAACGGAGTTGAATCACATGCAGTTTGTGGTCCTAGCAGCAAGAGTTGTTTTCTGGTAAGGAGAGTCACTATTGTGCTCAATTGGCCATACACAGTGCAAATAGCACTCGCTTCTGTTCTCAGCAAGTGCAGTGTATTGGACGCAAGAGAAACTACTGTTCTTGTCAGCTTCCTATGCAGAGTTGAACTAGTTATGGCCATTGTGTGTAGGAAGCACAGTTCTTTGGTTCTGAGCAAGCTGACTATTCTGGCTCTATAGGAAACACAGTAGAGTAGAAGAGTGCTGCTTTCTCAAAAGCAGAGTGTGTTTCTTGTAAGGCGAGCCAGAGTTTAATTCACTTTCATAAACGGAGTTGAATCACATGCAGTTTCTGGTCCTAGCACCAACAGTTGTTTTCTGGTAAGGAGAGTCACTATTGTGCTCAATTGGCCATACACATTGCAAATAGCACTCGCGTCTGTTCCCAGCAAATGCAGTGTATTGGAAGCAAGAGAAACTACTGTTCTTGTCAGTTTCCTAAGCAGAGTTGAATTAGATATGGCCCTTTTGTGTAGGAAGTACAGTTCTTTAGTTCTGAGCAAGCTGACAATTCTGGCTATATAGGAAACACAGTAGAGTAGAAGAGTGCTGCTTTCTCTAAAGTAGAGTGTGTTTCTTGTAAGGCGAGCTAGAGTTGAATTCCCTTTCATAAACGGAGTTGAATCTCATGCAGTTTCTTGTCCTAGCCCTAAGAGTTGTTTTCTGGTAAGGAGAGTCACTATTGTGCTCATTTGGCCATACACAGTGCAAATAGCACTCGCGTCTGTACCCAGCAAATGCAGTGTATTGGAAGCAAGAGAAACTACTGTTCTTGTCAGTTTCCTAAGCAGAGTTGAATTAGATATGGCCCTTTTGTGTAGGAAGCACAGTTCTTTAGTTCTGAGCAAGCTGACAATTCTGGCTATATAGGAAACACAGTAGAGTACAAGAGTGCTGCTTTCTCTAAAGTAGAGTGTGTTTCTTGTAAGGCGACCTAGAGTTGATTTCCCTTTCATAAACGGAGTTGAATCACATGCAGTTTCTGGTCCTAGCAGCAAAAGTTGTTTTCTGGTAAGGAGATTCACTATTGTGCTCAATTGGCCTTACACAGTGCAAATAGCACTCGCGTCTTATCCCAGCAAATGCAGTGTATTGGACGCAAGAGAAACTACTGTTCTTGTCAGTTTCCTAAGCAGAGTTGAATTAGATATGGCCCTTGTGTGTAGGAAGCACAGTTCTTTAGTTCTGAGCAAGCTGACAGTTCTGGCTATATAGGAAACACAGTAGAGTAGAAGAGCGCTGCTTTCTCTAAAGCAGAGTGTGTTTCTTGTAAGGCAAGCTAGAGTTCATTTCCCTTTTATAAACGGAGTTGAATCACATGCAGTTTCTGGTCCTAGCAGCAAAAGTTGTTTTCTGGTAAGGAGAGTCACTATTGTGCTCAATTGGCCATACACAGTGCCAATAGCACTCGCTTCTGTTCTCAGCAAGTGCAGTGTATTGGACGCAAGAGAAACTACTGTTCTTGTCAGTTTCCTAAGCAGAGTTGAACTAGTTATGGACATTGTGTGTAGGAAGCACAGTTCTTTGGTTCTGAGCAAGCTGACTGTTCTGGCTCTATAGGAAACACAGTAGAGTAGAAGAGTGCTGCTTTCTCAAAAGCAGAGTGTGTTACTTGTAAGGCGAGCCAGAGTTTAATTCACTTTCATAAACGGAGTTGAATCACATGCAGTTTCTGGTCCTAGCACTAAGAGTTGTTTTCTGGTAAGGAGAGTCACTATTGTGCTCAATTGGCCATACACATTGCAAATAGCACTCGCGTCTGTTCCCAGCAAATGCAGTGTATTGGAAGCAAGAGAAACTACTGTTCTTGTCAGTTTCCTAAGCAGAGTTGAATTAGATATGTCCCTTTTGTGTAGGAAGCACAGTTCTTTAGTTCTGAGCAAGCTGACAATTCTGGCTATATAGGAAACACAGTAGAGTAGAAGAGTGCTGCTTTCTCTAAAGTAGAGTGTGTTTCTTGTAAGGCGAGCTAGAGTTGATTTCCCTTTCATAAACGGAGTTGAATCACATGCAGTTTCTGGTCCTAGCAGCAAAAGATGTTTTCTGGTAAAGAGATTCACTATTGTGCTCAATTGGCCTTACACAGTGCAAATAGCACTCGCGTCTTATCCCAGCAAATGCAGTGTATTGGAAGCAAGAGAAACTACTGTTCTTGTCAGTTTCCTAAGCAGAGTTGAATTGGATATTGCCCTTGTGTGTAGGAAGCACAGTTCTTTAGTTCTGAGCAAGCTGACAGTTCTGGCTATATAGGAAACACAGTAGAGTAGAAGAGCGCTGCTTTCTCTAAAGCAGAGTGTGTTTCTTGAAAGGCGAGCTAGAGTTCATTTCCCTTTTATAAACGGAGTTGAATCACATGCAGTTTCTGGTCCTAGCAGCAAAAGTTGTTTTCTGGTAAGGAGAGTCACTATTGTGCTCAATTGGCCATACACAGTGCAAATAGCACTCGCTTCTGTTCTCAGCAAGTGCAGTGTATTGGACGCAAGAGAAACTACTGTTCTTGTCAGTTTCCTAAGCAGAGTTGAACTAGTTATGGCCATTGTGTGTAGGAAGCACAGTTCTTTGGTTCTGAGCAGGCTGACTGTTCTGGCTCTATAGGAAACACAGTAGAGTAGAAGAGTGCTGCTTTCTCAAAAGCAGAGTGTGTTTCTTGTAAGGCGAGCCAGAGTTTAATTCACTTTCATAAACGGAGTTGAATCACATGCAGTTTCTGGTCCTAGCACCAAGAGTTGTTTTCTGGTAAGGAGAGTCACTATTGTGCTCAATTGGCCATACACATTGCAAATAGCACTCGCGTCTGTTCCCAGCAAATGCAGTGTATTGGAAGCAAGAGAAACTACTGTTCTTGTCAGTTTCCTAAGCAGAGTTGAATTAGATATGGCCCTTTTGTGTAGGAAGCACAGTTCTTTAGTTCTGAGCAAGCTGACAATTCTGGCTATATAGGAAACACAGTAGAGTACAAGAGTGCTGCTTTCTCTAAAGTAGAGTGTGTTTCTTGTAAGGCGAGCTAGAGTTGATTTCCCTTTCATAAACGGAGTTGAATCACATGCAGTTTCTGTTCCTAGCAGCAAAAGTTGTTTTCTGGTAAGGAGATTCACTATTGTGCTCAATTGGCCTTACACAGTGCAAATAGCACTCGCGTCTTATCCCAGCAAATGCAGTGTATTGGACGCAAGAGAAACTACTGTTCTTGTCAGTTTGCTAAGCAGAGTTGAATTACATATGGCCCTTGTGTGTAGGAAGCACAGTTCTTTAGTTCTGAGCAAGCTGACTGTTCTGGCTATATAGGAAACACAGTAGAGTAGAAGAGTGCTGCTTTCTCAAAAGCAGAGTGTGTTTCTTGTAAGGCAAGCTAGAGTTGAATTCCCTTTCATAAACGGAGTTGAATCACATGCAATTTCTGGTCCTAGCCCTAAGAGTTGTTTTCTGGTAAGGAGAGTCACTATTGTGCTCATTTGGCCATACACAATGCAAATAGCACTCGCGTCTGTACCCAGCAAGTGCATTGTATTGGACGCAAGAGAAACTACTGTTCTTATCAGTTTCCTAAGCAGAGTTGAACTAGTTATGGCCATTGTGTGTAGGAAGCACAGTTCTTTGGTTCTGAGCAAGCTGACTGTTCTGGCTATATAGGAAACACAGTAGAGTAGAAGAGTGCTGCTTTCTCAAAAGCAGAGTGTGTTTCTTGTAATGCAAGCTAGAGTTGAATTCCCTTTCATAAACGGAGTTGAATTACATGCAGTTTGTGGTCCTAGCAGCAAGAGTTGTTTTCTGGTAAGGAGAGTCACTATTGTGCTCAATTGGCCATACACATTGCAAATAGCACTCGCGTCAGTTCCCAGCAAATGCAGTGTATTGGAAGCAAGAGAAACTACTGTTCTTGTCAGTTTCCTAAGCAGAGTTGAATTAGATATGGCCCTTTTGTGTAGGAAGCACAGTTCTTTAGTTCTGAGCAAGCTGACAATTCTGGCTATATAGGAAACACAGTAGAGTACAAGAGTGCTGCTATCTCTAAAGTAGAGTGTGTTTCTTGTAAGGCGAGCTAGAGTTGATTTCCCTTTCTTAAACGGAGTTGAATCACATGCCGTTTCTGGTCCTAGCAGCAAAAGTTGTTTTCTGGTAAGGAGAGTCACTGTTGTGCTCATTTGGCCATACACAGTGCAAATAGCACTCGCTTCTGTTCTCAGCAAGTGCAGTGTATTGGATGCAAGAGAAACTACTGTTCTTGTCAGTTTCCTAAGCAGAGTTGAACTAGTTATGGCCATTGTGTGTAGGAAGCACAGTTCTTTGGTTCTGAGCAAGCTGACTATTCTGGCTCTATAGGAAACACAGTAGAGTAGAAGAGTGCTGCTTTCTCAAAAACAGAGTGTGGTTCTTGTAAGGCGAGCCAGAGTTTAATTCACTTTCATAAACGGAGTTGAATCACATGCAGTTTCTGGTCCTAGCACCAAGAGTTGTTTTCTGGTAAGGAGAGTCACTATTGTGCTCAATTGGCCATACACATTGCAAATAGCACTCGCGTCTGTTCCCAGCAAATGCAGTGTATTGGAAGCAAGAGAAACTACTGTTCTTGTCAGTTTCCTAAGCAGAGTTGAATTAGATAGGTCCCTTTTGTGTGGAAGCACAGTTCTTTAGTTCTGAGCAAGCTGACAATTCTGGCTATATAGGAAACACAGTAGAGTAGAAGAGTGCTGCTTTCTCTAAAGTAGAGTGTGTTTCTTGTAAGGCGAGCTAGAGTTCATTTCCCTTTCATAAACGGAGTTGAATCACATGCAGTTTCTGGTCCTAGCAGCAAAAGTTGTTTTCTGGTAAGGAGATTCACTATTGTGCTCAATTGGCCTTACACAGTGCAAATAGCACTCGCGTCTTATCCCAGCAAGTGCAGTGTATTGGACGCAAGAGAAACTACTGTTCTTGTCAGTTTGCTAAGCAGAGTTGAATTAGATATGGCCCTTGTATGTAGGAAGCACAGTTCTTTAGTTCTGAGCAAGCTGACTGTTCTGGCTATACAGGAAACACAGTAGAGTAGAAGAGTGCTGCTTTCTCAAAAGCACAGTGTGTTTCTTGTAAGGCAAGCTAGAGTTGAATTCCCTTTCATAAACGGAGTTGAATCACATGCAGTTTCTGGTCCTAGCCCTAAGAGTTGTTTTCTGGTAAGGAGAGTCACTATTGTGCTCATTTGGCCATACACAGTGCAAATAGCACTCGCGTCTGCAAGTGCACGCAAGAGAAAGGCGAGCTACTGTTCTTTTCTGGTCCTAAGTTTATTGTGCTCTAAGCAGAGTTGAAATGCAGTATTATGGCCCTTGTGTGTACACAGTTGTTTCTTTAGAGTTCTGAGTTGAATCAAGCTGACTGTTTTCTGGCTATATAGGCAAATAGCAAACACAGTAGAGTAGAAGAGTGCTGCTTTCTCAAAAGCAGAGTGTGTTTTCTTGTAAGGCGAGCCAGAGTCAAGCTAGAGTTGAATTCCCTTTCATAAACGGAGTTGTTCTTGAATCACATGCAGTTTCTGAGCTTGTAAGGCGAGCTAAGAGTTGTTTTCTGGCAGTTATGGCTCATTGTGTGTAGGAAGCACAGTTCTTTGGTTCTGAGCAAGCTGACTGTTCTGGCTGACTATAGGAAACACAGTAGAGTAGAAGAGTGCTGCTTTCTCAAAAGCAGAGTGTGTTTCTTGTAAGGCAAGCTAGAGTTGAATTCCCTTTCATAAACGGAGTTGAATCACATGCAATTTCTGGTCCTAGCCCTAAGAGTTGTTTTCTGGTAAGGAGAGTCACTATTGTGCTCATTTGGCCATACACAATGCAAATAGCACTCGCGTCTGTACCCAGCAAGTGCATTGTATTGGAGTTGTTCTTATCAGTTTCCTAAGCATTGAACTAGTTTGGCCATTGTGTGTAGGAAGCACAGTAGCAAGCTGACTGTTCTGGCTATATAGGAAACACAGTAGAGTAGAAGAGTGCTGCTTTCTCAAAAGGAGTGTGTTTCTTGTAATGCAAGCTAGAGTTGAATTCCCTTTCATAAACGGAGTTGAATTACATGCAGTTTGTGGTCCTAGCAGCAAGAGTTGTTTTCTGGTAAGGAGAGTCACTATTGTGCTCAATTGGCCATACACATTGCAAATAGCACTCGCGTCAGTTCCCAGCAAATGCAGTGTATTGGAAGCAAGAGAAACTACTGTTCTTGTCAGTTTCCTAAGCAGAGTTGAATTAGATATGGCCCTTTTGTGTAGGAAGCACAGTTCTTTAGTTCTGAGCAAGCTGACAATTCTGGCTATATAGGAAACACAGTAGAGTACAAGAGTGCTGCTATCTCTAAAGTAGAGTGTGTTTCTTGTAAGGCGAGCTAGAGTTGATTTCCCTTTCTTAAACGGAGTTGAATCACATGCCGTTTCTGGTCCTAGCAGCAAAAGTTGTTTTCTGGTAAGGAGAGTCACTGTTGTGCTCATTTGGCCATACACAGTGCAAATAGCACTCGCTTCTGTTCTCAGCAAGTGCAGTGTATTGGATGCAAGAGAAACTACTGTTCTTGTCAGTTTCCTAAGCAGAGTTGAACTAGTTATGGCCATTGTGTGTAGGAAGCACAGTTCTTTGGTTCTGAGCAAGCTGACTATTCTGGCTCTATAGGAAACACAGTAGAGTAGAAGAGTGCTGCTTTCTCAAAAACAGAGTGTGGTTCTTGTAAGGCGAGCCAGAGTTTAATTCACTTTCATAAACGGAGTTGAATCACATGCAGTTTCTGGTCCTAGCACCAAGAGTTGTTTTCTGGTAAGGAGAGTCACTATTGTGCTCAATTGGCCATACACATTGCAAATAGCACTCGCGTCTGTTCCCAGCAAATGCAGTGTATTGGAAGCAAGAGAAACTACTGTTCTTGTCAGTTTCCTAAGCAGAGTTGAATTAGATAGGTCCCTTTTGTGTGGAAGCACAGTTCTTTAGTTCTGAGCAAGCTGACAATTCTGGCTATATAGGAAACACAGTAGAGTAGAAGAGTGCTGCTTTCTCTAAAGTAGAGTGTGTTTCTTGTAAGGCGAGCTAGAGTTCATTTCCCTTTCATAAACGGAGTTGAATCACATGCAGTTTCTGGTCCTAGCAGCAAAAGTTGTTTTCTGGTAAGGAGATTCACTATTGTGCTCAATTGGCCTTACACAGTGCAAATAGCACTCGCGTCTTATCCCAGCAAGTGCAGTGTATTGGACGCAAGAGAAACTACTGTTCTTGTCAGTTTGCTAAGCAGAGTTGAATTAGATATGGCCCTTGTATGTAGGAAGCACAGTTCTTTAGTTCTGAGCAAGCTGACTGTTCTGGCTATACAGGAAACACAGTAGAGTAGAAGAGTGCTGCTTTCTCAAAAGCACAGTGTGTTTCTTGTAAGGCAAGCTAGAGTTGAATTCCCTTTCATAAACGGAGTTGAATCACATGCAGTTTCTGGTCCTAGCCCTAAGAGTTGTTTTCTGGTAAGGAGAGTCACTATTGTGCTCATTTGGCCATACACAGTGCAAATAGCACTCGCGTCTGTACCCAGCAAGTGCATTGTATTGGACGCAAGAGAAACTACTGTTCTTATCAGTTTCCTAAGCAGAGTTGAACTAGTTATGGCCATTGTGTGTAGGAAGCACAGTTCTTTGGTTCTGAGCAAGCTGACTGTTCTGGCTATATAGGAAACACAGTAGAGTAGAAGAGTGCTGCTTTCTCAAAAGCAGAGTGTGTTTCTTGTAATGCAAGCTAGAGTTGAATTCCCTTTCATAAACGGAGTTGAATCACATGCAGTTTGTGGTCCTAGCAGCAAGAGTTGTTTTCTGGTAAGGAGAGTCACTATTGTGCTCATTTGGCCATACACAGTGCAAATAGCACTCGGGTCTGTTCCCAGCAAATGCAGTGTATTGGAAGCAAGAGAAACTACTGTTCTTGTCAGTTTCCTAAACAGAGTTGAATTATATATGGCCCTTTTGTGTAGCAAGCACAGTCCTTTAGTTCTGAGCAAGCTGACAATTCTGGCTATATAGGAAACACAGTAGAGTACAAGAGTGCTGCTTTCTCTAAAGTAGAGTGTGTTTCTTGTAAGGCGAGCTAGAGTTCATTTCCCTTTCATAAACGGAGTTGAATCACATGCAGTTTTTGGTCCTAGCAGCAAGAGTTGTTTTCTGGTAAGGAGAGTCACTATTGTGCTCAATTGGCCATACACATTGCAAATAGCACTCGCGTCTGTTCCCAGCAAATGCAGTGTATTGGAAGCAAGAGAAACTACTGTTCTTGTCAGTTTCCTAAGCAGAGTTGAATTAGATATGGCCCTTTTGTGCAGGAAGCACAGTTCTTTAGTTCTGAGCAAGCTGAAAATTCTGGCTATATAGGAAAAACAGTAGAGTACAAGAGTGCTGCTTTCTCTAAAGTAGAGTGTGTTTCTTGTAAGGCGAGCTAGAGTTGATTTCCCTTTCATAAACGGAGTTGAATCACATGCAGTTTCTGGTCCTAGCAGCAAAAGTTGTTTTCTGGTAAGGAGATTCACTATTGTGCTCAATTGGCCTTACACAGTGCAAATAGCACTCGCGTCTTACCCCAGCAAATGCAGTGTATTGGACGCAAGAGAAACTACTGTTCTTGTCAGTTTCCTAAGCAGAGTTGAATTAGATATGGCCCTTGTGTGTAGGAAGCACAGTTCTTTAGTTCTGAGCAAGCTGACTGTTCTGGCTATATAGGAAACACAGTAGAGTTGAAGAGTGCTGCTTTCTCAACAGCAGAGTGTGTTTCTTGTAAGGCAAGCTAGAGTTGAATTCCCTTTCATAAACGGAGTTGAATCACATGCAGTTTCTGGTCCTAGCCCTAAGAGTTGTTTTCTGGTAAGGAGAGTCACTATTGTGCTCATTTGGCCATACACAGTGCAAATAGCACTCGCGTCTGTACCCAGTAAGTGCATTGTATTGGACGCAAGAGAAACTACTGTTCTTATCAGTTTCCTAATCAGACTTGATCTAGTTATGGCCAATGTGTGTAGGAAGCACAGTTCTTTGGTTCTGAGCAAGCTGACTGTTCTGGCTATATAGGAAACACAGTAGAGTAGAAGAGTGCTGCTTTCTCAAAAGCACAGTGTGTTTCTTGTAATGCAAGCTAGAGTTGAATTCCCTTTCATAAACGGAGTTGAATCACATGCAGTTTGTGGTCCTAGCAGAAAGAGTTGTTTTCTGGTAAGGAGAGTCACTATTGTGCTCAATTGGCCTTACCCAGTGCAAATAGGACTCGCGTCTTATCCCAGCAAATGCAGTGTATTGGACGCAAGAGAAACTACTGTTCTTGTCAGTTTGCTAAGCAGAGTTGAATTACATATGGCCCTTGTGTGTAGGAAGCACAGTTCTTTAGTTCTGAACAAGCTGACTGTTCTGGCTATATAGGAAACACAGTAGAGTAGAAGAGTGCTGCTTTCTCAAAAGCAGAGTGTGTTTCTTGTAAGGCAAGCTAGAGTTGAATTCCCTTTCATAAACGGAGTTGAATCACATGCAGTTTCTGGTCCTAGCCCTAAGAGTTGTTTTCTGGTAAGGAGAGTCACTATTGTGCTCATTTGGCCATACACAGTGCAAATAGCACTCGCGTCTGTTCCCAGCAAATGCAGTGTATTGGAAGCAAGAGAAACTACTGTTCTTGTCAGTTTCCTAAGCAGAGTTGAATTAGATATGGCCCTTTTGTGTAGGAAGCACAGTTCTTTAGTTCTGAGCAAGCTGACAATTCTGGCTATATAGGAAACACAGTAGAGTACAAGAGTGCTGCTTTCTCTAAAGTAGAGTGTGTTTCTTGTAAGGCGAGCTAGAGTTCATTTCCCTTTCATAAACGGAGTTGAATCACATGCAGTTTCTGGTCCTAGCAGCAAAAGTTGTTTTCTGGTAAGGAGATTCACTATTGTGCTCAATTGGCCTTACACAGTGCAAATAGCACTCGCGTCTTATCCCAGCAAATGCAGTGTATTGGACGTAAGAGAAACTACTGTTCTTGTCAGTTTGCTAAGCAGAGTTGAATTACATATGGCCCTTGTGTGTAGGAAGCACAGTTCTTTAGTTCTGAGCAAGCTGACTGTTCTGGCTATATAGGAAACACAGTAGAGTAGAAGAGTGCTGCTTTCTCAAAAGCAGAGTGTGTTTCTTGTAAGGCAAGCTAGAGTTGAATTCCCTTTCATAAACGGAGTTGAATCACATGCAGTTTCTGGTCCTAGCCCTAAGAGTTGTTTTCTGGTAAGGAGAGTCACTATTGTGCTCATTTGGCCATACACAGTGCAAATAGCACTCGCGTCTGTACCCAGCAAGTGCATTGTATTGGACGCAAGAGAAACTACTGTTCTTATCAGTTTCCTAAGCAGAGTTGAAGTAGTTATGGCCATTGTGTGTAGGAAGCACAGTTCTTTGGTTCTGAGGAAGCTGACTGTTCTGGCTATATAGGAAACACAGTAGAGTAGAAGAGTGCTGCTTTCTCAAAAGCAGAGTGTGTTTCTTGTAATGCAAGCTAGAGTTGAATTCCCTTTCATAAACGGAGTTGAATCACATGCAGTTTGTGGTCCTAGCAGCAAGAGTTGTTTTCTGGTAAGGAGAGTCACTATTGTGCTCAATTGGCCATACACATTGCAAATAGCACTCGCGTCTGTTCCCAGCAAATCCAGTGTATTGGAAGCAAGAGAAACTACTGTTCTTGTCAGTTTCCTAAGCAGAGTTGAATTAGATATGGCCCTTTTGTGCAGGAAGCACAGTTCTTTAGTTCTGAGCAAGCTGACAATTCTGGCTATATAGGAAACACAGTAGAGAAGAAGAGTGCTGCTTTCTCTAAAGTAGAGTGTGTTTCTTGTAAGGCGAGCTAGAGTTGATTTCCCTTTCATAAACGGAGTTGAATCACATGCAGTTTCTGGTCCTAGCAGCAAAAGTTGTTTTCTGGTAAGGAGATTCACTATTGTGCTCAATTGGCCTTACACAGTGCAAATAGCACTCGCGTCTTATCCCAGCAAATGCAGTGTATTGGACGCAAGAGAAACTACTGTTCTTGTCAGTTTCCTAAGCAGAGTTGAATTAGATATTGCCCTTGTGTGTAGGAAGCACAGTTCTTTAGTTCTGAGCAAGCTGACAGTTCTGGCTCTATAGGAAACACAGTAGAGTAGAAGAGCGCTGCTTTCTCTAAAGCAGAGTGTGTTTCTTGTAAGGCAAGCTAGAGTTGAATTCCCTTTCATAAACGGAGTTGAATCACATGCAGTTTCTGGTCCTAGCCCTAAGAGTTGTTTTCTGGTAAGGAGAGTCACTATTGTGCTCATTTGGCCATACACAGTGCAAATAGCACTGGCGTCTGTACCCAGCAAGTGCATTGTATTGGACGCAAGAGAAACTACTGTTCTTATCAGTTTCCTAAGCAGAGTTGAACTAGTTATGGCCATTGTGTGTAGGAAGCACAGTTCTTTGGTTCTGAGCAAGCTGACTGTTCTGGCTATATAGGAAACACAGTAGAGTAGAAGAGTGCTGCTTTCTCAAAAGCAGAGTGTGTTTCTTGTAATGCAAGCTAGAGTTGAATTCCCTTTCATAAACGGAGTTGAATCACATGCAGTTTGTGGTCCTAGCAGCAAGAGTTGTTTTCTGGTAAGGAGAGTCACTATTGTGCTCAATTGGCCATACACATTGCAAATAGCACTCGCGTCTGTTCCCAGCAAATGCAGTGTATTGGAAGCAAGAGAAACTACTGTTCTTGTCAGTTTCCTAAGCAGAGTTGAATTAGATATGGCCCTTTTGTGCAGGAAGCACAGTTCTTTATTTCTGAGCAAGCTTACAATTCTGGCTATATAGGAAACACAGTAGAGTAGAAGAGTGCTGCTTTCTCTAAAGTAGAGTGTGTTTCTTGTAAGGCGAGCTAGAGTTGATTTCCCTTTCATAAACGGAGTTGAATCACATGCAGTTTCTGACCTAGCAGCAAAAGTTGTTTTTTGGTAAGGAGATTCACTATTGTGCTCAATTGGCCTTACACAGTGCAAATAGCACTCGCGTCTTATCCCAGCAAATGCAGTGTATTGGACGCAAGAGAAACTACTGTTCTTGTCAGTTTCCTAAGCAGAGTTGAATTAGATATGGCCCTTGTGTGTAGGAAGCACAGTTCTTTAGTTCTGAGCAAGCGGACTGTTCTGGCTATATAGGAAACACAGTAGAGTTGAAGAGTGCTGCTTTCTCAACAGCAGAGTGTGTTTCTTGTAAGGCAAGCTAGAGTTGAATTCCCTTTCATAAACGGAGTTGAATCACATGCAGTTTCTGGTCCTAGCCCTAAGAGTTGTTTTCTGGTAAGGAGAGTCACTATTGTGCTCATTTGGCCATACACAATGCAAATAGCACTCGCTTCTGTTCTCAGCAAGTGCAGTGTATTGGACGCAAGAGAAACTACTGTTCTTGTCAGTTTCCTAAGCAGAGTTGAACTAGTTATGGCCATTGTGTGTAGGAAGCACAGTTCTTTGGTTCTGAGCAAGCTGACTGTTCTGGCTCTATAGGAAACACAGTAGAGTAGAAGAGTGCTGCTTTCTCAAAAGCAGAGTGTGTTTCTTGTAAGTCGAGCCAGGGTTTAATTCACTTTCATAAACGGAGTTGAATCACATGCAGTTTCTGGTCCTAGCACCAAGAGTTGTTTTCTCGTAAGGAGAGTCACTATTGTGCTCAATTGGCCATACACATTGCAAATAGCACTCGCGTCTGTTCCCAGCAAATGCAGTGTATTGGAAGCAAGAGAAACTACTGTTCTTGTCAGTTTCCTAAGCAGAGTTGAATTAGATATGGCCCTTTTGTGCAGGAAGCACAGTTCTTTAGTTCTGAGCAAGCTGACAATTCTGGCTATATAGGAAACACAGTAGAGTACAAGAGTGCTGCTTTCTCTAAAGTAGAGTGTGTTTCTTGTAAGGCGAGCTAGAGTTGATTTCCCTTTCATAAACGGAGTTGAATCACATGCAGTTTCTGGTCCTAGCAGCAAAAGTTGTTTTCTGGTAAGGAGATTCACTATTGTGCTCAATTGGCCTTACACAGTGCAAATAGCACTCGCGTCTTATCCCAGCAAATGCAGTGTATTGGACGCAAGAGAAACTACTGTTCTTGTCAGTTTCCTAAGCAGAGTTGAATTAGATATGGCCCTTGTGTGTAGGAAGCACAGTTCTTTAGTTCTGAGCAAGCTGACAGTTCTGGCTATATAGGAAACACAGTAGAGTAGAAGAGCGCTGCTTTCTCTAAAGCAGAGTGTGTTTCTTGTAAGGCAAGCTAGAGTTGAATTCCCTTTCATAAACGGAGTTGAATCACATGCAGTTTCTGGTCCTAGCCCTAAGAGTTGTTTTCTGGTAAGGAGAGTCACTATTGTGCTCATTTGGCCATACACAGTGCAAATAGCACTCGCGTCTGTACCCAGCAAGTGCATTGTATTGGACGCAAGAGAAACTACTGTTCTTATCAGTTTCCTAAGCAGAGTTGAACTAGTTATGGCCATTGTGTGTAGGAAGCACAGTTCTTTGGTTCTGAGCAAGCTGACTGTTCTGGCTATATAGGAAACACAGTAGAGTAGAAGAGTGCTGCTTTCTCAAAAGCAGAGTGTGTTTCTTGTAATGCAAGCTAGAGTTGAATTCCCTTTCATAAACGGAGTTGAATCACATGCAGTTTGTGGTCCTAGCAGCAAGAGTTGTTTTCTGGTAAGGAGAGTCACTATTGTGCTCAATTGGCCATACACAGTGCAAATAGCACTCGCGTCTGTTCCCAGCAAATGCAGTGTATTGGAAGCAAGAGAAACTACTGTTCTTGTCAGTTTCCTAAGCAGAGTTGAATTAGATATGTCCCTTTTGTGTAGGAAGCACAGTTCTTTAGTTCTGAGCAAGCTGACAATTCTGGCTATATAGGAAACACAGTAGAGTACAAGAGTGCTGCTTTCTCTAAAGTAGAGTGTGTTTCTTGTAAGGCGAGCTAGAGTTGATTTCCCTTTCATAAACGGAGTTGAATCACATGCAGTTTCTGGTCCTAGCAGCAAAAGTTGTTTTCTGGTAAGGAGATTCACTATTGTGCTCAATTGGCCTTACACAGTGCAAATAGCACTCGCGTCTTATCCCAGCAAATGCAGTGTATTGGACGCAAGAGAAACTACTGTTCTTGTCAGTTTCCTAAGCAGAGTTGAATTAGATATAGCCCTTGTGTGTAGGAAGCACAGTTCTTTAGTTCTGAGCAAGCTGACTGTTCTGGCTATATAGGAAACACAGTAGAGTTGAAGAGTGCTGCTTTCTCAAAAACAGAGTGTGTTTCTTGTAAGGCAAGCCAGAGTTGAATTCCATTTCATAAACGGAGTTGAATCACATGCAGTTTCTGGTCCTAGCCCTAAGAGTTTTTTTCTGGTAAGGAGAGTCACTATTGTGCTCATTTGGCCATACACAATGCAAATAGCACTCGCTTCTGTTCTCAGCAAGTGCAGTGTATTGGACGCAAGAGAAACTACTGTTCTTGTCAGTTTCCTAAGCAGAGTTGAATTAGATATGTCCCTTTTGTGTAGGAAGCACAGTTCTTTAGTTCTGAGCAAGCTGACAATTCTGGCTATATAGGAAACACAGTAGAGTAGAAGAGTGCTGCTTTCTCTAAAGTAGAGTGTGTTTCTTGTAAGGCGAGCTAGAGTTGATTTCCCTTTCATAAACGGAGTTGAATCACATGCAGTTTCTGGTCCTAGCAGCAAAAGTTGTTTTCTGGTAAGGAGATTCACTATTGTGCTCAATTGGCCTTACACAGTGCAAAAGCACTCGCGTCTTATCCCAGCAAATGCAGTGTATTGGACGCAAGAGAAACTACTGTTCTTGTCAGTTTGCTAAGCAGAGTTGAATTACATATGGCCCTTGTGTGTAGGAAGCACAGTTCTTTAGTTCTGAGCAAGCTGACAGTTCTGGCTATATAGGAAACACAGTAGAGTAGAAGAGCGCTGCTTTCTCTAAAGCAGAGTGTGTTTCTTGTAAGGCGAGCTAGAGTTCATTTCCCTTTTATAAACGGAGTTGAATCACATGCAGTTTCTGGTCCTAGCAGCAAAAGTTGTTTTCTGGTAAGGAGAGTCACTATTGTGCTCAATTGGCCATACACAGTGCAAATAGCACTCGCTTTTGTTCTCAGCAAGTGCAGTGTATTGGACGCAAGAGAAACTACTGTTCTTGTCAGTTTCCTAAGCAGAGTTGAACTAGTTATGGCCATTGTGTGTAGGAAGCACCGTTCTTTGGTTCTGAGCAAGCTGACTGTTCTGGCTCTATAGGAAACACAGTAGAGTAGAAGAGTGCTGCTTTCTCAAAAGCAGAGTGTGTTTCTTGTAAGGGGAGCCAGAGTTTAATTCACTTTCATAAACGGGGTTGAATCACATGCAGTTTCTGGTCCTAGCACCAAGAGTTGTTTTATGGTAAGGAGAGTCACTATTGTGCTCATTTGGCCATACACAGTGCAAATAGCACTCGCGTCTGTTCCCACAAATGCAGTGTATTGGAAGCAAGAGAAACTACTGTTCTTGTCAGTTTCCTAAGCAGAGTTGAATTAGATATGGCCCTTTTGTGTAGGAAGCACAGTTCTTTAGTTCTGAGCAAGCTGACAATTCTGGCTATATAGGAAACACAGTAGAGTAGAAGAGTGCTGCTTTCTCTAAAGTAGAGTGTGTTTCTTGTAAGGCGAGCTAGAGTTGATTTCCCTTTCATAAACGGAGTTGAATCACATGCAGTTTCTGGTCCTAGCAGCAAAAGTTGTTTTCTTGTAAGGAGATTCACTATTGTGCTCAATTGGCCTTACACAGTGCAAATAGCACTCGCGTCTTATCCCAGCAAATGCAGTGTATTGGACGCAAGAGAAACTACTGTTCTTGTCAGTTTCCTAAGCAGAGTTGAATTACATATGGCCCTTGTATGTAGGAAGCACAGTTCTTTAGTTCTGAGCAAGCTGACTGTTCTGGCTATATAGGAAACACAGTAGAGTAGAAGAGTGCTGCTTTCCCAAAAGCAGAGTGTGTTTCTTGTAAGGCAAGCTAGAGTTGAATTCCCTTTCATAAACGGAGTTGAATCACATGCAGTTTCTGGTCCTAGCCCTAAGAGTTGTTTTCTGGTAAGGAGAGTCACTATTGTGCTCATTTGGCCATACACAATGCAAATAGCACTGGCGTCTGTACCCAGCAAGTGCATTGTATTGGACGCAAGAGAAACTACTGTTCTTATCAGTTTCCTAAGCAGAGTTGAACTAGTTATGGCCATTGTGTGTAGGAAGCACAGTTCTTTGGTTCTGAGCAAGCTGACTGTTCTGGCTATATAGGAAACACAGTAGAGTAGAAGAGTGCTGCTTTCTCAAAAGCAGAGTGTGTTTCTTGTAATGCAAGCTAGAGTTGATATCCTTTCATAAACGGAGTTGAATCACATGCAGTTTGTGGTCCTAGCAGCAAGAGTTGTTTTCTGGTAAGGAGAGTCACTATTGTGCTCAATTGGCCATACACATTGCAAATAGCACTCGCGTCAGTTCCCAGCAAATGCAGTGTATTGGAAGCAAGAGAAACTACTGTTCTTGTAAGTTTCCTAAGCAGAGTTGAATTAGATATGGCCCTTTTGTGTAGGAAGCACAGTTCTTTAGTTCTGAGCAAGCTGACAATTCTGGCTATATAGGAAACACAGTAGAGTACAAGAGTGCTGCTATCTCTAAAGTAGAGTGTGTTTCTTGTAAGGCGAGCTAGAGTTGATTTCCCTTTCTTAAACGGAGTTGAATCACATGCCGTTTCTGGTCCTAGCAGCAAAAGTTGTTTTCTGGTAAGGAGAGTCACTGTTGTGCTCATTTGGCGATACACAGTGCAAATAGCACTCGCTTCTGTTCTCAGCAAGTGCAGTGTATTGGATGCAAGAGAAACTACTGTTCTTGTCAGTTTCCTAAGCAGAGTTGAACTAGTTATGGCCATTGTGTGTAGGAAGCACAGTTCTTTGGTTCTGAGCAAGCTGACTATTCTGGCTCTATAGGAAACACAGTAGAGTAGAAGAGTGCTGCTTTCTCAAAAACAGAGTATGGTTCTTGTAAGGCGAGCCAGAGTTTAATTCACTTTCATAAACGGAGTTGAATCACATGCAGTTTCTGGTCCTAGCACCAAGAGTTGTTTTCTGGTAAGGAGAGTCACTATTGTGCTCAATTGGCCATACACATTGCAAATAGGACTCGCGTCTGTTCCCAGGAAATGCAGTGTATTGGAAGCAAGAGAAACTACTGTTCTTGTCAGTTTCCTAAGCAGAGTTGAATTAGATAGGTCCCTTTTGTGTGGAAGCACAGTTCTTTAGTTCTGAGCAAGCTGACAATTCTGGCTATATAGGAAACACAGTAGAGTAGAAGAGTGCTGCTTTCTCTAAAGTAGAGTGTGTTTCTTGTAAGGCGAGCTAGAGTTCATTTCCCTTTCATAAACGGAGTTGAATCACATGCAGTTTCTGGTCCTAGCAGCAAAAGTTGTTTTCTGGTAAGGAGATTCACTATTGTGCTCAATTGGCCTTACACAGTGCAAATAGCACTCGCGTCTTATCCCAGCAAGTGCAGTGTATTGGACGCAAGAGAAACTACTGTTCTTGTCAGTTTGCTAAGCAGAGTTGAATTAGATATGGCCCTTGTATGTAGGAAGCACAGTTCTTTAGTTCTGAGCAAGCTGACTGTTCTGGCTATACAGGAAACACAGTAGAGTAGAAGAGTGCTGCTTTTTCAAAAGCACAGTGTGTTTCTTGTAAGGCAAGCTAGAGTTGAATTCCCTTTCATAAACGGAGTTGAATCACATGCAGTTTCTGGTCCTAGCCCTAAGAGTTGTTTTCTGGTAAGGAGAGTCACTATTGTGCTCATTTGGCCATACACAGTGCAAATAGCACTCGCGTCTGTACCCAGCAAGTGCATTGTATTGGACGCAAGAGAAACTACTGTTCTTATCAGTTTCCTAAGCAGAGTTGAACTAGTTATGGCCATTGTGTGTAGGAAGCACAGTTCTTTGGTTCTGAGCAAGCTGACTGTTCTGGCTATATAGGAAACACAGTAGAGTAGAAGAGTGCTGCTTTCTCAAAAGCAGAGTGTGTTTCTTGTAATGCAAGCTAGAGTTGAATTCCCTTTCATAAACGGAGTTGAATCACATGCAGTTTGTGGTCCTAGCAGCAAGAGTTGTTTTCTGGTAAGGAGAGTCACTATTGTGCTCATTTGGCCATACACAGTGCAAATAGCACTCGGGTCTGTTCCCAGCAAATGCAGTGTATTGGAAGCAAGAGAAACTACTGTTCTTGTCAGTTTCCTAAGCAGAGTTGAATTAGATATGGCCCTTTTGTGTAGCAAGCACAGTCCTTTAGTTCTGAGCAAGCTGACAATTCTGGCTATATAGGAAACACAGTAGAGTACAAGAGTGCTGCTTTCTCTAAAGTAGAGTGTGTTTCTTGTAAGGCGAGCTAGAGTTGATTTCCCTTTCATAAACGGAGTTGAATCACATGCAGTTTCTGGTCCTAGCAGCAAAAGTTGTTTTCTGGTAAGGAGATTCACTATTGTGCTCAATTGGCCTTACACAGTGCAAATAGCACTCGCGTCTTATCCCAGCAAATGCAGTGTATTGGACGTAAGAGAAACTACTGTTCTTGTCAGTTTGCTAAGCAGAGTTCAATTACATATGGCCCTTGTGTGTAGGAAGCACAGTTCTTTAGTTCTGAGCAAGCTGACTGTTCTGGCTATATAGGAAACACAGTAGAGTAGAAGAGTGCTGCTTTCTCAAAAGCAGAGTGTGTTTCTTGTAAGGCAAGCTAGAGTTGAATTCCCTTTCATAAACGGAGTTGAATCACATGCAGTTTCTGGTCGTAGCCCTAAGAGTTGTTTTCTGGTAGGGAGAGTCACTATTGTGCTCATTTGGCCATACACAGTGCAAATAGCACTCGCGTCTGTACCCAACAAGTGCATTGTATTGGACGCAAGAGAAACTACTGTTCTTATCAGTTTCCTAAGCAGAGTTGAACTAGTTATGGCCATTGTGTGTAGGAAGCACAGTTCTTTGGTTCTGAGCAAGCTGACTGTTCTGGCTCTCCAGGAAACACAGTAGAGTAGAAGAGTGCTGCTTTCTCAAAAGCAGAGTGTGTTTCTTGTAATGCAAGCTAGAGTTGAATTCCCTTTCATAAACGGAGTTGAATCACATGCAGTTTTTGGTCCTAGCAGCAAGAGTTGTTTTCTGGTAAGGAGAGTCACTATTGTGCTCAATTGGCCTTACACAGTGCAAATAGCACTCGCGTCTTATCCCAGCAAATGCAGTGTATTGGACGCAAGAGAAACTACTGTTCTTGTCAGTTTCCTAAGCAGAGTTGAATTAGATATGGCCCTTGTGTGTAGGAAGCACAGTTCTTTAGTTCTGAGCAAGCTGACTGTTCTGGCTATATAGGAAACACAGTAGAGTTGAAGAGTGCTGCTTTCTCAACAGCAGAGTGTGTTTCTTGTAAGGCAAGCTAGAGTTGAATTCCCTTTCATAAACGGAGTTGAATCACATGCAGTTTCTGGTCCTAGCCCTAAGAGTTGTTTTCTGGTAAGGAGAGTCACTATTGTGCTCATTTGGCCATACACAGTGCAAATAGCACTCGCGTCTGTACCCAGTAAGTGCATTGTATTGGACGCAAGAGAAACTACTGTTCTTATCAGTTTCCTAAGCAGACTTGAACTAGTTATGGCCAATGTGTGTAGGAAGCACAGTTCTTTGGTTCTGAGCAAGCTGACTGTTCTGGCTATATAGGAAACACAGTAGAGTAGAAGAGTGCTGCTTTCTCAAAAGCACAGTGTGTTTCTTGTAATGCAAGCTAGAGTTGAATTCCCTTTCATAAACGGAGTTGAATCACATGCAGTTTGTGGTCCTAGCAGCAAGAGTTGTTTTCTGGTAAGGAGAGTCACTATTGTGCTCAATTGGCCTTACCCAGTGCAAATAGGACTCGCGTCTTATCCCAGCAAATGCAGTGTATTGGACGCAAGAGAAACTACTGTTCTTGTCAGTTTGCTAAGCAGAGTTGAATTACATATGGCCCTTGTGTGTAGGAAGCACAGTTCTTTAGTTCTGAAAAAGCTGACTGTTCTGGCTATATAGGAAACACAGTAGAGTAGAAGAGTGCTGCTTTCTCAAAAGCAGAGTGTGTTTCTTGTAAGGCAAGCTAGAGTTGAATTCCCTTTCATAAACGGAGTTGAATCACATGCAGTTTCTGGTCCTAGCCCTAAGAGTTGTTTTCTGGTAAGGAGAGTCACTATTGTGCTCATTTGGCCATACACAGTGCAAATAGCACTCGCGTCTGTTCCCAGCAAATGCAGTGTATTGGAAGCAAGAGAAACTACTGTTCTTGTCAGTTTCCTAAGCAGAGTTGAATTAGATATGGCCCTTTTGTGTAGGAAGCACAGTTCTTTAGTTCTGAGCAAGCTGACAATTCTGGCTATATAGGAAACACAGTAGAGTACAAGAGTGCTGCTTTCTCTAAAGTAGAGTGTGTTTCTTGTAAGGCGAGCTAGAGTTCATTTCCCTTTCATAAACGGAGTTGAATCACATGCAGTTTCTGGTCCTAGCAGCAAAAGTTGTTTTCTGGTAAGGAGATTCACTATTGTGCTCAATTGGCCTTACACAGTGCAAATAGCACTCGCGTCTTATCCCAGCAAATGCAGTGTATTGGACGTAAGAGAAACTACTGTTCTTGTCAGTTTGCTAAGCAGAGTTGAATTACATATGGCCCTTGTGTGTAGGAAGCACAGTTCTTTAGTTCTGAGCAAGCTGACTGTTCTGGCTATATAGGAAACACAGTAGAGTAGAAGAGTGCTGCTTTCTCAAAAGCACAGTGTGTTTCTTGTAAGGCAAGCTAGAGTTGAATTTCCTTTCATAAACGGAGTTGAATCACATGCAGTTTCTGGTCCTAGCCCTAAGAGTTGTTTTCTGGTAAGGAGAGTCACTATTGTGCTCATTTGGCCATACACAGTGCAAATAGCACTCGCGTCTGTACCCAGCAAGTGCATTGTATTGGACGCAAGAGAAACTACTGTTCTTATCAGTTTCCTAAGCAGAGTTGAAGTAGTTATGGCCATTGTGTGTAGGAAGCACAGTTCTTTGGTTCTGAGGAAGCTGACTGTTCTGGCTATATAGGAAACACATTAGAGTAGAAGAGTGCTGCTTTCTCAAAAGCAGAGTGTGTTTCTTGTAATGCAAGCTAGAGTTGAATTCCCTTTCATAAACGGAGTTGAATCACATGCAGTTTGTGGTCCTAGCAGCAAGAGTTGTTTTCTGGTAAGGAGAGTCACTATTGTGCTCAATTGGCCATACACATTGCAAATAGCACTCGCGTCTGTTCCCAGCAAATGCAGTGTATTGGAAGCAAGAGAAACTACTGTTCTTGTCAGTTTCCTAAGCAGAGTTGAATTAGATATGGCCCTTTTGTGCAGGAAGCACAGTTCTTTAGTTCTGAGCAAGCTGACATTCTGGCTATATAGGAAACACAGTAGAGAAGAAGAGTGCTGCTTTCTCTAAAGTAGAGTGTGTTTCTTGTAAGGCGAGCTAGAGTTGATTTCCCTTTCATAAACGGAGTTGAATCACATGCAGTTTCTGGTCCTAGCAGCAAAAGTTGTTTTCTGGTAAGGAGATTCACTATTGTGCTCAATTGGCCTTACACAGTGCAAATAGCACTCGCGTCTTATCCCAGCAAATGCAGTGTATTGGACGCAAGAGAAACTACTGTTCTTGTCAGTTTCCTAAGCAGAGTTGAATTAGATATTGCCCTTGTGTGTAGGAAGCACAGTTCTTTAGTTCTGAGCAAGCTGACAGTTCTGGCTATATAGGAAACACAGTAGAGTAGAAGAGCGCTGCTTTCTCTAAAGCAGAGTGTGTTTCTTGTAAGGCAAGCTAGAGTTGAATTCCCTTTCATAAACGGAGTTGAATCACATGCAGTTTCTGGTCCTAGCCCTAAGAGTTGTTTTCTGGTAAGGAGAGTCACTATTGTGCTCATTTGGCCATACACAGTGCAAATAGCACTCGCGTCTGTACCCAGCAAGTGCATTGTATTGGACGCAAGAGAAACTACTGTTCTTATCAGTTTCCTAAGCAGAGTTGAACTAGTTATGGCCATTGTGTGTAGGAAGCACAGTTCTTTGGTTCTGAGCAAGCTGACTGTTCTGGCTATATAGAAAACACAGTAGAGTAGAAGAGTGCTGCTTTCTCAAAAGCAGAGTGTGTTTCTTGTAATGCAAGCTAGAGTTGAATTCCCTTTCATAAACGGAGTTGAATCACATGCAGTTTGTGGTCCTAGCAGCAAGAGTTGTTTTCTGGTAAGGAGAGTCACTATTGTGCTCAATTGGCCATACACATTGCAAATAGCACTCGCGTCTGTTCCCAGCAAATGCAGTGTATTGGAAGCAAGAGAAACTACTGTTCTTGTCAGTTTCCTAAGCAGAGTTGAATTAGATATGGCCCTTTTGTGCAGGAAGCACAGTTCTTTAGTTCTGAGCAAGCTTACAATTCTGGCTATATAGGAAACACAGTAGAGTAGAAGAGTGCTGCTTTCTCTAAAGTAGAGTGTGTTTCTTGTAAGGCGAGCTAGAGTTGATTTCCCTTTCATAAACGGAGTTGAATCACATGCAGTTTCTGGTCCTAGCAGCAAAAGTTGTTTTTTGGTAAGGAGATTCACTATTGTGCTCAATTGGCCTTACACAGTGCAAATAGCACTCGCGTCTTATCCCAGCAAATGCAGTGTATTGGACGCAAGAGAAACTACTGTTCTTGTCAGTTTCCTAAGCAGAGTTGAATTAGATATGGCCCTTGTGTGTAGGAAGCACAGTTCTTTAGTTCTGAGCAAGCGGACTGTTCTGGCTATATAGGAAACACAGTAGAGTTGAAGAGTGCTGCTTTCTCAACAGCAGAGTGTGTTTCTTGTAAGGCAAGCTAGAGTTGAATTCCCTTTCATAAACGGAGTTGAATCACATGCAGTTTCTGGTCCTAGCCCTAAGAGTTGTTTTCTGGTAAGGAGAGTCACTATTGTGCTCATTTGGCCATACACAATGCAAATAGCACTCGCTTCTGTTCTCAGCAAGTGCAGTGTATTGGACGCAAGAGAAACTACTGTTCTTGTCAGTTTCCTAAGCAGAGTTGAACTAGTTATGGCCATTGTGTGTAGGAAGCACAGTTCTTTGGTTCTGAGCAAGCTGACTGTTCTGGCTCTATAGGAAACACAGTAGAGTAGAAGAGTGCTGCTTTCTCAAAAGCAGAGTGTGTTTCTTGTAAGTCGAGCCAGGGTTTAATTCACTTTCAAAAACGGAGTTGAATCACATGCAGTTTCTGGTCCTAGCACCAAGAGTTGTTTTCTCGTAAGGAGAGTCACTATTGTGCTCAATTGGCCATACACATTGCAAATAGCACTCGCGTCTGTTCCCAGCAAATGCAGTGTATTGGAAGCAAGAGAAACTACTGTTCTTGTCAGTTTCCTAAGCAGAGTTGAATTAGATATGGCCCTTTTGTGCAGGAAGCACAGTTCTTTAGTTCTGAGCAAGCTGACAATTCTGGCTATATAGGAAACACAGTAGAGTACAAGAGTGCTGCTTCCTCTAAAGTAGAGTGTGTTTCTTGTAAGGCGAGCTAGAGTTGATTTCCCTTTCATAAACGGAGTTGAATCACATGCAGTTTCTGGTCCTAGCAGCAAAAGTTGTTTTCTGGTAAGGAGATTCACTATTGTGCTCAATTGGCCTTACACAGTGCAAATAGCACTGGCGTCTTATCCCAGCAAATGCAGTGTATTGGACGCAAGAGAAACTACTGTTCTTGTCAGTTTCCTAAGCAGAGTTGAATTAGATATGGCCCTTGTGTGTAGGAAGCACAGTTCTTTAGTTCTGAGCAAGCTGACTGTTCTGGCTATATAGGAAACACAGTAGAGTTGAAGAGTGCTGCTTTCTCAAAAGCAGAGTGTGTTTCTTGTAAGGCAAGCCAGAGTTGAATTCCATTTCATAAACGGAGTTGAATCACATGCAGTTTCTGGTCTTAGCCCTAAGAGTTGTTTTCTGGTAAGGAGAGTCACTATTGTGCTCATTTGGCCATACACAATGCAAATAGCACTCGCTTCTGTTCTCAGCAAGTGCAGTGTATTGGACGCAAGAGAAACTACTGTTCTTGTCAGTTTCCTAAGCAGAGTTGAACTAGTTATGGCCATTGTGTGTAGGAAGCACAGTTCTTTCGTTCTGAGCAAGCTGACTGTTCTGGCTCTATAGGAAACACAGTAGAGTAGAAGAGTGCTGCTTTCTCAAAAGCAGAGTGTGTTTCTTGTAAGGCGAGCCAGAGTTTAATTCACTTTCATAAACGGAGTTGAATCACATGCAGTTTCTGGTCCTAGCACCAAGAGTTGTTTTCTGGTAAGGAGAGTCACTATTGTGCTCAATTGGCCATACACATTGCAAATAGCACTCGCGTCTGTTCCCAGCAAATGCAGTGTATTGGAAGCAAGAGAAACTACTGTTCTTGTCAGTTTCCTAAGCAGAGTTGAATTAGATATGTCCCTTTTGTGTAGGAAGCACAGTTCTTTAGTTCTGAGCAAGCTGACAATTCTGGCTATATAGGAAACACAGTAGAGAAGAAGAGTGCTGCTTTCTCTAAAGTAGAGTGTGTTTCTTGTAAGGCGAGCTAGAGTTGATTTCCCTTTCATAAACGGAGTTGAATCACATGCAGTTTCTGGTCCTAGCAGCAAAAGTTGTTTTCTGGTAAGGAGATTCACTATTGTGCTCAATTGGCCTTACACAGTGCAAATAGCACTCGCGTCTTATCCCAGCAAATGCAGTGTATTGGACGCAAGAGAAACTACTGTTCTTGTCAGTTTCCTAAGCAGAGTTGAATTAGATATTGCCCTTGTGTGTAGGAAGCACAGTTCTTTAGTTCTGAGCAAGCTGACAGTTCTGGCTATATAGGAAACACAGTAGAGTAGAAGAGCGCTGCTTTCTCTAAAGCAGAGTGTGTTTCTTGTAAGGCAAGCTAGAGTTGAATTCCCTTTCATAAACGGAGTTGAATCACATGCAGTTTCTGGTCCTAGCCCTAAGAGTTGTTTTCTGGTAAGGAGAGTCACTATTGTGCTCATTTGGCCATACACAGTGCAAATAGCACTCGCGTCTGTACCCAGCAAGTGCATTGTATTGGACGCAAGAGAAACTACTGTTCTTATCAGTTTCCTAAGCAGAGTTGAACTAGTTATGGCCATTGTGTGTAGGAAGCACAGTTCTTTGGTTCTGAGCAAGCTGACTGTTCTGGCTATATAGGAAACACAGTAGAGTAGAAGAGTGCTGCTTTCTCAAAAGCAGAGTGTGTTTCTTGTAATGCAAGCTAGAGTTGAATTCCCTTTCATAAACGGAGTTGAATCACATGCAGTTTGTGGTCCTAGCAGCAAGAGTTGTTTTCTGGTAAGGAGAGTCACTATTGTGCTCAATTGGCCATACACATTGCAAATAGCACTCGCGTCTGTTCCCAGCAAATGCAGTGTATTGGAAGCAAGAGAAACTACTGTTCTTGTCAGTTTGCTAAGCAGAGTTGAATTAGATATGTCCCTTTTGTGTAGGAAGCACAGTTCTTTAGTTCTGAGCAAGCTGACAATTCTGGCTATATAGGAAACACAGTAGAGTAGAAGAGTGCTGCTTTCTCTAAAGTAGAGTGTGTTTCTTGTAAGGCGAGCTAGAGTTGATTTCCCTTTCATAAACGGAGTTGAATCACATGCAGTTTCTGGTCCTAGCAGCAAAAGTTGTTTTCTGGTAAGGAGATTCACTATTGTGCTCAATTGGCCTTACACAGTGCAAATAGCACTCGCGTCTTATCCCAGCAAATGCAGTGTATTGGACGCAAGAGAAACTACTGTTCTTGTCAGTTTCCTAAGCAGAGTTGAACTAGTTATGGCCATTGTGTGTAGGAAGCACAGTTCTTTGGTTCTGAGCAAGCTGACTGTTCTGGCTCTATAGGAAACACAGTAGAGTAGAAGAGTGCTGCTTTCTCAAAAGCAGAGTGTGTTTCTTGTAAGGCGAGCCAGAGTTTAATTCACTTTCAAAAACGGAGTTGAATCACATGCAGTTTCTGGTCCTAGCACCAAGAGTTGTTTTCTGGTAAGGAGAGTCACTATTGTGCTCAATTGGCCATACACATTGCAAATAGCACTCGCGTCTGTTCCCAGCAAATGCAGTGTATTGGAAGCAAGAGAAACTACTGTTCTTGTCAGTTTCCTAAGCAGAGTTGAATTAGATATGTCCCTTTTGTGTAGGAAGCACAGTTCTTTAGTTCTGAGCAAGCTGACAATTCTGGCTATATAGGAAACACAGTAGAGTAGAAGCGTGCTGCTTTCTCTAAAGTAGAGTGTGTTTCTTGTAAGGCGAGCTAGAGTTGATTTCCCTTTCATAAACGGAGTTGAATCACATGCAGTTTCTGGTCCTAGCAGCAAAAGTTGTTTTCTGGTAAGGAGATTCACTATTGTGCTCAATTGGCCTTACACAGTGCAAATAGCACTCGCGTCTTATCCCAGCAAATGAAGTGTATTGGACGCAAGAGAAACTACTGTTCTTGTCAGTTTGCTAAGCAGAGTTGAATTACGTATGGCCCTTGTGTGTAGGAAGCACAGTTCTTTAGTTCTGAGCAAGCTGACTGTTCTGGCTATATAGGAAACACAGTAGAGTAGAAGAGTGCTGCTTTCTCAAGAGCACAGTGTGTTTCTTGTAAGGCAAGCTAGAGTTGAATTCCCTTTCATAAACGGAGTTGAATCACATGCAGTTTCTGGTCCTAGCCCTAAGAGTTGTTTTCTGGTAAGGAGAGTCACTATTGTGCTCATTTGGCCATACACAGTGCAAATAGCACTCGCGTCTGTACCCAGCAAGTGCATTGTATTGGACGCAAGAGAAACTACTGTTCTTATCAGTTTCCTAAGCAGAGTTGAACTAGTTATGGCCATTGTGTGTAGGAAGCACAGTTCTTTGGTTCTGAGCAAGCTGACTGTTCTGGCTATATAGGAAACACAGTAGAGTAGAAGAGTGCTGCTTTCTCAAAAGCAGAGTGTGTTTCTTGTAATGCAAGCTAGAGTTGAATTCCCTTTCATAAACGGAGTTGAATCACATGCAGTTTGTGGTCCTAGCAGCAAGAGTTGTTTTCTGGTAAGGAGAGTCACTATTGTGCTCAATTGGCCAAACACATTGCAAATAGCACTCGCGTCTGTTCCCAGCAAATGCAGTGTATTGGAAGCAAGAGAAACTACTGTTCTTGTCAGTTTCCTAAGCAGAGTTGAATTAGATATGGCCCTTTTGTGTAGGAAGCACAGTTCTTTAGTTCTGAGCAAGCTGACAATTCTGGCTATATAGGAAACACAGTAGAGTACAAGAGTGCTGCTTTCTCTAAAGTAGAGTGTGTTTCTTGTAAGGCGAGCTAGAGTTGATTTCCCTTTCATAAACGGAGTTGAATCACATGCAGTTTCTGGTCCTAGCAGCAAAAGTTGTTTTCTGGTAAGGAGATTCACTATTGTGCTCAATTGGCCATACACATTGCAAATAGCACTCGCGTCTGTTCCCAGCAAATGCAGTGTATTGGAAGCAAGAGAAACTACTGTTCTTATCAGTTTCCTAAGCAGAGTTGAACTAGTTATGGCCATGGTGTGTAGGAAGCACAGTTCTTTGGTTCTGAGCAAGCTGACTGTTCTGGCTATATAGGAAACACAGTAGAGTAGAAGAGTGCTGCTTTCTCAAAAGCAGAGTGTGTTTCTTGTAATGCAAGCTAGAGTTGAATTCCCTTTCATAAACGGAGTTGAATCACATGCAGTTTGTGGTCCTAGAAGCAAGAGTTGTTTTCTGGTAAGGAGAGTCACTATTGTGCTCAATTGGCCATACACATTGCAAATAGCACTCGCGTCTGTTCCCAGCAAATGCAGTGTATTGGAAACAAGAGAAACTACTGTTCTTGTCAGTTTCCTAAGCAGAGTTGAATTAGATATGGCCCTTTTGTGTAGGAAGCACAGTTCTTAATTCTGAGCAAGCTGACTATTCTGGCTATATAGGAAACACAGTAGAGTACAAGAGTGCTGCTTTCTCTAAAGTAGAGTGTGTTTCTTGTAAGGCAAGCTAGAGTTGATTTCCCTTTCATAAACGGAGTTGAATCACATGCAGTTTCTGGTCCTAGCAGCAAAAGTTGTTTTCTGGTAAGGAGAGTCACTCTTGTGCTCAATTGGCCATACACAGTGCAAATAGCACTAGCTTCTATTCTCAGCAAGTGCAGTGTATTGGACGCAAGAGAAACTACTGTTCTTGTCAGTTTCCTAAGCAGAGTTGAACTAGTTATGGCCATTGTGTGTAGGAAGCACAATTCTTTGGTTCTGAGCAAGCTGACTGTTCTGGCTCTACAGGAAACACAGTAGAGTAGAAGAGTGCTGCTTTCTCAAAAGCAGAGTGTGTTTCTTGTAAGGCGAGCTAGAGTTGATTTCCCTTTCATAAACGGAGTTGAATCACATGCAGTTTGTGGTCCTAGCAGCAAGAGTTGTTTTCTGGTAAGGAGAGTCACTATTGTGCTCAATTGGCCATACACATTGCAAATAGCACTCGCGTCTGTTCCCAGCAAATGCAGTGTATTGGAAGCAAGAGAAACTACTGTTCTTGTCAGTTTCCTAAGCAGAGTTGAATTAGATATGTCCCTTTTGTGTAGGAAGCACAGTTCTTTAGTTCTGAGCAAGCTGACAATACTGGCTATATAGGAAACACAGTAGAGTACAAGAGTGCTGCTTTCTCTAAAGTAGAGTGTGTTCCTTGTAAGGCGAGCTAGAGTTGATTTCCCTTTCATAAACTGAGTTGAATCACATGCAGTTTCTGGTCCTAGCAGCAAAAGTTGTTTTCTGGTAAGGAGATTCACTATTGTGCTCAATTGGCCTTACACAGTGCAAATAGCACTCGTGTCTTATCCCAGCAAATGTAGTGTTTTGGACGCAAGAGAAACTACTGTTCTTGTCAGTTTGCTAAGCAGAGTTGAATTACATATGGCCCTTGTGTGTAGGAAGCACAGTTCTTTAGTTCTGAGCAAGCTGACTGTTCTGGCTATATAGGAAACACAGTAGAGTAGAAGAGTGCTGCTTTCTCAAAAGCAGAGTGTGTTTCTTGTAAGGCAAGCTAGAGTTGAATTCCCTTTCATAAACGGAGTTGAATCACATGCAGTTTCTGGTCCTAGCCCTAAGAGTTGTTTTCTGGTAAGGAGAGTCACTATTGTGCTCATTTGGCCATACACAGTGCAAATAGCACTCGCGTCTGTACCCAGCAAGTGCATTGTATTGGACGCAAGAGAAACTACTGTTCTTATCAGTTTCCTAAGCAGAGTTGAACTAGTTATGGCCATTGTGTGTAGGAAGCACAGTTCTTTGGTTCTGAGCAAGCTGACTGTTCTGGCTATATAGGAAACACAGTAGAGTAGAAGAGTGCTGCTTTCTCAAAAGCAGAGTGTGTTTCTTGTAATGCAAGCTAGAGTTGAATTCCCTTTCATAAACGGAGTTGAATCACATGCAGTTTGTGGTCCTAGAAGCAAGAGTTGTTTTCTGGTAAGGAGAGTCACTATTGTGCTCAATTGGCCATACACATTGCAAATAGCACTCCCGTCTGTTCCCAGCAAATGCAGTGTATTGGAAGCAAGAGAAACTACTGTTCTTGTCAGTTTCCTAAGCAGAGTTGAATTAGATATGGCCCTTTTGTGTAGGAAGCACAGTTCTTAATTCTGAGCAAGCTGACAATTCTGGCTATATAGGAAACACAGTAGAGTACAAGAGTGCTGCTTTCTCTAAAGTAGAGTGTGTTTCTTGTAAGGCAAGCTAGAGTTGATTTCCCTTTCATAAACGGAGTTGAATCACATGCAGTTTCTGGTCCTAGCAGCAAAAGTTGTTTTCTGGTAAGGAGAGTCACTCTTGTGCTCAATTGGCCATACACAGTGCAAATAGCACTAGCTTCTATTCTCAGCAAGTGCAGTGTATTGGACGCAAGAGAAACTACTGTTTTTGTCAGTTTCCTAAGCAGAGTTGAACTAGTTATGGCCATTGTGTGTAGGAAGCACAATTCTTTGGTTCTGAGCAAGCTGACTGTTCTGGCTCTACAGGAAACACAGTAGAGTAGAAGACTGCTGCTTTCTCAAAAGCAGAGTGTGTTTCTTGTAAGGCGAGCTAGAGTTGATTTCCCTTTCATAAACGGAGTTGAATCACATGCAGTTGTGGTCCTAGCAGCAAGAGTTGTTTTCTGGTAAGGAGAGTCACTATTGTGCTCAATTGGCCATACACATTGCAAATAGCACTCGCGTCTGTTCCCAGCAAATGCAGTGTATTGGAAGCAAGAGAAACTACTGTTCTTGTCAGTTTCCTAAGCAGAGTTGAATTAGATATGTCCCTATTGTGTAGGAAGCACAGTTCTTTAGTTCTGAGCAAGCTGACAATTCTGGCTATATAGGAAACACAGTAGAGTAGAAGAGTGCTGCTTTCTCTAAAGTAGAGTGTGTTTCTTGTAAGGCGAGCTAGAGTTGATTTCCCTTTCATAAACGGAGTTGAATCACATGCAGTTTCTGGTCCTAGCAGCAAAAGTTGTTTTCTGGTAAGGAGATTCACTATTGTGCTCAATTGGCCGTGCACAGTGCAAATAGCACTCGCGTCTTATCCCAGCAAATGCAGTGTATTGGACGCAAGAGAAACTACTGTTCTTGTCAGTTTGCTAAGCAGAGTTGAATTACATATGGCCCTTGTGTGTAGGAAGCACAGTTCTTTAGTTCTGAGCAAGCTGACTGTTCTGGCTATATAGGAAACACAGTAGAGTAGAAGAGTGCTGCTTTCTCAAAAGCAGAGTGTGTTTCTTGTAAGGCAAGCTAGAGTTGAATTCCCCTTCATAAACGGAGTTGAATCACATGCAGTTTCTGGTCCTAGCCCTACAAGTTGTTTTCTGGTAAGGAGAGTCACTATTGTGCTCATTTGGCCATACACAGTGCAAATAGCACTCGCGTCTGTACCCATTAAGTGCATTGTATTGGACGCAAGAGAAACTACTGTTCTTATCAGTTTCCTAAGCAGAGTTTAACTAGTTATGGCCATTGTGTGTAGGAAGCACAGTTCTTTGGTTCTGAGCAAGCTGACTGTTCTGGCTATATAGGAAACACAGTAGAGTAGAAGAGTGCTGCTTTCTCAAAAGCAGAGTGTGTTTCTTGTAAAGCAAGTTAGAGTTGAATTCCCTTTCATAAACGGAGTTGAATCACATGCAGTTTGTGGTCCTAGCAGCAAGAGTTGTTTTCTGGTAAGGAGAGTCACTATTGTGCTCAATTGGCCATACACATTGCAAATAGCACTCGCGTCTGTTCCCAGCAAATGCAGTGTATTGGAAGCAAGAGAAACTACTGTTCTTGTCAGTTTCCTAAGCAGAGTTGAATTAGATATGGCCCTTTTGTGTAGGAAGCACAGTTCTTAATTCTGAGCAAGCTGACTATTCTGGCTATATAGGAAACACAGTAGAGTACAAGAGTGCTGCTTTCTCTAAAGTAGAGTGTGTTTCTTGTAAGGCAAGCTAGAGTTGATTTCCCTTTCATAAACGGAGTTGAATCACATGCAGTTTCTGGTCCTAGCAGCAAAAGTTGTTTTCTGGTAAGGAGAGTCACTCTTTTGCTCAATTGGCCATACACAGTGCAAATAGCACTAGCTTCTATTCTCAGCAAGTGCAGTGTATTGGACGCAAGAGAAACTACTGTTCTTGTCAGTTTCCTAAGCAGAGTTGAACTAGTTATGGCCATTGTGTGTAGTAAGCACAATTCTTTGGTTCTGAGCAAGCTGACTGTTCTGGCTCTACAGGAAACACAGTAGAGTAGAAGAGTGCTGCTTTCTCAAAAGCAGAGTGTGTTTCTTGTAAGGCGAGCCAGAGTTTAATTCACTTTCATAAACGGAGTTGAATCACATGCAGTTTTTGGTCCTAGCAGCAAGAGTTGTTTTCTGGTAAGGAGAGTCACTATTGTGCTCAATTGGCCATACACATTGCAAATAGCACTCGCGTCTGTTCCCAGCAAATGCAGTGTATTGGAAGCAAGAGAAACTACTGTTCTTGTCAGTTTCCTAAGCAGAGTTGAATTAGATATGTCCCTTTTGTGTAGGAAGCACAGTTCTTTAGTTCTGAGCAAGCTGACAATACTGGCTATATAGGAAACACAGTAGAGTACAAGAGTGCTGCTTTCTCTAAAGTAGAGTGTGTTCCTTGTAAGGCGAGCTAGAGTTGATTTCCCTTTCATAAACTGAGTTGAATCACATGCAGTTTCTGGTCCTAGCAGCAAAAGTTGTTTTCTGGTAAGGAGATTCACTATTGTGCTCAATTGGCCTTACACAGTGCAAATAGCACTCGTGTCTTATCCCAGCAAATGTAGTGTTTTGGACGCAAGAGAAACTACTGTTCTTGTCAGTTTGCTAAGCAGAGTTGAATTACATATGGCCCTTGTGTGTAGGAAGCACAGTTCTTTAGTTCTGAGCAAGCTGACTGTTCTGGCTATATAGGAAACACAGTAGAGTAGAAGAGTGCTGCTTTCTCAAAAGCAGAGTGTGTTTCTTGTAAGGCAAGCTAGAGTTGAATTCCCTTTCATAAACGGAGTTGAATCACATGCAGTTTCTGGTCCTAGCCCTAAGAGTTGTTTTCTGGTAAGGAGAGTCACTATTGTGCTCATTTGGCCATACACAGTGCAAATAGCACTCGCGTCTGTACCCAGCAAGTGCATTGTATTGGACGCAAGAGAAACTACTGTTCTTATCAGTTTCCTAAGCAGAGTTGAACTAGTTATGGCCATTGTGTGTAGGAAGCACAGTTCTTTGGTTCTGAGCAAGCTGACTGTTCTGGCTATATAGGAAACACAGTAGAGTAGAAGAGTGCTGCTTTCTCAAAAGCAGAGTGTGTTTCTTGTAATGCAAGCTAGAGTTGAATTCCCTTTCATAAACGGAGTTGAATCACATGCAGTTTGTGGTCCTAGAAGCAAGAGTTGTTTTCTGGTAAGGAGAGTCACTATTGTGCTCAATTGGCCATACACATTGCAAATAGCACTCCCGTCTGTTCCCAGCAAATGCAGTGTATTGGAAGCAAGAGAAACTACTGTTCTTGTCAGTTTCCTAAGCAGAGTTGAATTAGATATGGCCCTTTTGTGTAGGAAGCACAGTTCTTAATTCTGAGCAAGCTGACAATTCTGGCTATATAGGAAACACAGTAGAGTACAAGAGTGCTGCTTTCTCTAAAGTAGAGTGTGTTTCTTGTAAGGCAAGCTAGAGTTGATTTCCCTTTCATAAACGGAGTTGAATCACATGCAGTTTCTGGTCCTAGCAGCAAAAGTTGTTTTCTGGTAAGGAGAGTCACTCTTGTGCTCAATTGGCCATACACAGTGCAAATAGCACTAGCTTCTATTCTCAGCAAGTGCAGTGTATTGGACGCAAGAGAAACTACTGTTTTTGTCAGTTTCCTAAGCAGAGTTGAACTAGTTATGGCCATTGTGTGTAGGAAGCACAATTCTTTGGTTCTGAGCAAGCTGACTGTTCTGGCTCTACAGGAAACACAGTAGAGTAGAAGACTGCTGCTTTCTCAAAAGCAGAGTGTGTTTCTTGTAAGGCGAGCTAGAGTTGATTTCCCTTTCATAAACGGAGTTGAATCACATGCAGTTGTGGTCCTAGCAGCAAGAGTTGTTTTCTGGTAAGGAGAGTCACTATTGTGCTCAATTGGCCATACACATTGCAAATAGCACTCGCGTCTGTTCCCAGCAAATGCAGTGTATTGGAAGCAAGAGAAACTACTGTTCTTGTCAGTTTCCTAAGCAGAGTTGAATTAGATATGTCCCTATTGTGTAGGAAGCACAGTTCTTTAGTTCTGAGCAAGCTGACAATTCTGGCTATATAGGAAACACAGTAGAGTAGAAGAGTGCTGCTTTCTCAAAAGCAGAGTGTGTTTCTTGTAAGGCAAGCTAGAGTTGAATTCCCTTTCATAAACGGAGTTGAATCACATGCAGTTTCTGGTCCTAGCCCTAAGAGTTGTTTTCTGGTAAGGAGAGTCACTATTGTGCTCATTTGGCCATACACAGTGCAAATAGCACTCGCGTCTGTACCCAGCAAGTGCATTGTATTGGACGCAAGAGAAACTACTGTTCTTATCAGTTTCCTAAGCAGAGTTGAACTAGTTATGGCCATTGTGTGTAGGAAGCACAGTTCGTTGGTTCTGAGCAAGCTGACTGTTCTGGCTATATAGGAAACACAGTAGAGTAGAAGAGTGCTGCTTTCTCAAAAGCAGAGTGTGTTTCTTGTAATGCAAGCTAGAGTTGAATTCCCTTTCATAAACGGAGTTGAATCACATGCAGTTTGTGGTCCTAGAAGCAAGAGTTGTTTTCTGGTAAGGAGAGTCACTATTGTGCTCAATTGGCCATACACATTGCAAATAGCACTCGCGTCTGTTCCCAGCAAATGCAGTGTATTGGAAGCAAGAGAAACTACTGTTCTTGTCAGTTTCCTAAGCAGAGTTGAATTAGATATGGCCCTTTTGTGTAGGAAGCACAGTTCTTAATTCTGAGCAAGCTGACAATTCTGGCTATATAGGAAACACAGTAGAGTACAAGAGTGCTGCTTTCTCTAAAGTAGAGTGTGTTTCTTGTAAGGCAAGCTAGAGTTGATTTCCCTTTCATAAACGGAGTTGAATCACATGCAGTTTCTGGTCCTAGCAGCAAAAGTTGTTTTCTGGTAAGGAGAGTCACTCTTGTGCTCAATTGGCCATACACAGTGCAAATAGCACTAGCTTCTATTCTCAGCAAGTGCAGTGTATTGGACGCAAGAGAAACTACTGTTCTTGTCAGTTTCCTAAGCAGAGTTGAACTAGTTATGGCCATTGTGTGTAGGAAGCACAATTCTTTGGTTCTGAGCAAGCTGACTGTTCTGGCTCTACAGGAAACACAGTAGAGTAGAAGACTGCTGCTTTCTCAAAAGCAGAGTGTGTTTCTGGTAAGGCGAGCTAGAGTTGATTTCCCTTTCATAAACGGAGTTGAATCACATGCAGTTGTGGTCCTAGCAGCAAGAGTTGTTTTCTGGTAAGGAGAGTCACTATTGTGCTCAATTGGCCATACACATTCCAAATAGCACTCGCGTCTGTTCCCAGCAAATGCAGTGTATTGGAAGCAAGAGAAACTACTGTTCTTTTCAGTTTCCTAATCAGAGTTGAATTAGATATGTCCCTATTGTGTAGGAAGCACAGTTCTTTAGTTCTTAGCAAGCTGACAATTCTGGCTATATAGGAAACACAGTAGAGTAGAAGAGTGCTGCTTTCTCTAAAGTAGAGTGTGTTTCTTGTAAGGCGAGCTAGAGTTGATTTCCCTTTCATAAACGGAGTTGAATCACATGCAGTTTCTGGTCCTAGCAGCAAAAGTTGTTTTCTGGTAAGGAGATTCACTATTGTGCTCAATTGGCCGTGCACAGTGCAAATAGCACTCGCGTCTTATCCCAGCAAATGCAGTGTATTGGACGCAAGAGAAACTACTGTTCTTGTCAGTTTGCTAAGCAGAGTTGAATTACATATGGCCCTTGTGTGTAGGAAGCACAGTTCTTTAGTTCTGAGCAAGCTGACTGTTCTGGCTATATAGGAAACACAGTAGAGTAGAAGAGTGCTGCTTTCTCAAAAGCAGAGTGTGTTTCTTGTAAGGCAAGCTAGAGTTGAATTCCCCTTCATAAACGGAGTTGAATCACATGCAGTTTCTGGTCCTAGCCTACGAGTTGTTTTCTGGTAAGGAGAGTCACTATTGTGCTCATTTGGCCATACACAGTGCAAATAGCACTCGCGTCTGTACCCATTAAGTGCATTGTATTGGACGCAAGAGAAACTACTGTTCTTATCAGTTTCCTAAGCAGAGTTGAACTAGTTATGGCCATTGTGTGTAGGAAGCACAGTTCTTTGGTTCTGAGCAAGCTGACTGTTCTGGCTATATAGGAAACACAGTAGAGTAGAAGAGTGCTGCTTTCTCAAAAGCAGAGTGTGTTTCTTGTAATGCAAGTTAGAGTTGAATTCCCTTTCATAAACGGAGTTGAATCACATGCAGTTTGTGGTCCTAGCAGCAAGAGTTGTTTTCTGGTAAGGAGAGTCACTATTGTGCTCAATTGGCCATACACATTGCAAATAGCACTCGCGTCTGTTCCCAGCAAATGCAGTGTATTGGAAGCAAGAGAAACTACTGTTCTTGTCAGTTTCCTAAGCAGAGTTGAATTAGATATGGCCCTTTTGTGTAGGAAGCACAGTTCTTAATTCTGAGCAAGCTGACTATTCTGGCTATATAGGAAACACAGTAGAGTACAAGAGTGCTGCTTTCTCTAAAGTAGAGTGTGTTTCTTGTAAGGCAAGCTAGAGTTGATTTCCCTTTCATAAACGGAGTTGAATCACATGCAGTTTCTGGTCCTAGCAGCAAAAGTTGTTTTCTGGTAAGGAGAGTCACTCTTTTGCTCAATTGGCCATACACAGTGCAAATAGCACTAGCTTCTATTCTCAGCAAGTGCAGTGTATTGGACGCAAGAGAAACTACTGTTCTTGTCAGTTTCCTAAGCAGAGTTGAACTAGTTATGGCCATTGTGTGTAGTAAGCACAATTCTTTGGTTCTGAGCAAGCTGACTGTTCTGGCTCTACAGGAAACACAGTAGAGTAGAAGAGTGCTGCTTTCTCAAAAGCAGAGTGTGTTTCTTGTAAGGCGAGCCAGAGTTTAATTCACTTTCATAAACGGAGTTGAATCACATGCAGTTTCTGGTCCTAGCACCAAGAGTTGTTTTCTGGTAAGGAGAGTCACTATTGTGCTCAATTGGCCATACACATTGCAAATAGCACTCGCGTCTGTTCCCAGCAAATGCAGTGTATTGGAAGCAAGAGAAACTACTGTTCTTGTCAGTTTCCTAAGCAGAGTTGAATTAGATATGTCCCTATTGTGTAGGAAGCACAGTTCTTTAGTTCTGAGCAAGCTGACAATTCTGGCAATATAGGAAACACAGTAGAGTAGAAGAGTGCTGCTTTCTCTAAAGTAGAGTGTGTTTCTTGTAAGGCGAGCTAGAGTTGATTTCCCTTTCATAAACGGAGTTGAATCACATGCAGTTTCTGGTCCTAGCAGCAAAAGTTGTTTTCTGGTAAGGAGATTCACTATAGTGCTCAATTGGCCTTACACAGTGCAAATAGCACTCGCGTCTTATCCCAGCAAATGCAGTGTATTGGACGCAAGAGAAACTACTGTTCTTGTCAGTTTGCTAAGCAGAGTTGAATTACATATGGCCCTTGTGTGTAGGAAGCACAGTTCTTTAGTTCTGAGCAAGCTGACTGTTCTGGCTATATAGGAAACACAGTAGAGTAGAAGAGTGCTACTTTCTCAAGAGCACAGTGTGTTTCTTGTAAGGCAAGCTAGAGTTGAATTCCCTTTCATAAACGGAGTTGAATCACATGCAGTTTCTGGTCCTAGCCCTAAGAGTTGTTTTCTGGTAAGGAGATTCACTATTGTGCTCATTTGGCCATACACAGTGCAAATAGCACTCGCGTCTGTACCCAGCAAGTGCATTGTATTGGACGCAAGAGAAACTACTGTTCTTATCAGTTTCCTAAGCAGAGTTGAACTAGTTATGGCCATTGTGTGTAGGAAGCACAGTTCTTTGGTTCTGAGCAAGCTGACTGTTCTGGCTATATAGGAAACACAGTAGAGTAGAAGAGTGCTGCTTTCTCAAAAGCAGAGTGTGTTTCTTGTAATGCAAGCTAGAGTTGAATTCCCTTTCATAAACGGAGTTGAATCACATGCAGTTTGTGGTCCTAGAAGCAAGAGTTGTTTTCTGGTAAGGAGAGTCACTATTGTGCTCAATTGGCCATACACATTGCAAATAGCACTCCCGTCTGTTCCCAGCAAATGCAGTGTATTGGAAGCAAGAGAAACTACTGTTCTTGTCAGTTTCCTAAGCAGAGTTGAATTAGATATGGCCCTTTTGTGTAGGAAGCACAGTTCTTAATTCTGAGCAAGCTGACAATTCTGGCTATATAGGAAACACAGTAGAGTACAAGAGTGCTGCTTTCTCTAAAGTAGAGTGTGTTTCTTGTAAGGCAAGCTAGAGTTGATTTCCCTTTCATAAACGGAGTTGAATCACATGCAGTTTCTGGTCCTAGCAGCAAAAGTTGTTTTCTGGTAAGGAGAGTCACTCTTGTGCTCAATTGGCCATACACAGTGCAAATAGCACTAGCTTCTATTCTCAGCAAGTGCAGTGTATTGGACGCAAGAGAAACTACTGTTTTTGTCAGTTTCCTAAGCAGAGTTGAACTAGTTATGGCCATTGTGTGTAGGAAGCACAATTCTTTGGTTCTGAGCAAGCTGACTGTTCTGGCTCTACAGGAAACACAGTAGAGTAGAAGACTGCTGCTTTCTCAAAAGCAGAGTGTGTTTCTTGTAAGGCGAGCTAGAGTTGATTTCCCTTTCATAAACGGAGTTGAATCACATGCAGTTGTGGTCCTAGCAGCAAGAGTTGTTTTCTGGTAAGGAGAGTCACTATTGTGCTCAATTGGCCATACACATTGCAAATAGCACTCGCGTCTGTTCCCAGCAAATGCAGTGTATTGGAAGCAAGAGAAACTACTGTTCTTGTCAGTTTCCTAAGCAGAGTTGAATTAGATATGTCCCTATTGTGTAGGAAGCACAGTTCTTTAGTTCTGAGCAAGCTGACAATTCTGGCTATATAGGAAACACAGTAGAGTAGAAGAGTGCTGCTTTCTCTAAAGTAGAGTGTGTTTCTTGTAAGGCGAGCTAGAGTTGATTTCCCTTTCATAAACGGAGTTGAATCACATGCAGTTTCTGGTCCTAGCAGCAAAAGTTGTTTTCTGGTAAGGAGATTCACTATTGTGCTCAATTGGCCGTGTACAGTGCAAATAGCACTCGCGTCTTATCCCAGCAAATGCAGTGTATTGGACGCAAGAGAAACTACTGTTCTTGTCAGTTTGCTAAGCAGAGTTGAATTACATATGGCCCTTGTGTGTAGGAAGCACAGTTCTTTAGTTCTGAGCAAGCTGACTGTTCTGGCTATATAGGAAACACAGTAGAGTAGAAGAGTGCTGCTTTCTCAAAAGCAGAGTGTGTTTCTTGTAAGGCAAGCTAGAGTTGAATTCCCCTTCATAAACGGAGTTGAATCACATGCAGTTTCTGGTCCTAGCCCTACGAGTTGTTTTCTGGTAAGGAGAGTCACTATTGTGCTCATTTGGCCATACACAGTGCAAATAGCACTCGCGTCTGTACCCATTAAGTGCATTGTATTGGACGCAAGAGAAACTACTGTTCTTATCAGTTTCCTAAGCAGAGTTGAACTAGTTATGGCCATTGTGTGTAGGAAGCACAGTTCTTTGGTTCTGAGCAAGCTGACTGTTCTGGCTATATAGGAAACACAGTAGAGTAGAAGAGTGCTGCTTTCTCAAAAGCAGAGTGTGTTTCTTGTAATGCAAGTTAGAGTTGAATTCCCTTTCATAAACGGAGTTGAATCACATGCAGTTTGTGGTCCTAGCAGCAAGAGTTGTTTTCTGGTAAGGAGAGTCACTATTGTGCTCAATTGGCCATACACATTGCAAATAGCACTCGCGTCTGTTCCCAGCAAATGCAGTGTATTGGAAGCAAGAGAAACTACTGTTCTTGTCAGTTTCCTAAGCAGAGTTGAATTAGATATGGCCCTTTTGTGTAGGAAGCACAGTTCTTAATTCTGAGCAAGCTGACTATTCTGGCTATATAGGAAACACAGTAGAGTACAAGAGTGCTGCTTTCTCTAAAGTAGAGTGTGTTTCTTGTAAGGCAAGCTAGAGTTGATTTCCCTTTCATAAACGGAGTTGAATCACATGCAGTTTCTGGTCCTAGCAGCAAAAGTTGTTTTCTGGTAAGGAGAGTCACTCTTTTGCTCAATTGGCCATACACAGTGCAAATAGCACTAGCTTCTATTCTCAGCAAGTGCAGTGTATTGGACGCAAGAGAAACTACTGTTCTTGTCAGTTTCCTAAGCAGAGTTGAACTAGTTATGGCCATTGTGTGTAGTAAGCACAATTCTTTGGTTCTGAGCAAGCTGACTGTTCTGGCTCTACAGGAAACACAGTAGAGTAGAAGAGTGCTGCTTTCTCAAAAGCAGAGTGTGTTTCTTGTAAGGCGAGCCAGAGTTTAATTCACTTTCATAAACGGAGTTGAATCACATGCAGTTTCTGGTCCTAGCAGCAAGAGTTGTTTTCTGGTAAGGAGAGTCACTATTGTGCTCAATTGGCCATACACATTGCAAATAGCACTCGCGTCTGTTCCCAGCAAATGCAGTGTATTGGAAGCAAGAGAAACTACTGTTCTTGTCAGTTTCCTAAGCAGAGTTGAATTAGATATGTCCCTATTGTGTAGGAAGCACAGTTCTTTAGTTCTGAGCAAGCTGACAATTCTGGCAATATAGGAAACACAGTAGAGTAGAAGAGTGCTGCTTTCTCTAAAGTAGAGTGTGTTTCTTGTAAGGCGAGCTAGAGTTGATTTCCCTTTCATAAACGGAGTTGAATCACATGCAGTTTCTGGTCCTAGCAGCAAAAGTTGTTTTCTGGTAAGGAGATTCACTATTGTGCTCAATTGGCCTTACACAGTGCAAATAGCACTCGCGTCTTATCCCAGCAAATGCAGTGTATTGGACGCAAGAGAAACTACTGTTCTTGTCAGTTTGCTAAGCAGAGTTGAATTACATATGGCCCTTGTGTGTAGGAAGCACAGTTCTTTAGTTCTGAGCAAGCTGACTGTTCTGGCTATATAGGAAACACAGTAGAGTAGAAGAGTGCTACTTTCTCAAGAGCACAGTGTGTTTCTTGTAAGGCAAGCTAGAGTTGAATTCCCTTTCATAAACGGAGTTGAATCACATGCAGTTTCTGGTCCTAGCCCTAAGAGTTGTTTTCTGGTAAGGAGAGTCACTATTGTGCTCATTTGGCCATACACAGTGCAAATAGCACTCGCGTCTGTACCCAGCAAGTGCATTGTATTGGACGCAAGAGAAACTACTGTTCTTATCAGTTTCCTAAGCAGAGTTGAACTAGTTATGGCCATTGTGTGTAGGAAGCACAGTTCTTTGGTTCTGAGCAAGCTGACTGTTCTGGCTATATAGGAAACACAGTAGAGTAGAAGAGTGCTGCTTTCTCAAAAGCAGAGTGTGTTTCTTGTAATGCAAGCTAGAGTTGAATTCCCTTTCATAAACGGAGTTGAATCACATGCAGTTTGTGGTCCTAGCAGCAAGAGTTGTTTTCTGGTAAGGAGAGTCACTATTGTGCTCAATTGGCCATACACATTGCAAATAGCACTCGCGTCTGTTCCCAGCAAATGCAGTGTATTGGAAGCAAGAGAAACTACTGTTCTTGTCAGTTTCCTAAGCAGAGTTGAATTAGATATGTCCCTTTTGTGTAGGAAGCACAGTTCTTTAGTTCTGAGCAAGCTGACAATTCTGGCTATATAGGAAACACAGTAGAGTACAAGAGTGCTGCTTTCTCTAAAGTAGAGTGTGTTCCTTGTAAGGCGAGCTAGAGTTGATTTCCCTTTCATAAACGGAGTTGAATCACATGCAGTTTCTGGTCCTAGCAGCAAAAGTTGTTTTCTGGTAAGGAGATTCACTATTGTGCTCAATTGGCCTTACACAGTGCAAATAGCACTCGTGTCTTATACCAGCAAATGTAGTGTTTTGGACGCAAGAGAAACTACTGTTCTTGTCAGTTTGCTAAGCAGAGTTGAATTACATATGGCCCTTGTGTGTAGGAAGCACAGTTCTTTAGTTCTGAGCAAGCTGACTGTTCTGGCTATATAGGAAACACAGTAGAGTAGAAGAGTGCTGCTTTCTCAAAAGCAGAGTGTGTTTCTTGTAAGGCAAGCTAGAGTTGAATTCCCTTTCATAAACGGAGTTGAATCACATGCAGTTTCTGGTCCTAGCCCTAAGAGTTGTTTTCTGGTAAGGAGAGTCACTATTGTGCTCATTTGGCCATACACAGTGCAAATAGCACTCGCGTCTGTACCCAGCAAGTGCATTGTATTGGACGCAAGAGAAACTACTGTTCTTATCAGTTTCCTAAGCAGAGTTGAACTAGTTATGGCCATTGTGTGTAGGAAGCACAGTTCTTTGGTTCTGAGCAAGCTGACTGTTCTGGCTATATAGGAAACACAGTAGAGTAGAAGAGTGCTGCTTTCTCAAAAGCAGAGTGTGTTTCTTGTAATGCAAGCTAGAGTTGAATTCCCTTTCATAAACGGAGTTGAATCACATGCAGTTTGTGGTCCTAGAAGCAAGAGTTGTTTTCTGGTAAGGAGAGTCACTATTGTGCTCAATTGGCCATACACATTGCAAATAGCACTCGCGTCTGTTCCCAGCAAATGCAGTGTATTGGAAGCAAGAGAAACTACTGTTCTTGTCAGTTTCCTAAGCAGAGTTGAATTAGATATGGCCCTTTTGTGTAGGAAGCACAGTTCTTAATTCTGAGCAAGCTGACAATTCTGGCTATATAGGAAACACAGTAGAGTACAAGAGTGCTGCTTTCTCTAAAGTAGAGTGTGTTTCTTGTAAGGCAAGCTAGAGTTGATTTCCCTTTCATAAACGGAGTTGAATCACATGCAGTTTCTGGTCCTAGCAGCAAAAGTTGTTTTCTGGTAAGGAGAGTCACTCTTGTGCTCAATTGGCCATACACAGTGCAAATAGCACTAGCTTCTATTCTCAGCAAGTGCAGTGTATTGGACGCAAGAGAAACTCCTGTTCTTGTCAGTTTCCTAAGCAGAGTTGAACTAGTTATGGCCATTGTGTGTAGGAAGCACAATTCTTTGGTTCTGAGCAAGCTGACTGTTCTGGCTCTACAGGAAACACAGTAGAGAAGAAGACTGCTGCTTTCTCAAAAGCAGAGTGTGTTTCTTGTAAGGCGAGCTAGAGTTGATTTCCCTTTCATAAACGGAGTTGAATCACATGCAGTTTGTGGTCCTAGCAGCAAGAGTTGTTTTCTGGTAAGGAGAGTCACTATTGTGCTCAATTGGCCATACACATTGCAAATAGCACTCGCGTCTGTTCCCAGCAAATGCAGTGTATTGGAAGCAAGAGAAACTACTGTTCTTTTCAGTTTCCTAAGCAGAGTTGAATTAGATATGTCCCTATTGTGTAGGAAGCACAGTTCTTTAGTTCTGAGCAAGCTGACTATTCTGGCTATATAGGAAACACAGTAGAGTACAAGAGTGCTGCTTTCTCTAAAGTAGAGTGTGTTTCTTGTAAGGCAAGCTAGAGTTGATTTCCCTTTCATAAACGGAGTTGAATCACATGCAGTTTCTGGTCCTAGCAGCAAAAGTTGTTTTCTGGTAAGGAGAGTCACTCTTTTGCTCAATTGGCCATACACAGTGCAAATAGCACTAGCTTCTATTCTCAGCAAGTGCAGTGTATTGGACGCAAGAGAAACTACTGTTCTTGTCAGTTTCCTAAGCAGAGTTGAACTAGTTATGGCCATTGTGTGTAGTAAGCACAATTCTTTGGTTCTGAGCAAGCTGACTGTTCTGGCTCTACAGGAAACACAGTAGAGTAGAAGAGTGCTGCTTTCTCAAAAGCAGAGTGTGTTTCTTGTAAGGCGAGCCAGAGTTTAATTCACTTTCATAAACGGAGTTGAATCACATGCAGTTTCTGGTCCTAGCACCAAGAGTTGTTTTCTGGTAAGGAGAGTCACTATTGTGCTCAATTGGCCATACACATTGCAAATAGCACTCGCGTCTGTTCCCAGCAAATGCAGTGTATTGGAAGCAAGAGAAACTACTGTTCTTGTCAGTTTCCTAAGCAGAGTTGAATTAGATATGTCCCTATTGTGTAGGAAGCACAGTTCTTTAGTTCTGAGCAAGCTGACAATTCTGGCAATATAGGAAACACAGTAGAGTAGAAGAGTGCTGCTTTCTCTAAAGTAGAGTGTGTTTCTTGTAAGGCGAGCTAGAGTTGATTTCCCTTTCATAAACGGAGTTGAATCACATGCAGTTTCTGGTCCTAGCAGCAAAAGTTGTTTTCTGGTAAGGAGATTCACTATTGTGCTCAATTGGCCTTACACAGTGCAAATAGCACTCGCGTCTTATCCCAGCAAATGCAGTGTATTGGACGCAAGAGAAACTACTGTTCTTGTCAGTTTGCTAAGCAGAGTTGAATTACATATGGCCCTTGTGTGTAGGAAGCACAGTTCTTTAGTTCTGAGCAAGCTGACTGTTCTGGCTATATAGGAAACACAGTAGAGTAGAAGAGTGCTACTTTCTCAAGAGCACAGTGTGTTTCTTGTAAGGCAAGCTAGAGTTGAATTCCCTTTCATAAACGGAGTTGAATCACATGCAGTTTCTGGTCCTAGCCCTAAGAGTTGTTTTCTGGTAAGGAGAGTCACTATTGTGCTCATTTGGCCATACACAGTGCAAATAGCACTCGCGTCTGTACCCAGCAAGTGCATTGTATTGGACGCAAGAGAAACTACTGTTCTTATCAGTTTCCTAAGCAGAGTTGAACTAGTTATGGCCATTGTGTGTAGGAAGCACAGTTCTTTGGTTCTGAGCAAGCTGACTGTTCTGGCTATATAGGAAACACAGTAGAGTAGAAGAGTGCTGCTTTCTCAAAAGCAGAGTGTGTTTCTTGTAATGCAAGCTAGAGTTGAATTCCCTTTCATAAACGGAGTTGAATCACATGCAGTTTGTGGTCCTAGCAGCAAGAGTTGTTTTCTGGTAAGGAGAGTCACTATTGTGCTCAATTGGCCATACACATTGCAAATAGCACTCGCGTCTGTTCCCAGCAAATGCAGTGTATTGGAAGCAAGAGAAACTACTGTTCTTGTCAGTTTCCTAAGCAGAGTTGAATTAGATATGTCCCTTTTGTGTAGGAAGCACAGTTCTTTAGTTCTGAGCAAGCTGACAATTCTGGCTATATAGGAAACACAGTAGAGTACAAGAGTGCTGCTTTCTCTAAAGTAGAGTGTGTTTCTTGTAAGGCGAGCTAGAGTTGATTTCCCTTTCATAAACGGAGTTGAATCACATGCAGTTTCTGGTCCTAGCAGCAAAAGTTGTTTTCTGGTAAGGAGATTCACTATTGTGCTCAATTGGCCTTACACAGTGCAAATAGCACTCGTGTCTTATCCCAGCAAATGCAGTGTATTGGACGCAAGAGAAACTACTGTTCTTGTCAGTTTGCTAAGCAGAGTTGAATTACATATGGCCCTTGTGTGTAGGAAGCACAGTTCTTTAGTTCTGAGCAAGCTGACTGTTCTGGCTATATAGGAAACACAGTAGAGTAGAAGAGTGCTGCTTTCTCAAAAGCAGAGTGTGTTTCTTGTAAGGCAAGCTAGAGTTGAATTCCCTTTCATAAACGGAGTTGAATCACATGCAGTTTCTGGTCCTAGCAGCAAAAGTTGTTTTCTGGTAAGGAGATTCACTATTGTGCTCAATTGGCCTTACACAGTGCAAATAGCACTCGTGTCTTATCCCAGCAAATGCAGTGTATTGGACGCAAGAGAAACTACTGTTCTTGTCAGTTTGCTAAGCAGAGTTGAATTACATATGGCCCTTGTGTGTAGGAAGCACAGTTCTTTAGTTCTGAGCAAGCTGACTGTTCTGGCTATATAGGAAACACAGTAGAGTAGAAGAGTGCTGCTTTCTCAAAAGCAGAGTGTGTTTCTTGTAAGGCAAGCTAGAGTTGAATTCCCTTTCATAAACGGAGTTGAATCACATGCAGTTTCTGGTCCTAGCCCTAAGAGTTGTTTTCTGGTAAGGAGAGTCACTATTGTGCTCATTTGGCCATACACAGTGCAAATAGCACTCGCGTCTGTACCCAGCAAGTGCATTGTATTGGACGCAAGAGAAACTACTGTTCTTATCAGTTTCCTAAGCAGAGTTGAACTAGTTATGGCCATTGTGTGTAGGAAGCACAGTTCTTTGGTTCTGAGCAAGCTGACTGTTCTGGCTATATAGGAAACACAGTAGAGTACAAGAGTGCTGCTTTCTCTAAAGTAGAGTGTGTTTCTTGTAAGGCAAGCTAGAGTTGATTTCCCTTTCATAAACGGAGTTGAATCACATGCAGTTTCTGGTCCTAGCAGCAAAAGTTGTTTTCTGGTAAGGAGAGTCACTATTGTGCTCAATTGGCCATACACAGTGCAAATAGCACTCGCTTCTGTTCTCAGCAAGTGCAGTGTATTGGACGCAAGAGAAACTACTGTTCTTGTCAGTTTCCTAAGCAGATTTGAACTAGTTATGGCCATTGTGTGTAGGAAGCACAGTTCTTTGGTTCTGAGCAAGCTGACTGTTCTGGCTCTATAGGAAACACAGTAGAGTAGAAGAGTGCTGCTTTCTCAAAAGCAGAGTGTGTTTCTTGTAAGGCGAGCCAGAGTTTAATTCACTTTCATAAACGGAGTTGAATCACATGCAGTTTCTGGTCCGAGAAACAAGAGTTGTTTTCTGGTAAGGAGAGTCACTATTGTGCTCAATTGGCCATACACATTGCAAATAGCACTCGTGTCTGTTCCCAGCAAATGCAGTGTATTGGAAGCAAGAGAAACTACTGTTCTTGTCAGTTTCCTAAGCAGAGTTGAATTAGATATGTCACTTTTGTGTAGGAAGCACAGTTCTTTAGTTCTGAGCAAGCTGACAATTCTGGCTATATAGGAAACACAGTAGAGTAGAAGAGTGCTGCTTTCTCTAAAGTAGAGTGTGTTTCTTGTAAGGCGAGCTAGAGTTGATTTCCCTTTCATAAACGGAGTTGAATCACATGCAGTTTCTGGTCCTAGCAGCAAAAGTTGTTTTCTGGTAAGGAGATTCACTATTGTGCTCAATTGGCCTTACACAGTGCAAATAGCACTCGCGTCTTATCCCAGCAAGTGCAGTGTATTGGACGCAAGAGAAACTACTGTTCTTGTCAGTTTGCTAAGCAGAGTTGAATTACATATGGCCCTTGTGTGTAGGAAGCACAGTTCTTTAGTTCTGAGCAAGCTGACTGTTCTGGCTATACAGGAAACTCAGTAGAGTAGAAGAGTGCTGCTTTCTCAAAAGCAGAGTGTGTTTCTTGTAATGCAAGCTAGAGTTGAATTCCCTTTCATAAACGGAGTTGAATCACATGCAGTTTGTGGTCCTAGCAGCAAGAGTTGTTTTCTGGTAAGGAGAGTCACTATTGTGCTCAATTGGCCATACACATTGCAAATAGCACTCGCGTCTGTTCCCAGCAAATGCAGTGTATTGGAAGCAAGAGAAACTACTGTTCTTGTCAGTTTCCTAAGCAGAGTTGAATTAGATATGGCCCTTTTGTGTAGGAAGCACAGTTCTTTAGTTCTGAGCAAGCTGACAATTCTGGCTATATAGGAAACACAGTAGAGTAGAAGAGTGCTGCTTTCTCTAAAGTAGAGTGTGTTTCTTGTAAGGCGAGCTAGAGTTGATTTCCCTTTCATAAACGGAGTTGAATCACATGCAGTTTCTGGTCCTAGCAGCAAAAGTTGTTTTCTGGTAAGGAGAGTCACTATTGTGCTCAATTGGCCATACACAGTGCAAATAGCACTAGCTTCTATTCTCAGCAAGTGCAGTGTATTGGACGCAAGAGAAACTACTGTTCTTGTCAGTTTCCTAAGCAGAGTTGAACTAGTTATGGCCATTGTGTGTAGGAAGCACAATTCTTTGGTTCTGAGCAAGCTGACTGTTCTGGCTCTACAGGAAACACAGTAGAGTAGAAGAGTGCTGCTTTCTCAAAAGCAGAGTGTGTTTCTTGTAAGGCGAGCCAGAGTTTAATTCACTTTCATAAACGGAGTTGAATCACATGCAGTTTCTGGTCCTAGCACCAAGAGTTGTTTTCTGGTAAGGAGAGTCACTATTGTGCTCAATTGGCCATACACATTGCAAATAGCACTCGCGTCTGTTCCCAGCAAATGCAGTGTATTGGAAGCAAGAGAAACTACTGTTCTTGTCAGTTTCCTAAGCAGAGTTGAATTAGATATGTCCCTATTGTGTAGGAAGCACAGTTCTTTAGTTCTGAGCAAGCTGACAATTCTGGCTATATAGGAAACACAGTAGAGTAGAAGAGTGCTGCTTTCTCTAAAGTAGAGTGTGTTTCTTGTAAGGCGAGCTAGAGTTCATTTCCCTTTCATAAACGGAGTTGAATCACATGCAGTTTCTGGTCCTAGCAGCAAAAGTTGTTTTCTGGTAAGGAGATTCACTATTGTGCTCAATTGGCCTTACACAGTGCAAATAGCACTCGCGTCTTATCCCAGCAAATGCAGTGTATTGGACGCAAGAGAAACTACTGTTCTTGTCAGTTTGCTAAGCAGAGTTGAATTACATATGGCCCTTGTGTGTAGGAAGCACAGTTCTTTAGTTCTGAGCAAGCTGACTGTTCTGGCTATATAGGAAACACAGTAAAGTAGAAGAGTGCTGCTTTCTCAAAAGCAGAGTGTGTTTCTTGTAAGGCAAGCTAGAGTTGAATTCCCTTTCATAAACGGAGTTGAATCACATGCAGTTTCTGGTCCTAGCCCTAAGAGTTGTTTTCTGGTAAGGAGAGTCACTATTGTGCTCATTTGGCCATACACAGTGCAAATAGCACTCGCGTCTGTACCCATTAAGTGCATTGTATTGGACGCAAGAGAAACTACTGTTCTTATCAGTTTCCTAAGCAGAGTTGAACTAGTTATGGCCATTGTGTGTAGGAAGCACAGTTCTTTGGTTCTGAGCAAGCTGACTGTTCTGGCTATATAGGAAACACAGTAGAGTAGAAGAGTGCTGCTTTCTCAAAAGCAGAGTGTGTTTCTTGTAATGCAAGCTAGAGTTGAATTCCCTTTCATAAACGGAGTTGAATCACATGCAGTTTCTGGTCCTAGCACCAAGAGTTGTTTTCTGGTAAGGAGAGTCACTATTGTGCTCAATTGGCCATACACATTGCAAATAGCACTCGCGTCTGTTCCCAGCAAATGCAGTGTATTGGAAGCAAGAGAAACTACTGTTCTTGTCAGTTTCCTAAGCAGAGTTGAATTAGATATGGCCCTTTTGTGTAGGAAGCACAGTTCTTTAGTTCTGAGCAAGCTGACAATTCTGGCTATATAGGAAACACAGTAGAGTAGAAGAGTGCTGCTTTCTCTAAAGTAGAGTGTGTTTCTTGTAAGGCGAGCTAGAGTTGATTTCCCTTTCATAAACGGAGTTGAATCACATGCAGTTTCTGGTCCTAGCAGCAAAAGTTGTTTTCTGGTAAGGAGAGTCACTATTGTGCTCAATTGGCCATACACAGTGCAAATAGCACTCGCTTCTGTTCTCAGCAAGTGCAGTGTATTGGACGCAAGAGAAACTACTGTTCTTGTCAGTTTCCTAAGCAGAGTTGAACTAGTTATGGCCATTGTGTGTAGTAAGCACAGTTCTTTGGTTCTGAGCAAGCTGACTGTTCTGGCTCTATAGGAAACACAGTAGAGTAGAAGAGTGCTGCTTTCTCAAAAGCACAGTGTGTTTCTTGTAAGGCAAGCTAGGGATGAATTCCCTTTCATAAACGGAGTTGAATCACATGCAGTTTCTGGTCCTAGCCCTAAGAGTCGTTTTCTGGTAAGGAGAGTCACTATTGTGCTCATTTGGCCATCCACAGTGCAAATAGCACTCGCGTCTGTTCCCAGCAAATGCAGTGTATTGGAAGCAAGAGAAACTACTGTTCTTGTCAGTTTCCTAAGCAGAGTTGAATTAGTTATGGCCCTTTTGTGTAGGAAGCACAGTTCTTTAGTTCTGAGCAACCTGAAAATTCTGGCTCTATAGGAAACACAGTAGAGTACAAGAGTGCTGCTTTCTCTAAAGTAGAGTGTGTTTCTTGTAAGGCGAGCTAGAGTTCATTTCCCTTTCATAAACGGAGTTGAATCACATGCAGGTTCTGGTCCTAGCAGCAAAGGTTGTTTTCTGGTAAGGAGATTCACTATTGTGCTCAATTGGCCTTACACAGTGCAAATAGCACTCGCGTCTTATCCCAGCAAATGCAGTGTATTGGACGTAAGAGAAACTACTGTTCTTGTCAGTTTGCTAAGCAGAGTTGAATTACATATGGCCCTTGTGTGTAGGAAGCACAGTTCTTTAGTTCTGAGCAAGCTGACTGTTCTGGCTATATAGTAAACACAGTAGAGTAGAAGAGTGCTGCTTTCTCAAAAGCAGAGTGTGTTTCTTGTAAGGCAAGCTAGAGTTGAATTCCCTTTCATAAACGGAGTTGAATCACATGCAGTTTCTGGTCCTAGCCCTAAGAGTTGTTTTCTGGTAAGGAGAGTCACTATTGTGCTCATTTGGCCATACACAGTGCAAATAGCACTCGCGTCTGTACCCAGCAACTGCATTGTATTGGACGCAAGAGAAACTACTGTTCTTATCAGTTTCCTAAGCAGAGTTGAACTAGTTATGGCCATTGTGTGTAGGAAGCACAGTTCTTTGGTTCTGAGCAAGCTGACTGTTCTGGCTATATAGGAAACACAGTAGAGTAGAAGAGTGCTGCTTTCTCAACAGCAGAGTGTGTTTCTTGTAATGCAAGCTAGAGTTGAATTCCCTTTCATAAACGGAGTTGAATCACATGCAGTTTCTGGTCCTAGCAGCAAGAGTTGTTTTCTGGTAAGGAGAGTCACTATTGTGCTCAATTGGCCATACACATTGCAAATAGCACTCGCGTCTGTTCCCAGCAAATGCAGTGTATTGGAAGCAAGAGAAACTACTGTTCTTGTCAGTTTCCTAATCAGAGTTGAATTAGATATGGCCCTTTTGTGTAGGAAGCACAGTTCTCTAGTTCTGAGCAAGCTTACAGTTCTGGCTATATAGGAAACACAGTAGAGTTGAAGAGTGCTGCTTTCTCAAAAGCAGAGTGTGTTTCTTGTAAGGCAAGCTAGAGTTGAATTCCCTTTCATAAACGGAGTTGAATCACATGCAGTTTCTGGTCCTAGCACTAAGAGTTGTTTTCTAGTAAGGAGAGTCACTATTGTGCTCATTTGGCCATACACAATGCAAATAGCACTCACTTCTGTTCTCAGCAAGTGCAGTGTATTGGACGCAAGAGAAACTACTGTTCTTGTCAGTTTCCTAAGCAGAGTTGAACTAGTTATGGCCATTGTGTGTAGGAAGCACAGTTCTTTGGTTATGAGCAAGCTGACTGTTCTGGCTCTCTAGGAAACACAGTAGAGTAGAAGATTGCTGCTTTCTCAAAAGCAGAGTGTGTTTCTTGTAAGGCGAGTCAGAGTTTAATTCCCTTTCATAAACGGAGTTGAATCACATGCAGTTTCTGGTCCTAGCACCAAGAGTTGTTTTCTGTTAAGGAGAGTCACTATTTTGCTCATTTGGCCATACACAGTGCAAATAGCACTCGCGTCTGTACCCAGCAAGTGCATTGTATTGGACGCAAAAGAAACTACTGTACTTGTCAGTTTCCTAAGCAGAGTTGAATTAGATATGGCCCTTGTGTGTAGGAAGCACAGTTCTTTAGTTCTGAGCAAGCTGACAGTTCTGGCTATATAGGAAACACAGTAGAGTAGAAGAGTGCTGCTTTCTCTAAAGCAGAGTGTGTTTCTTGTAAGGCGAGCTAGAGTTCATTTCCCTTTTATAAACGGAGTTGAATCACATGCAGTTTCTGGTCCTAGCAGCAAAAGTTGTTTTCTGGTAAGGAGAATCACTATTGTGCTCAATTGGCCATACACAGTGCAAATAGCACTCGCGTCTGTACCCTGCAAATGCAGTGTATTGGACGCAAGAGAAACTACTGTTCTTGTCAGTTTCCTAAGCAGAGTTGAATTAGATATGGCCCTTGTGTGTAGGAAGCACAGTTCTTTAGTTCTGAGCAAGCTGACAGTTCTGGCTATATAGGAAACATAGTAGAGTAGAAGAGCGCTGCTTTCTCTAAAGCAGAGTGTGTTTCTTGTAAGGCGAGCTAGAGTTGATTTCGATTTCATAAACGGAGTTGAATCACATGCAGTTTCTGGTCCTAGCAGCAAAAGTTGTTTTCTGGTAAGGAGATTCACTATTGTGCTCAATTGGCCATACACATTGCAAATAGCACTCGCGTCTGTTCCCAGCAAATGCAGTGTATTGGACGCAAGAGAAACTACTGTTCTTGTCAGTTTCCTAAGCAGAGTTGAATTAGATATTGCCCTTGTGTGTAGGAAGCACAGTTCTTTAGTTCTGAGCAAGCTGACAGTTCTGGCTATATAGGAAACACAGTAGAGTATAAGAGTGCTGCTTTCTCTAAAGCAGAGTTTGTTTCTTGTAAGGCGAGCTAGAGTTCATTTCCCTTTTATAAACGGAGTTGAATCACATGCAGTTTCTGGTCCTAGCAGCAAAAGTTGTTTTCTGGTAAGGAGAGTCACTATTGTGCTCAATTGGCCATACACAGTGCAAATAGCACTCGCTACTGTTCTCAGAAAGTGCAGTGTATTGGACGCAAGAGAAACTACTGTTCTTGTCAGTTTCCTAAGCAGAGTTGAACTAGTTATGGCCATTGTGTGTTGGAAGCACAGTTCTTTGGTTCTGAGCAAGCTGACTGTTCTGGCTATATAGGAAACAGAGTAGAGTAGAAGAGTGCTGCTTTCTCAAAAGCAGAGTGTGTTTCTTGTAAGGCAAGCTAGAGTTCAATTCCCTATCGTAAACGGAGTTGAATCACATGCAGTTTGTGGTCCTAGCAGCAAGAGTTGTTTTCTGGTAAGGAGAGTCACTATTGTGATCAATTGGCCATACACATTGCAAATAGCACTCGCGTCTGTTCCCAGCAAATGCAGTGTATTGGAAGCAAGAGAAACTACTGTTCTTGTCAGTTTCCTAAGCAGAATTGAATTAGATATGGCCCTTTTGTGTAGGAAGCACAGTTCTTTAGTTCTGAGCACGCTGACAATTCTGGCTATATAGGAAACACAGTAGAGTAGAAGAGTGCTGATTTCTCTAAAGTAGAGTGTGTTTCTTGTAAGGTGAGCTAGAGTTGAATTCCCTTTCATAAACGGAGTTGAATCACATGCAGTTTCTGGTCCTAGCACCAAGAGTTGTTTTCTGGTAAGGAGATTCACTATTGTGATCAATTGGCCTTACACAGTGCAAATAGCACTCGCGTCATATCCCAGCAAATGCAGTGTATTGGACGCAAGAGAAACTACTGTTCTTGTCAGTTTCCTAAGCAGAGTTGAACTAGTTATGGCCATTGTGTGTAGGAAGCACAATTCTTTGGTTCTGAGCAAGCTGACTGTTCTGGCTCTATAGGAAACACAGTAGAGTAGAAGAGTGCTGCTTTCTCAAAAGCAGAGTGTGTTTCTTGTAAGGCGAGCCAGAGTTTAATTCACTTTCATAAACGGAGTTGAATCACATGCAGTTTCTGGTCCTAGCACCAAGAGTTGTTTTCTGGTAAGGAGAGTCACTATTGTGCTCATTTGGCCATACACAGTGCAAATAGCACTCGCGTCTGTACTCAGCAAGTGCATTGTATTGGACGCAAGAGAAACTACTGTTCTTGTCAGTTTCCTAAGCAGAGTTGAATTAGATATTGCTCTTGTGTGTAGGAAGCACAGTTCTTTAGTTCTGAGGAAGCTGACAGTTCTGGCTATATAGGAAACACAGTAGAGTAGAAGAGTGCTGCTTTCTCTAAAGCAGAGTGTGTTTCTTGTAAGGCGAGCTAGAGTTCATTTCCTTTTTATAAACGGAGTTGAATCACATGCAGTTTCTGGTCCTAGCAGCAAAAGTTGTTTTCTGGTAAGGAGAGTCACTATTGTGCTCAATTGGCCATACACAGTGCCAATAGCACTCGCTTCTGTTCTCAGCAAGTGCAGTGTATTGGACGCAAGAGAAACTACTGTTCTTGTCAGTTTCCTAAGCAGAGTTGAACTAGTTATGGCTATTGTGTGTAGGAAGCACAGTTCTTTGGTTCTGAGCAATCTGACTGTTCTGGCTCTATAGGAAACACAGTAGAGTAGAAGAGTGCTGCTTTCTCAAAAGCAGAGTGTGTTTCTTGTAAGGCGAGCCAGAGTTTAATTCACTTTCATAAACGGAGTTGAATCACATGCAGTATCTGGTCCTAGCACCAAGAGTTGTTTTCTGTTAAGGAGAGTCACTATTGTGCTCAATTGGCCATACACATTGCAAATAGCACTCGCGTCTGTTCCCAGCAAATGCAGTGTATTGGAAGCAAGAGAAACTACTGTTCTTGTCAGTTTCTTAAGCAGAGTTGAATTAGATATGTCCCTTTTGTGTAGGAAGCACAGTTCTTTAGTTCTGAGCAAGCTGACAATTCTGGCTATATAGGAAACACAGTAGAGTAGAAGAGTGCTGCTTTCTCTAAAGTAGAGTGTGTTTCTTGTAAGGCGAGCTAGAGTTGATTTCCCTTTCATAAACGGAGTTGAATCACATGCAGTTTCTGGTCCTAGCACCAAGAGTTGTTTTCTGGTAAGGAGAGTCACTATTGTGCTCAATTGGCCTTACACAGTGCAAATAGCACTCTCGTCTTATCCCAGCAAATGCAGTGTATTGGATGCAAGAGAAAATACTGTTCTTGTCAGTTTGCTAAGCAGAGTTGAATTACATATGGCCCTTGTGTGTAGGAAGCACAGTTCTTTAGTTCTGAGCAAGCTGACTGTTCTGGCTATATAGGAAACACAGTAGAGTAGAAGAGTGCTGCTTTCTCAAAAGCACAGTGTGTTTCTTGTAAGGCAAGCTAGAGTTGAATTCCCTTTCATAAACGGAGTTGAATCACATGCAGTTTCTGGTCCTAGCACCAAGAGTTGTTTTCTGGTAAGGAGATTCACTATTGTGATCAATTGGCCTTACACAGTGCAAATAGCACTCGCGTCATATCCCAGCAAATGCAGTGTATTGGACGCAAGAGAAACTACTGTTCTTGTCAGTTTCCTAAGCAGAGTTGAACTAGTTATGGCCATTGTGTGTAGGAAGCACAGTTCTTTGGTTCTGAGCAAGCTGACTGTTCTGGCTCTATAGGAAACACAGTAGAGTAGAAGAGTGCTGCTTTCTCAAAAGCAGAGTGTGTTTCTTGTAAGGCGAGCCAGAGTTTAATTCACTTTCATAAACGGAGTTGAATCACATGCAGTTTCTGGTCCTAGCACCAAGAGTTGTTTTCTGGTAAGGAGAGTCACTATTGTGCTCAATTGGCCATACACATTGCAAATAGCACTCGCGTCTGTACTCAGCAAGTGCATTGTATTGGACGCAAGAGAAACTACTGTTCTTGTCAGTTTCCTAAGCAGAGTTGAACTAGTTATGGCCATTGTGTGTAGGAAGCACAGTTCTTTGGTTCTGAGCAAGCTGACTGTTCTGGCTATATAGGAAACACAGTAGAGTAGAAGAGTGCTGCTTTCTCAAAAGCAGAGTGTGTTTTTGTAATGCAAGCTAGAGTTGAATTCCCTTTCATAAACGGAGTTGAATCACATGCAGTTTGTGGTCCTAGCAGCAAGAGTTGTTTTCTGGTAAGGAGAGTCACTATTGTGCTCATTTGGCCATACACAGTGCAAATAGCACTCGCGTCTGTACTCAGCAAGTGCATTGTATTGGACGCAAGAGAAACTACTGTTCTTGTCAGTTTCCTAAGCAGAGTTGAATTAGATATTGCCCTTGTGTGTAGGAAGCACAGTTCTTTAGTTCTGAGGAAGCTGACAGTTCTGGCTATATAGGAAACACAGTAGAGTAGAAGAGCGCTGCTTTCTCTAAAGCAGAGTGTGTTTCTTGTAAGGCGAGCTAGAGTTCATTTCCCTTTTATAAACGGAGTTGAATCACATGCAGTTTCTGGTCCTAGCAGCAAAAGTTGTTTTCTGGTAAGGAGAGTCACTATTGTGCTCAATTGGCCATACACAGTGCCAATAGCACTCGCTTCTGTTCTCAGCAAGTGCAGTGTATTGGACGCAAGAGAAACTACTGTTCTTGTCAGTTTCCTAAGCAGAGTTGAACTAGTTATGGCCATTGTGTGTAGGAAGCACAGTTCTTTGGTTCTGAGCAAGCTGACTGTTCTGGCTCTATAGGAAACACAGTAGAGTAGAAGAGTGCTGCTTTCTCAAAAGCAGAGTGTGTTTCTTGTAAGGCGAGCCAGAGTTTAATTCACTTTCATAAACGGAGTTGAATCACATGCAGTTTCTGGTCCTAGCACCAAGAGTTGTTTTCTGTTAAGGAGAGTCACTATTGTGCTCAATTGGCCATACACATTGCAAATAGCACTCGCGTCTGTTCCCAGCAAATGCAGTGTATTGGAAGCAAGAGAAACTACTGTTCTTGTCAGTTTCTTAAGCAGAGTTGAATTAGATATGTCCCTTTTGTGTAGGAAGCACAGTTCTTTAGTTCTGAGCAAGCTGACAATTCTGGCTATATAGGAAACACAGTAGAGTTGAAGAGTGCTGCTTTCTCTAAAGTAGAGTGTGTTTCTTGTAAGGCGAGCTAGAGTTGATTTCCCTTTCATAAACGGAGTTGAATCACATGCAGTTTCTGGTCCTAGCAGCAAAAGTTGTTTTCTGGTAAGGAGATTCACTAATGTGCTCAATTGGCCTTACACAGTGCAAATAGCACTCTCGTCTTATCCCAGCAAATGCAGTGTATTGGATGCAAGAGAAAATACTGTTCTTGTCAGTTTGCTAAGCAGAGTTGAATTACATATGGCCCTTGTGTGTAGGAAGCACAGTTCTTTAGTTCTGAGCAAGCTGACTGTTCTGGCTATATAGGAAACACAGTAGAGTAGAAGAGTGCTGCTTTCTCAAAAGCAGAGTGTGTTTCTTGTAAGGCAAGCTAGAGTTGAATTCCCTTTCATAAACGGAGTTGAATCACATGGAGTTTCTTGTCCTAGCCCTAAGACTTGTTTTCTGGTAAGGAGAGTCACTATTGTGCTCATTTGGCCATACACAGTGCAAATAGCACTCGCGTCTGTACCCAGCAAGTGCATTGTATTGGACGCAAGAGAAACTACTGTTCTTATCAGTTTCCTAAGCAGAGTTGAACTAGTTATGGCCATTGTGTGTAGGAAGCACAGTTCTTTGGTTCTGAGCAAGCTGACTGTTCTGGCTATATAGGAAACACAGTAGAGTAGAAGAGTGCTGCTTTCTCAAAAGCAGAGTGTGTTTCTTGTAATGCAAGCTAGAGTTGAATTCCCTTTCATAAACGGAGTTGAATCACATGCAGTTTGTGGTCCTAGCAGCAAGAGTTGTTTTCTGGTAAGGAGAGTCACTATTGTGCTCAATTGGCCATACACATTGCAAATAGCACTCGCGTCTGTTCCCAGCAAATGCAGTGTATTGGAAGCAAGAGAAACTACTGTTCTTGTCAGTTTCCTAAGCAGAGTTGAATTAGATATGTCCCTTTTGTGTAGGAAGCACAGTTCTTTAGTTCTGAGCAAGCTGACAATTCTGGCTATATAGGAAACACAGTAGAGTACAAGAGTGCTGCTTTCTCTAAAGTAGAGTGTGTTTCTTGTTAGGCGACCTAGAGTTGATTTCCCTTTCACAAACGGAGTTGAATCACATGCAGTTTCTGGTCCTAGCAGCAAAAGTTGTTTTCTGGTAAGGAGATTCACTATTGTGCTCAATTGGCCTTACACAGTGCAAATAGCACTCGCGTCTTATCCCAGCAAATGCAGTGTATTGGACGCAAGAGAAACTACTGTTCTTGTCAGTTTCCTAAGCAGAGTTGAATTAGATATTGCCCTTGTGTGTAGGAAGCACAGTTCTTTAGTTCTGAGCAAGCTGACAGTTCTGGCTATATAGGAAACACAGTAGAGTAGAAGAGTGCTGCTTTCTCAAAAGCAGAGTGTTTTTCTTGTAATGCAAGCTAGAGTTGAATTCCCTTTCATAAACGGAGTTGAATCACATGCAGTTTGTGGTCCTAGCAGCAAGAGTTGTTTTCTGGTAAGGAGAGTCACTATTGTGCTCAAATGGCCATACACAGTGCCAATAGCACTCGCTTCTGTTCTCAGCAAGTGCAGTGTATTGGACGCAAGAGAAACTACTGTTCTTGTCAGTTTCCTACGCAGAGTTGAACTAGTTATGGCCATTGTGTGTAGGAAGCACAGTTCTTTGGTTCTGAGCAAGCTGACTATTCGGGCTCTATAGGAAACACAGTAGAGTAGAAGAGTGCTGCTTTCTCAAAAGCAGAGTGTGTTTCTTGTAAGGCGAGCCAGAGTTTAATTCACTTTCATAAACGGAGTTGAATCACATGCAGTTTCTGGTCCTAGCACCAACAGTTGTTTTCTGGTAAGGAGAGTCACTATTGTGCTCAATTGGCCATACACATTGCAAATAGCACTCGCGTCTGTTCCCAGCAAATGCAGTGTATTGGAAGCAAGAGAAACTACTGTTCTTGTCAGTTTCCTAAGCAGAGTTGAATTAGATATGGCCCTTTTGTGTAGGAAGTACAGTTCTTTAGTTCTGAGCAAGCTGACAATTCTGGCTATATAGGAAACACAGTAGAGTAGAAGAGTGCTGCTTTCTCTAAAGTAGAGTGTGTTTCTTGTAAGGCGAGCTAGAGTTGATTTCCCTTTCATAAACGGAGTTGAATCACATGCAGTTTCTGGTCCTAGCAGCAAAAGTTGTTTTCTGGTAAGGAGATTCACTATTGTGCTCAATTGGCCTTACACAGTGCAAATAGCACTCGCGTCTTATCCCAGCAAATGCAGTGTATTGGACGCAAGAGAAACTACTGTTCTTGTCAGTTTCCTAAGCAGAGTTGAATTACATATGGCCCTTGTGTGTAGGAAGCACAGTTCTTTAGTTCTGAGCAAGCTGACTGTTCTGGCTATATAGGAAACACAGTAGAGTAGAAGAGTGCTGCTTTGTCAAAAGCACAGTGTGTTTCTTGTAAGGCAAGCTAGAGTTGAATTCCCTTTCATAAACGGAGTTGAATCTCATGCAGTTTCTTGTCCTAGCCCTAAGAGTTGTTTTATGGTAAGGAGAGTCACTATTGTGCTCATTTGGCCATACACAGTGCAAATAGCACTCGCGTCTGTACCCAGCAAGTGCATTGTATTGGACGCAAGAGAAACTACTGTTCTTATCAGTTTCCTAAGCAGAGTTGAACTAGTTATGGCCATTGTGTGTAGGAAGCACAGTTCTTTGGTTCTGAGCAAGCTGACTGTTCTGGCTATATAGGAAACACAGTAGAGTAGAAGAGTGCTGCTTTCTCAAAAGCAGAGTGTGTTTCTTGTAATGCAATCTAGAGTTGAATTCCCTTTCATAAACGGAGTTGAATCACATGCAGTTTGTGGTCCTAGCAGCAAGAGTTGTTTTCTGGTAAGGAGAGTCACTATTGTGCTCAATTGGCCATACACATTGCAAATAGCACTCGCGTCTGTACCCAGCAAATGCAGTGTATTGGAAGCAAGAGAAACTACTGTTCTTGTCAGTTTCCTAAGCAGAGTTGAATTAGATATGGCCCTTTTGTGTAGGAAGCACAGTTCTTTAGTTCTGAGCAAGCTGACAATTCTGGCTATATAGGAAACACAGTAGAGTACAAGAGTGCTGCTTTCTCTAAAGTAGAGTGTGTTTCTTGTAAGGCGACCTAGAGTTGATTTCCCTTTCATAAACGGAGTTGAATCACATGCAGTTTCTGGTCCTAGCAGCAAAAGTTGTTTTCTGGTAAGGAGATTCACTATTGTGCTCAATTGGCCTTACACAGTGCAAATAGCACTCGCGTCTTATCCCAGCAAATGCAGTGTATTGGACGCAAGAGAAACTACTGTTCTTGTCAGTTTCCTAAGCAGAGTTGAATTAGATATTGCCCTTGTGTGTAGGAAGCACAGTTCTTTAGTTCTGAGCAAGCTGACAGTTCTGGCTACATAGGAAACACAGTAGAGTAGAAGAGCGCTGCTTTCTCTAAAGCAGAGTGTGTTTCTTGTAAGGCAAGCTAGAGTTCATTTCCCTTTTATAAACGGAGTTGAATCACATGCAGTTTCTGGTCCTAGCAGCAAAAGTTGTTTTCTGGTAAGGAGAGTCACTATTGTGCTCAATTGGCCATACACAGTGCCAATAGCACTCGCTTCTGTTCTCAGCAAGTGCAGTGTATTGGACGCAAGAGAAACTACTGTTCTTGTCAGTTTCCTAAGCAGAGTTGAACTAGTTATGGCCATTGTGTGTAGGAAGCACAGTTCTTTGGTTCTGAGCAAGCTGACTGTTCTGGCTCTATAGGAAACACAGTAGAGTAGAAGAGTGCTGCTTTCTCAAAAGCAGAGTGTGTTTCTTGTAAGGCGAGCCAGAGTTTAATTCACTTTCATAAACGGAGTTGAATCACATGCAGTTTGTGGTCCTAGCACTAAGAGTTGTTTTCTGGTAAGGAGAGTCACTATTGTGCTCAATTGGCCATACACATTGCAAATAGCACTCGCGTCTGTTCCCAGCAAATGCAGTATATTGGAAGCAAGAGAAACTACTGTTCTTGTCAGTTTCCTAAGCAGAGTTGAATTAGATATGTCCCTTTTGTGTAGGAAGCACAGTTCTTTAGTTCTGAGCAAGCTGACAATTCTGGCTATATAGGAAACACAGTAGAGTAGAAGAGTGCTGCTTTCTCTAAAGTAGAGTGTGTTTCTTGTAAGGCGAGCTAGAGTTGATTTCCCTTTCATAAACGGAGTTGAATCACATGCAGTTTCTGGTCCTAGCAGCAAAAGTTGTTTTCTGGTAAGGATATTCACTATTGTGCTCAATTGGCCTTACACAGTGCAAATAGCACTCGCGTCTTATCCCAGCAAATGCAGTGTATTGGAAGCAAGAGAAACTACTGTTCTTGTCAGTTTCCTAAGCAGAGTTGAATTGGATATTGCCCTTGTGTGTAGGAAGCACAGTTCTTTAGTTCTGAGCAAGCTGACAGTTCTGGCTATATAGGAAACACAGTAGAGTAGAAGAGCGCTGCTTTCTCTAAAGCAGAGTGTGTTTCTTGTAAGGCGAGCTAGAGTTCATTTCCCTTTTATAAACGGAGTTGAATCACATGCAGTTTCTGGTCCTAGCAGCAAAAGTTGTTTTCTGGTAAGGAGAGTCACTATTGTGCTCAATTGGCCATACACAGTGCAAATAGCACTCGCTTCTGTTCTCAGCAAGTGCAGTGTATTGGACGCAAGAGAAACTACTGTTCTTGTCAGTTTCCTAAGCAGAGTTGAACTAGTTATGGCCATTGTGTGTAGGAAGCACAGTTCTTTAGTTCTGAACAAGCTGACTGTTCTGGCTATATAGGAAACACAGTAGAGTAGAAGAGTGCTGCTTTCTCAAAAGCAGAGTTGTTTCTTGTAAGGCAATTTAGAGTTGAATTCCCTTTCATAAACGGAGTTGAATCACATGCAGTTTCTGGTCCTAGCCCCTAAGAGTTGTTTTCTGATAAGGAGAGTCACTACTGTGCTCATTTGGCCATACACAGTGCAAATAGCACTCGCGTCTGTTCCCAGCAAATGCAGTGTATTGGACGCAAGAGAAACTACTGTTCTTGTCAGTTTCCTAAGCAGAGTTGAATTAGATATGGCCCTTTTGTGTAGGAAGCACAGTTCTTTAGTTCTGAGCAAGCTGACAATTCTGGCTATATAGGAAACACAGTAGAGTACAAGAGTGCTGCTTTCTCTAAAGTAGAGTGTGTTTCTTGTAAGGCGAGCTAGAGTTGATTTCCCTTTCATAAACGGAGTTGAATCACATGCAGTTTCTGGTCCTAGCACCAAGAGTTGTTTTCTGGTAAGGAGAGTCACTATTGTGCTCAATTGGCCATACACATTGCAAATAGCACTCGCGTCTTATCCCAGCAAATGCAGTGTATTGGACGCAAGAGAAACTACTGTTCTTGTCAGTTTCCTAAGCAGAGTTGAATTAGATATGGCCCTTGTGTGTAGGAAGCACAGTTCTTTAGTTCTGAGCAAGCTGACTGTTCTGGCTATATAGGAAACACAGTAGAGTAGAAGAGTGCTGCTTTCTCAAAAGCAGAGTGTATTTCTTGTAAGGCAAGCTAGAGTTGAATTCCCTTTCATAAACGGAGTTGAATCACATGCAGTTTCTGGTCCTAGCCCTAAGAGTTGTTTTCTGGTAAGGAGAGTCACTATTGTGCTCATTTGGCCATACACAGTGCAAATAGCACTCGCGTCTGTACTCAGCAAGTGCATTGTATTGGACGCAAGAGAAACTACTGTTCTTGTAATTTTCCTAAGCAGAGTTGAATTAGATATTGCCCTTGTGTGTAGGAAGCACAGTTCTTTAGTTCTGAGCAAGCTGACAGTTCTGGCTACATAGGAAACACAGTAGAGTAGAAGAGCGCTGCTTTCTCTAAAGCAGAGTGTGTTTCTTGTAAGGCAAGCTAGAGTTCATTTCCCTTTTAAAAACGGAGTTGAATCACATGCAGTTTCTGGTCCTAGCAGCAAAAGTTGTTTTCTGGTAAGGAGAGTCACTATTGTGCTCAATTGGCCATACACAGTGCCAATAGCACTCGCTTCTGTTCTCAGCAAGTGCAGTGTATTGGACGCAAGAGAAACTACTGTTCTTGTCAGTTTCCTAAGCAGAGTTGAACTAGTTATGGCCATTGTGTGTAGGAAGCAGAGTTCTTTGGTTCTGAGCAAGCTGACTGTTCTGGCTCTATAGGAAACACAGTAGAGTAGAAGAGTGCTGCTTTCTCAAAAGCAGAGTGTGTTTCTTGTAAGGCGAGCCAGAGTTTAATTCACTTTCATAAACGGAGTTGAATCACATGCAGTTTGTGGTCCTAGCACTAAGAGTTGTTTTCTGGTAAGGAGAGTCACTATTGTGCTCAATTGGCCATACACATTGCAAATAGCACTCGCGTCTGTTCCCAGCAAATGCAGTGTATTGGAAGCAAGAGAAACTACTGTTCTTGTCAGTTTCCTAAGCAGAGTTGAATTAGATATGTCCCTTTTGTGTAGGAAGCACAGTTCTTTAGTTCTGAGCAAGCTGACAATTCTGGCTATATAGGAAACACAGTAGAGTAGAAGAGTGCTGCTTTCTCTAAAGTAGAGTGTGTTTCTTGTAAGGCGAGCTAGAGTTGATTTCCCTTTCATAAACGGAGTTGAATCACATGCAGTTTCTGGTCCTAGCAGCAAAAGTTGTTTTCTGGTAAGGATATTCACTATTGTGCTCAATTGGCCTTACACAGTGCAAATAGCACTCGCGTCTTATCCCAGCAAATGCAGTGTATTGGAAGCAAGAGAAACTACTGTTCTTGTCAGTTTCCTAAGCAGAGTTGAATTGGATATTGCCCTTGTGTGTAGGAAGCACAGTTCTTTAGTTCTGAGCAAGCTGACAGTTCTGGCTATATAGGAAACACAGTAGAGTAGAAGAGCGCTGCTTTCTCTAAAGCAGAGTGTGTTTCTTGTAAGGCGAGCTAGAGTTCATTTCCCTTTTATAAACGGAGTTGAATCACATGCAGTTTCTGGTCCTAGCAGCAAAAGTTGTTTTCTGGTAAGGAGAGTCACTATTGTGCTCAATTGGCCATACACAGTGCAAATAGCACTCGCTTCTGTTCTCAGCAAGTGCAGTGTATTGGACGAAAGAGAAACTACTGTTCTTGTCAGTTTCCTAAGCAGAGTTGAACTAGTTATGGCCATTGTGTGTAGGAAGCACAGTTCTTTAGTTCTGAACAAGCTGACTGTTCTGGCTATATAGGAAACACAGTAGAGTAGAAGAGTGCTGCTTTCTCAAAAGCAGAGTGTGTTTCTTGTAAGGCAATTTAGAGTTGAATTCCCTTTCATAAACGGAGTTGAATCACATGCAGTTTCTTGTCCTAGCCCCTAAGAGTTGTTTTCTGATAAGGAGAGTCACTACTGTGCTCATTTGGCCATACACAGTGCAAATAGCACTCGCGTCTGTTCCCAGCAAATGCAGTGTATTGGACGCAAGAGAAACTACTGTTCTTGTCAGTTTCCTAAGCAGAGTTGAATTAGATATGGCCCTTTTGTGTAGGAAGCACAGTTCTTTAGTTCTGAGCAAGCTGACAATTCTGGCTATATAGGAAACACAGTAGAGTACAAGAGTGCTGCTTTCTCTAAAGTAGAGTGTGTTTCTTGTAAGGCGAGCTAGAGTTGATTTCCCTTTCATAAACGGAGTTGAATCACATGCAGTTTCTGGTCCTAGCACCAAGAGTTGTTTTCTGGTAAGGAGAGTCACTATTGTGCTCAATTGGCCATACACATTGCAAATAGCACTCGCGTCTTATCCCAGCAAATGCAGTGTATTGGACGCAAGAGAAACTACTGTTCTTGTCAGTTTCCTAAGCAGAGTTGAATTAGATATTGCCCTTGTGTGTAGGAAGCACAGTTCTTTAGTTCTGAGCAAGCTGACAGTTCTGGCTATATAGGAAACACAGTAGAGTAGAAGAGCGCTGCTTTCTCTAAAGCAGAGTGTGTTTCTTGTAAGGCGAGCTAGAGTTCATTTCCCTTTTATAAACGGAGTTGAATCACATGCAGTTTCTGGTCCTAACAGCAAAAGTTGTTTTCTGGTAAGGAGAGTCACTATTGTGCTCAAATGGCCATACACATTGCAAATAGCACTCGCGTCTGTTCCCAGCAAATGCAGTGTATTGGAAGCAAGAGAAACTACTGTTCTTGTCAGTTTCCTAAGCAGAGTTGAATTAGATATGGCCCTTTTGTGTAGGAAGCACAGTTCTTTAGTTCTGAGCAAGCTGACAATTCTGGCTATATAGGAAACACAGTAGAGTAGAAGAGTGCTGCTTTTTCTAAAGTAGAGTGTGTTTCTTGTAAGGCGAGCTAGAGTTGATTTCCCTTTCATAAACGGAGTTGAATCACATGCAGTTTCTGGTCCTAGCAGCAAAAGTTGTTTTCTGGTAAGGAGATTCACTATTGTGCTCAATTGGCCTTACACAGTGCAAAAGCACTCGCGTCTTATCCCAGCAAATGCAGTGTACTGGACGCAAGAGAAACTACTGTTCTTGTCAGTTTCCTAAGCAGAGTTGAATTACATATGGCCATTGTGTGTAGGAAGCACAGTTCTTTGGTTCTGAGCAAGCTGACTGTTCTGGCTCTATAGGAAACACAGTAGAGTAGAAGAGTGCTGCTTTCTCAAAAGCCGAGTGTGTTTCTTGTAAGGGGAGCCAGAGTTTAATTCACTTTCATAAACGGGGTTGAATCACATGCAGTTTCTGGTCCTTGCACCAAGAGTTGTTTTATGGTAAGGAGAGTCACTATTGTGCTCATTTGGCTATACACAGTGCAAATAGCACTCGCGTCTGTTCCCAGCAAATGCAGTGTATTGGAAGCAAGAGAAACTACTGTTCTTGTCAGTTTCCTAAGCAGAGTGGAATTAGATATGGCCCTTTTGTGTAGGAAGCACAGTTCTTTAGTTCTGAGCAAGCTGACAGTTCTGGCTATATAGGAAACACAGTAGAGTACAAGAGTGCTGCTTTCTCTAAAGTAGAGTGTGTTTCTTGTAAGGCCCGCTAGAGTTGATTTCCATTTCATAAACGGAGTTGAATCACATGCAGTTTCTGGTCCTAGCAGCAAAAGTTGTTTTCTGGTAAGGAGATTCACTATTGTGCTCAATTGGCCTTACACAGTGCAAATAGCACTCGCGTCTTATCCCAGCAAATGCAGTGTATTGGACGCAAGAGAAACTACTGTTCTTGTCAGTTTGCTAAGCAGAGTTGAATTACATATGGCCCTTGTATGTAGGAAGCACAGTTCTTTAGTTCTGAGCAAGCTGACTGTTCTGGCTATATAGGAAACACAGTAGAGTAGAAGAGTGCTGCTTTCTCAAAAGCAGAGTGTGTTTCTTGTAAGGCAAGCTAGAGTTGAATTCCCTTTCATAAACGGAGTTGAATCACATGCAGTTTCTGGTCCTAGCCCTAAGAGTTGTTTTCTGGTAAGGAGAGTCACTATTGTGCTCATTTGGCCATACACAATGCAAATAGCACTCGCGTCTGTACCCAGCAAGTGCATTGTATTGGACGCAAGAGAAACTACTGTTCTTATCAGTTTCCTAAGCAGAGTTGAACTAGTTATGGCCATTGTGTGTAGGAAGCACAGTTCTTTGGTTCTGAGCAAGCTGACTGTTCTGGCTATATAGGAAACACAGTAGAGTAGAAGAGTGCTGCTTTCTCAAAAGCAGAGTGTGTTTCTTGTAATGCAAGCTAGAGTTGAATTCCCTTTCATAAACGGAGTTGAATCACATGCAGTTTGTGGTCCTAGCAGCAAGAGTTGTTTTCTGGTAAGGAGAGTCACTATTGTGCTCAATTGGCCATACACATTGCAAATAGCACTCGCGTCAGTTCCCAGGAAATGCAGTGTATTGGAAGCAAGAGAAACTACTGTTCTTGTAAGTTTCCTAAGCAGAGTTGAATTAGATATGGCCCTTTTGTGTAGGAAGCACAGTTCTTTAGTTCTAAGCAAGCTGACAATTCTGGCTATATAGGAAACACAGTAGAGTACAAGAGTGCTGCTATCTCTAAAGTAGAGTGTGTTTCTTGTAAGGCGAGCTAGAGTTGATTTCCCTTTCTTAAACGGAGTTGAATCACATGCCGTTTCTGGTCCTAGCAGCAAAAGTTGTTTTCTGGTAAGGAGAGTCACTGTTGTGCTCATTTGGCCATACACAGTGCAAATAGCACTCGCTTCTGTTCTCAGCAAGTGCAGTGTATTGGACGCAAGAGAAACTACTGTTCTTGTCAGTTTCCTAAGCAGAGTTGAACTAGTTATGGCCATTGTGTGTAGGAAGCACAGTTCTTTGGTTCTGAGCAAGCTGACTATTCTGGCTCTATAGGAAACACAGTAGAGTAGAAGAGTGCTGCTTTCTCAAAAGCAGAGTGTGTTTCTTGTAAGGCGAGCCAGAGTTTAATTCACTTTCATAAACGGAGTTGAATCACATGCAGTTTCTGGTCCTAGCACCAAGAGTTGTTTTCTGGTAAGGAGAGTCACTATTGTGCTCAATTGGCCATACACATTGCAAATAGGACTCGCGTCTGTTCCCAGCAAATGCAGTGTATTGGAAGCAAGAGAAACTACTGTTCTTGTCAGTTTCCTAAGCAGAGTTGAATTAGATAGGTCCCTTTTGTGTGGAAGCACAGTTCTTTAGTTCTGAGCAAGCTGACAATTCTGGCTATATAGGAAACACAGTAGAGTAGAAGAGTGCTGCTTTCTCTAAAGTAGAGTGTGTTTCTTGTAAGGCGAGCTAGAGTTCATTTCCCTTTCATAAACGGAGTTGAATCACATGCAGTTTCTGGTCCTAGCAGCAAAAGTTGTTTTCTGGTAAGGAGATTCACTATTGTGCTCAATTGGCCTTACACAGTGCAAATAGCACTCGCGTCTTATCAAAGCAAGTGCAGTGTATTGGACGCAAGAGAAACTACTGTTCTTGTCAGTTTGCTAAGCAGAGTTGAATTAGATATGGCCCTTGTGTGTAGGAAGCACAGTTCTTTAGTTCTGAGCAAGCTGACTGTTCTGGCTATATAGGAAACACAGTAGAGTAGAAGAGTGCTGCTTTCTCAAAAGCAGAGTGTGTTTCTTGTAAGGCAAGCTAGAGTTGAATTCCCTTTCATAAACGGAGTTGAATCACATGCAGTTTCTGGTCCTAGCCCTAAGAGTTGTTTTCTGGTAGGGAGAGTCACTATTGTGCTCATTTGGCCATACACAGTGCAAATAGCACTCGCGTCTGTACCCAGCAAGTGCATTGTATTGGACGCAAGAGAAACTACTGTTCTTATCAGTTTCCTAAGCAGAGTTGAACTCGTTATGGCCATTGTGTGTAGGAAGCACAGTTCTTTGGTTCTGAGCAAGCTGACTGTTCTGGCTATATAGGAAACACAGTAGAGTAGAAGAGTGCTGCTTTCTCAAAAGCAGAGTGTGTTTCTTGTAATGCAAGCTAGAGTTGAATTCCCTTTCATAAACGGAGTTGAATCACATGCAGTTTGTGGTCCTAGCAGCAAGAGTTGTTTTCTGGTAAGGAGAGTCACTATTGTGCTCAATTGGCCATACACATTGCAAATAGCACTCGCGTCTGTTCCCAGCAAATGCAGTGTATTGGAAGCAAGAGAAACTACTGTTCTTATCAGTTTCCTAAGCAGACTTGAACTAGTTATGGCCAATGTGTGTAGGAAGCACAGTTCTTTGGTTCTGAGCAAGCTGACTGTTCTGGCTATATAGGAAACACAGTGGAGTAGAAGAGTGCTGCTTTCTCAAAAGCACAGTGTGTTTCTTGTAATGCAAGCTAGAGTTGAATTCCCTTTCATAAACGGAGTTGAATCACATGCAGTTTGTGGTCCTAGCAGCAAGAGTTGTTTTCTGGTAAGGAGAGTCACTATTGTGCTCAATTGGCCTTACACAGTGCAAATAGGACTCGCGTCTTATCCCAGCAAATGCAGTGTATTGGACGCAAGAGAAACTACTGTTCTTGTCAGTTTGCTAAGCAGAGTTGAATTACATATGGCCCTTGTGTGTAGGAAGCACAGTTCTTTAGTTCTGAACAAGCTGACTGTTCTGGCTATATAGGAAACACAGTAGAGTAGAAGAGTGCTGCTTTCTCAAAAGCAGAGTGTGTTTCTTGTAAGGCAAGCTAGAGTTGAATTCCCTTTCATAAACGGAGTTGAATCACATGCAGTTTGTGGTCCTAGCAGCAAGAGTTGTTTTCTGGTAAGGAGAGTCACTATTGTGCTCAATTGGCCATACACATTGCAAATAGCACTCGCGTCAGTTCCCAGCAAATGCAGTGTATTGGAAGCAAGAGAAACTACTGTTCTTGTAAGTTTCCTAAGCAGAGTTGAATTAGATATGGCCCTTTTGTGTAGGAAGCACAGTTCTTTAGTTCTAAGCAAGCTGACAATTCTGGCTATATAGGAAACACAGTAGAGTACAAGAGTGCTGTCTCTAAAGTAGAGTGTGTTTCTTGTAAGGCGAGCTAGAGTTGATTTCCCTTTCTTAAACGGAGTTGAATCACATGCCGTTTCTGGTCCTAGCAGCAAAAGTTGTTTTCTGGTAAGGAGAGTCACTGTTGTGCTCATTTGGCCATACACAGTGCAAATAGCACTCGCTTCTGTTCTCAGCAAGTGCAGTGTATTGGACGCAAGAGAAACTACTGTTCTTGTCAGTTTCCTAAGCAGAGTTGAACTAGTTATGGCCATTGTGTGTAGGAAGCACAGTTCTTTGGTTCTGAGCAAGCTGACTATTCTGGCTCTATAGGAAACACAGTAGAGTAGAAGAGTGCTGCTTTCTCAAAAGCAGAGTGTGTTTCTTGTAAGGCGAGCCAGAGTTTAATTCACTTTCATAAACGGAGTTGAATCACATGCAGTTTCTGGTCCTAGCACCAAGAGTTGTTTTCTGGTAAGGAGAGTCACTATTGTGCTCAATTGGCCATACACATTGCAAATAGGACTCGCGTCTGTTCCCAGCAAATGCAGTGTATTGGAAGCAAGAGAAACTACTGTTCTTGTCAGTTTCCTAAGCAGAGTTGAATTAGATAGGTCCCTTTTGTGTGGAAGCACAGTTCTTTAGTTCTGAGCAAGCTGACAATTCTGGCTATATAGGAAACACAGTAGAGTAGAAGAGTGCTGCTTTCTCTAAAGTAGAGTGTGTTTCTTGTAAGGCGAGCTAGAGTTCATTTCCCTTTCATAAACGGAGTTGAATCACATGCAGTTTCTGGTCCTAGCAGCAAAAGTTGTTTTCTGGTAAGGAGATTCACTATTGTGCTCAATTGGCCTTACACAGTGCAAATAGCACTCGCGTCTTATCAAAGCAAGTGCAGTGTATTGGACGCAAGAGAAACTACTGTTCTTGTCAGTTTGCTAAGCAGAGTTGAATTAGATATGGCCCTTGTGTGTAGGAAGCACAGTTCTTTAGTTCTGAGCAAGCTGACTGTTCTGGCTATATAGGAAACACAGTAGAGTAGAAGAGTGCTGCTTTCTCAAAAGCAGAGTGTGTTTCTTGTAAGGCAAGCTAGAGTTGAATTCCCTTTCATAAACGGAGTTGAATCACATGCAGTTTCTGGTCCTAGCCCTAAGAGTTGTTTTCTGGTAGGGAGAGTCACTATTGTGCTCATTTGGCCATACACAGTGCAAATAGCACTCGCGTCTGTACCCAGCAAGTGCATTGTATTGGACGCAAGAGAAACTACTGTTCTTATCAGTTTCCTAAGCAGAGTTGAACTCGTTATGGCCATTGTGTGTAGGAAGCACAGTTCTTTGGTTCTGAGCAAGCTGACTGTTCTGGCTATATAGGAAACACAGTAGAGTAGAAGAGTGCTGCTTTCTCAAAAGCAGAGTGTGTTTCTTGTAATGCAAGCTAGAGTTGAATTCCCTTTCATAAACGGAGTTGAATCACATGCAGTTTGTGGTCCTAGCAGCAAGAGTTGTTTTCTGGTAAGGAGAGTCACTATTGTGCTCAATTGGCCTTACACAGTGCAAATAGGACTCGCGTCTTATCCCAGCAAATGCAGTGTATTGGACGCAAGAGAAACTACTGTTCTTGTCAGTTTGCTAAGCAGAGTTGAATTACATATGGCCCTTGTGTGTAGGAAGCACAGTTCTTTAGTTCTGAACAAGCTGATTGTTCTGGCTATATAGGAAACACAGTAGAGTAGAAGAGTGCTGCTTTCTCAAAAGCAGAGTGTGTTTCTTGTAAGGCAAGCTAGAGTTGAATTCCCTTTCATAAACGGAGTTGAATCACATGCAGTTTGTGGTCCTAGCAGCAAGAGTTGTTTTCTGGTAAGGAGAGTCACTATTGTGCTCAATTGGCCATACACATTGCAAATAGCACTCGCGTCAGTTCCCAGCAAATGCAGTGTATTGGAAGCAAGAGAAACTACTGTTCTTGTAAGTTTCCTAAGCAGAGTTGAATTAGATATGGCCCTTTTGTGTAGGAAGCACAGTTCTTTAGTTCTAAGCAAGCTGACAATTCTGGCTATATAGGAAACACAGTAGAGTACAAGAGTGCTGCTATCTCTAAAGTAGAGTGTGTTTCTTGTAAGGCGAGCTAGAGTTGATTTCCCTTTCTTAAACGGAGTTGAATCACATGCCGTTTCTGGTCCTAGCAGCAAAAGTTGTTTTCTGGTAAGGAGAGTCACTGTTGTGCTCATTTGGCCATACACAGTGCAAATAGCACTCGCTTCTGTTCTCAGCAAGTGCAGTGTATTGGACGCAAGAGAAACTACTGTTCTTGTCAGTTTCCTAAGCAGAGTTGAACTAGTTATGGCCATTGTGTGTAGGAAGCACAGTTCTTTGGTTCTGAGCAAGCTGACTATTCTGGCTCTATAGGAAACACAGTAGAGTAGAAGAGTGCTGCTTTCTCAAAAGCAGAGTGTGTTTCTTGTAAGGCGAGCCAGAGTTTAATTCACTTTCATAAACGGAGTTGAATCACATGCAGTTTCTGGTCCTAGCACCAAGAGTTGTTTTCTGGTAAGGAGAGTCACTATTGTGCTCAATTGGCCATACACATTGCAAATAGGACTCGCGTCTGTTCCCAGCAAATGCAGTGTATTGGAAGCAAGAGAAACTACTGTTCTTGTCAGTTTCCTAAGCAGAGTTGAATTAGATAGGTCCCTTTTGTGTGGAAGCACAGTTCTTTAGTTCTGAGCAAGCTGACAATTCTGGCTATATAGGAAACACAGTAGAGTAGAAGAGTGCTGCTTTCTCTAAAGTAGAGTGTGTTTCTTGTAAGGCGAGCTAGAGTTCATTTCCCTTTCATAAACGGAGTTGAATCACATGCAGTTTCTGGTCCTAGCAGCAAAAGTTGTTTTCTGGTAAGGAGATTCACTATTGTGCTCAATTGGCCTTACACAGTGCAAATAGCACTCGCGTCTTATCAAAGCAAGTGCAGTGTATTGGACGCAAGAGAAACTACTGTTCTTGTCAGTTTGCTAAGCAGAGTTGAATTAGATATGGCCCTTGTGTGTAGGAAGCACAGTTCTTTAGTTCTGAGCAAGCTGACTGTTCTGGCTATATAGGAAACACAGTAGAGTAGAAGAGTGCTGCTTTCTCAAAAGCAGAGTGTGTTTCTTGTAAGGCAAGCTAGAGTTGAATTCCCTTTCATAAACGGAGTTGAATCACATGCAGTTTGTGGTCCTAGCAGCAAGAGTTGTTTTCTGGTAAGGAGAGTCACTATTGTGCTCAATTGGCCATACACATTGCAAATAGCACTCGCGTCTGTTCCCAGCAAATGCAGTGTATTGGAAGCAAGAGAAACTACTGTTCTTATCAGTTTCCTAAGCAGACTTGAACTAGTTATGGCCAATGTGTGTAGGAAGCACAGTTCTTTGGTTCTGAGCAAGCTGACTGTTCTGGCTATATAGGAAACACAGTGGAGTAGAAGAGTGCTGCTTTCTCAAAAGCAGAGTGTGTTTCTTGTAATGCAAGCTAGAGTTGAATTCCCTTTCATAAACGGAGTTGAATCACATGCAGTTTGTGGTCCTAGCAGCAAGAGTTGTTTTCTGGTAAGGAGAGTCACTATTGTGCTCAATTGGCCTTACACAGTGCAAATAGGACTCGCGTCTTATCCCAGCAAATGCAGTGTATTGGACGCAAGAGAAACTACTGTTCTTGTCAGTTTGCTAAGCAGAGTTGAATTACATATGGCCCTTGTGTGTAGGAAGCACAGTTCTTTAGTTCTGAACAAGCTGACTGTTCTGGCTATATAGGAAACACAGTAGAGTAGAAGAGTGCTGCTTTCTCAAAAGCAGAGTGTGTTTCTTGTAAGGCAAGCTAGAGTTGAATTCCCTTTCATAAACGGAGTTGAATCACATGCAGTTTCTGGTCCTAGCCCTAAGAGTTGTTTTCTGGTAAGGAGAGTCACTATTGTGCTCATTTGGCCATACACAGTGCAAATAGCACTCGCGTCTGTACCCAGCAAGTGCATTGTATTGGACGCAAGAGAAACTACTGTTCTTATCAGTTTCCTAAGCAGAGTTGAAGTAGTTATGGCCATTGTGTGTAGGAAGCACAGTTCTTTGGTTCTGAGCAAGCTGACTGTTCTGGCTATATAGGAAACACAGTAGAGTAGCAGAGTGCTGCTTTCTCAAAAGCAGAGTGTGTTTCTTGTAATGCAAGCTAGAGTTGAATTCCCTTTCATAAACGGAGTTGAATCACATGCAGTTTGTGGTCCTAGCAGCAAGAGTTGTTTTCTGGTAAGGAGAGTCACTATTGTGCTCAATTGGCCATACACATTGCAAATAGCACTCGCGTCTGTTCCCAGCAAATGCAGTGTATTGGAAGCAAGAGAAACTACTGTTCTTGTCAGTTTCCTAAGCAGAGTTGAATTAGATATGGCCCTTTTGTGCAGGAAGCACAGTTCTTTAGTTCTGAGCAAGCTGACAATTCTGGCTATATAGGAAACACAGTAGAGTACAAGAGTGCTGCTTTCTCTAAAGTAGAGTGTGTTTCTTGTAAGGCGAGCTAGAGTTGATTTCCCTTTCATAAACGGAGTTGAATCACATGCAGTTTCTGGTCCTAGCAGCAAAAGTTGTTTTTTGGTAAGGAGATTCACTATTGTGCTCAATTGGCCATACACAGTGCAAATAGCACTCGCGTCTTATCCCAGCAAATGCAGTGTATTGGACGCAAGAGAAACTACTGTTCTTGTCAGTTTCCTAAGCAGAGTTGAATTAGATATGGCCCTTGTGTGTAGGAAGCACAGTTCTTTAGTTCTGAGCAAGCTGACTGTTCTGGCTATATAGGAAACACAGTAGAGTTGAAGAGTGCTGCTTTCTCAACAGCAGAGTGTGTTTCTTGTAAGGCAAGCTAGAGTTGAATTCCCTTTCATAAACGGAGTTGAATCACATGCAGTTTCTGGTCCTAGCCCTAAGAGTTGTTTTCTGGTAAGGAGAGTCACTATTGTGCTCATTTGGCCATACACAATGCAAATAGCACTCGCTTCTGTTCTCAGCAAGTGCATTGTATTGGACGCAAGAGAAACTACTGTTCTTGTCAGTTTCCTAAGCAGAGTTGAACTAGTTATGGCCATTGTGTGTAGGAAGCACAGTTCTTTGGTTCTGAGCAAGCTGACTGTTCTGGCTATATAGGAAACACAGTAGAGTAGAAGAGTGCTGCTTTCTCAAAAGCAGAGTGTGTTTCTTGTAAGGCAAGCCAGAGTTTAATTCACTTTCATAAACGGAGTTGAATCACATGCAGTTTCTGGTCCTAGCACCAAGAGTTGTTTTCTGGTAAGGAGAGTCACTATTGTGCTCAATTGGCCATACACATTGCAAATAGCACTCGCGTCTGTTCCCAGCAAATGCAGTGTATTGGAAGCAAGAGAAATTACTGTTCTTGTCAGTATCCTAAGCAGAGTTGAATTAGATATGTCCCTTTTGTGTGGAAGCACAGTTCTTTAGTTCTGAGCAAGCTGACAATTCTGGCTATATAGGAAACACAGTAGAGTAGAAGAGTGCTGCTTTCTCTAAAGTAGAGTGTGTTTCTTGTAAGGCGAGCTAGAGTTGATTTCCCTTTCATAAACGGAGTTGAATCACATGCAGTTTCTGGTCCTAGCAGCAAAAGTTGTTTTCTGGTAAGGAGATTCACTATTGTGCTCAATTGGCCTTACACAGTGCAAATAGCACTCGCGTCTTATCCCAGCAAATGCAGTGTATTGGACGTAAGAGAAACTACTGTTCTTGTCAGTTTGCTAAGCAGAGTTGAATTACATATGGCCCTTGTGTGTAGGAAGCACAGTTCTTTAGTTCTGAGCAAGCTGACTGTTCTGGCTATATAGGAAACACAGTAGAGTAGAAGAGTGCTGCTTTCTCAAAAGCAGAGTGTGTTTCTTGTAAGGCAAGCTAGAGTTGAATTCCCTTTCATAAACGGAGTTGAATCACATGCAGTTTCTGGTCCTAGCCCTAAGAGTTGTTTTCTGGTAAGGAGAGTCACTATTGTGCTCATTTGGCCATACACAGTGCAAATAGCACTCGCGTCTGTACCCAGCAAGTGCATTGTATTGGACGCAAGAGAAACTACTGTTCTTATCAGTTTCCTAAGCAGAGTTGAAGTAGTTATGGCCATTGTGTGTAGGAAGCACAGTTCTTTGGTTCTGAGCAAGCTGACTGTTCTGGCTATATAGGAAACACAGTAGAGTAGAAGAGTGCTGCTTTCTCAAAAGCAGAGTGTGTTTCTTGTAATGCAAGCTAGAGTTGAATTCCCTTTCATAAACGGAGTTGAATCACATGCAGTTTGTGGTCCTAGCAGCAAGAGTTGTTTTCTGGTAAGGAGAGTCACTATTGTGCTCAATTGGCCATACACATTGCAAATAGCACTCGCGTCTGTTCCCAGCAAATGCAGTGTATTGGAAGCAAGAGAAACTACTGTTCTTGTCAGTTTCCTAAGCAGAGTTGAATTAGATATGGCCCTTTTGTGCAGGAAACACAGTTCTTTAGTTCTGAGCAAGCTGACAATTCTGGCTATATAGGAAACACAGTAGAGTACAAGAGTGCTGCTTTCTCTAAAGTAGAGTGTGTTTCTTGTAAGGCGAGCTAGAGTTGATTTCCCTTTCATAAACGGAGTTGAATCACATGCAGTTTCTGGTCCTAGCAGCAAAAGTTGTTTTCTGGTAAGGAGATTCACTATTGTGCTCAATTGGCCTTACACAGTGCAAATAGCACTCGCGTCTTATCCCAGCAAATGCAGTGTATTGGACGTAAGAGAAACTACTGTTCTTGTCAGTTTGCTAAGCAGAGTTGAATTACATATGGCCCTTGTGTGTAGGAAGCACAGTTCTTTAGTTCTGAGCAAGCTGACTGTTCTGGCTATATAGGAAACACAGTAGAGTAGAAGAGTGCTGCTTTCTCAAAAGCACAGTGTGTTTCTTGTAAGGCAAGCTAGAGTTGAATTCCCTTTCATAAACGGAGTTGAATCACATGCAGTTTCTGGTCCTAGCCCTAAGAGTTGTTTTCTGGTAAGGAGAGTCACTATTGTGCTCATTTGGCCATACACAGTGCAAATAGCACTCGCGTCTGTACCCAGCAAGTGCATTGTATTGGACGCAAGAGAAACTACTGTTCTTATCAGTTTCCTAAGCAGAGTTGAACTAGTTATGGCCATTGTGTGTAGGAAGCACAGTTCTTTGGTTCTGAGCAAGCTGACTGTTCTGGCTATATAGGAAACACAGTAGAGTAGAAGAGTGCTGCTTTCTCAAAAGCAGAGTGTGTTTCTTGTAATGCAAGCTAGAGTTGAATTCCCTTTCATAAACGGAGTTGAATCACATGCAGTTTGTGGTCCTAGCAGCAAGAGTTGTTTTCTGGTAAGGAGAGTCACTATTGTGCTCAATTGGCCATACACATTGCAAATAGCACTCGCGTCTGTTCCCAGCAAATGCAGTGTATTGGAAGCAAGAGAAACTACTGTTCTTGTCAGTTTCCTAAGCAGAGTTGAATTAAATATGGCCCTTTTGTGCAGGAAGCACAGTTCTTTAGTTCTGAGCAAGCTGACAATTCTGGCTATATAGGAAACACAGTAGAGTACAAGAGTGCTGCTTTCTCTAAAGTAGAGTGTGTTTCTTGTAAGGCGAGCTAGAGTTGATATCCCTTTCATAAACGGAGTTGAATCACATGCAGTTTCTGGTCCTAGCCCTAAGAGTTGTTTTCTGCTAAGGAGAGACACTATTGTGCTCATTTTCCATACACAATGCAAATAGCACTCGCTTCTGTTCTCAGCAAGTGCAGTGTATTGGACGCAAGAGAAACTACTGTTCTTGTCAGTTTCCTAAGCAGAGTTGAACTAGTTATGGCCATTGTGTGTAGGAAGCACAGTTCTTTGGTTCTGAGCAAGCTGACTGTTCTGGCTATATAGGAAACACAGTAGAGTAGAAGAGTGCTGCTTTCTCAAAAGCAGAGTGTGTTTCTTGTAATGCAAGCTAGAGTTGAATTCCCTTTCATAAACGGAGTTGAATCACATGCAGTTTCTGGTCCTAGCAGCAAAAGTTGTTTTCTGGTAAGGAGATTCACTATTGTGCTCAATTGGCCATACACATTGCAAATAGCACTCGCGTCTTATCCCAGCAAATGCAGTGTATTGGACGTAAGAGAAACTACTGTTCTTGTCAGTTTGCTAAGCAGAGTTGAATTACATATGGCCCTTGTGTGTAGGAAGCACAGTTCTTTAGTTCTGAGCAAGCTGACTGTTCTGGCTATATAGGAAACACAGTAGAGTAGAAGAGTGCTGCTTTCTCAAAAGCAGAGTGTGTTTCTTGTAAGGCGAGCCAGAGTTTAATTCACTTTCATAAACGGAGTTGAATCACATGCAGTTTCTGGTCCTAGCAGCAAGAGTTGTTTTCTGGTAAGGAGAGTCACTATTGTGCTCAATTGGCCATACACATTACAAATAGCACTCGCGTCTGTTCCCAGCAAATGCAGTGTATTGGAAGCAAGAGAAACTACTGTTCTTGTCAGTTTCCTAAGCAGAGTTGAATTAGATATGGCCCTTTTGTGCAGGAAGCACAGTTCTTTAGTTCTGAGCAAGCTGACAATTCTGGCTATATAGGAAACACAGTAGAGTACAAGAGTGCTGCTTTCTCTAAAGTAGAGTGTGTTTCTTGTAAGGCGAGCTAGAGTTGATTTCCCTTTCATAAACGGAGTTGAATCACATGCAGTTTCTGGTCCTAGCAGCAAAAGTTGTTTTCTGGTAAGGAGATTCACTATTGTGCTCAATTGGCCTTACACAGTGCAAATAGCACTCGCGTCTTATCCCAGCAAATGCAGTGTATTGGACGCAAGAGAAACTACTGTTCTTGTCAGTTTCCTAAGCAGAGTTGAATTAGATATGGCCCTTGTGTGTAGGAAGCACAGTTCTTTAGTTCTGAGCAAGCTGACTGTTCTGGCTATATAGGAAACACAGTAGAGTTGAAGAGTGCTGCTTTCTCAAAAGCAGAATGTGTTTCTTGTAAGGAAAGCCAGAGTTGAATTCCATTTCATAAACGGAGTTGAATCACATGCAGTTTCTGGTCCTAGCCCTAAGAGTTGTTTTCTCGTAAGGAGAGTCACTATTGTGCTCATTTGGCCATACACAATGCAAATAGCACTCGCTTCTGTTCTCAGCAAGTGCAGTGTATTGGACGCAAGAGAAACTACTGTTCTTGTCAGTTTCCTAAGCAGAGTTGAACTAGTTATGGCCATTGTGTGTAGGAAGCACAGTTCTTTCGTTCTGAGCAAGCTGACTGTTCTGGCTCTATAGGAAACACAGTAGAGTAGAAGAGTGCTGCTTTCTCAAAAGCAGAGTGTGTTTCTTGTAAGGCGAGCCAGAGTTTAATTCACTTTCATAAACGGAGTTGAATCACATGCAGTTTCTGGTCCTAGCACCAAGAGTTGTTTTCTGGTAAGGAGAGTCACTATTGTGCTCAATTGGCCATACACATTGCAAATAGCACTCGCGTCTGTTCCCAGCAAATGCAGTGTATTGGAAGCAAGAGAAACTACTGTTCTTGTCAGTTTCCTAAGCAGAGTTGAATTAGATATGTCCCTTTTGTGTAGGAAGCACAGTTCTTTAGTTCTGAGCAAGCTGACAATTCTGGCTATATAGGAAACACAGTAGAGAAGAAGAGTGCTGCTTTCTCTAAAGTAGAGTGTGTTTCTTGTAAGGCGAGCTAGAGTTGATTTCCCTTTCATAAACGGAGTTGAATCACATGCAGTTTCTGGTCCTAGCAGCAAAAGTTGTTTTCTGGTAAGTAGATTCACTATTGTGCTCAATTGGCCTTACACAGTGCAAATAGCACTCGCGTCTTATCCCAGCAAATGCAGTGTATTGGACGCAAGAGAAACTACTGTTCTTGTCAGTTTCCTAAGCAGAGTTGAATTAGATATGGCCCTTGTGTGTAGGAAGCACAGTTCTTTAGTTCTGAGCAAGCTGACTGTTCTGGCTATATAGGAAACACAGTAGAGTTGAAGAGTGCTGCTTTCTCAAAAGCAGAGTGTGTTTCTTGTAAGGCAAGCCAGAGTTGAATTCCATTTCATAAACGGAGTTGAATCACATGCAGTTTCTGGTCCTAGCCCTAAGAGTTGTTTTCTGGTAAGGAGAGTCACTATTGTGCTCATTTGGCCATACACAATGCAAATAGCACTCGCTTCTGTTCTCAGCAAGTGCAGTGTATTGGACGCAAGAGAAACTACTGTTCTTGTCAGTTTCCTAAGCAGAGTTGAACTAGTTATGGCCATTGTGTGTAGGAAGCACAGTTCTTTGGTTCTGAGCAAGCTGACTGTTCTGGCTATATAGGAAACACAGTAGAGTAGAAGAGTGCTGCTTTCTCAAAAGCAGAGTGTGTTTCTTGTAATGCAAGCTAGAGTTGAATTCCCTTTCATAAACGGAGTTGAATCACATGCAGTTTCTGGTCCTAGCAGCAAAAGTTGTTTTCTGGTAAGGAGATTCACTATTGTGCTCAATTGGCCTTACACAGTGCAAATAGCACTCGCGTCTTATCCCAGCAAATGCAGTGTATTGGACGTAAGAGAAACTACTGTTCTTGTCAGTTTGCTAAGCAGAGTTGAATTACATATGGCCCTTGTGTGTAGGAAGCACAGTTCTTTAGTTCTGAGCAAGCTGACTGTTCTGGCTATATAGGAAACACAGTAGAGTAGAAGAGTGCTGCTTTCTCTAAAGTAGAGTGTGTTTCTTGTAAGGCGAGCTAGAGTTGATTTCCCTTTCATAAACGGAGTTGAATCACATGCAGTTTCTGGTCCTAGCAGCAAAAGTTGTTTTCTGGTAAGGAGATTCACTATTGTGCTCAATTGGCCTTACACAGTGCAAATAGCACTCGCGCCTTATCCCAGCAAATGCAGTGTATTGGACGCAAGAGAAACTACTGTTCTTGTCAGTTTGCTAAGCAGAGTTGAATTACATATGGCCGTTGTGTGTAGGAAGCACAGTTCTTTAGTTCTGAGCAAGCTGACAATTCTGGCTATATAGGAAACACAGTAGAGAAGAAGAGTGCTGCTTTCTCTAAAGTAGAGTGTGTTTCTTGTAAGGCGAGCTAGAGTTGATTTCCCTTTCATAAACGGAGTTGAATCACATGCAGTTTCTGGTCCTAGCAGCAAAAGTTGTTTTCTGGTAAGGAGATTCACTATTGTGCTCAATTGGCCTTACACAGTGCAAATAGCACTCGCGTCTTATCCCAGCAAATGCAGTGTATTGGACGCAACAGAAACTACTGTTCTTGTCAGTTTCCTAAGCAGAGTTGAATTAGATATTGCCCTTGTGTGTAGGAAGCACAGTTCTTTAGTTCTGAGCAAGCTGACAGTTCTGGCTATATAGGAAACACAGTAGAGTAGAAGAGCGCTGCTTTCTCTAAAGCAGAGTGTGTTTCTTGTAAGGCAAGCTAGAGTTGAATTCCCTTTCATAAACGGAGTTGAATCACATGCAGTTTCTGGTCCTAGCCCTAAGAGTTGTTTTCTGGTAAGGAGAGTCACTATTGTGCTCATTTGGCCATACACAGTGCAAATAGCACTCGCGTCTGTACCCAGCAAGTGCATTGTATTGAACGCAAGAGAAACTACTGTTCTTATCAGTTTCCTAAGCAGAGTTGAACTAGTTATGGCCATTGTGTGTAGGAAGCACAGTTCTTTGGTTCTGAGCAAGCTGACTGTTCTGGCTATATAGGAAACACAGTAGAGTAGAAGAGTGCTGCTTTCTCAAAAGCAGAGTGTGTTTCTTGTAATGCAAGCTAGAGTTGAATTCCCTTTCATAAACGGAGTTGAATCACATGCAGTTTGTGGTCCTAGCAGCAAGAGTTGTTTTCTGGTAAGGAGAGTCACTATTGTGCTCAATTGGCCATACACATTGCAAATAGCACTCGCGTCTGTTCCCAGCAAATGCAGTGTATTGGAAGCAAGAGAAACTACTGTTCTTGTCAGTTTCCTAAGCAGAGTTGAATTAGATATGGCCCTTTTGTGCAGGAAGCACAGTTCTTTAGTTCTGAGCAAGCTGACAATTCTGGCTATATAGGAAACACAGTAGAGTACAAGAGTGCTGCTTTCTCTAAAGTAGAGTGTGTTTCTTGTAAGGCGAGCTAGAGTTGATTTCCCTTTCATAAACGGAGTTGAATCACATGCAGTTTCTGGTCCTAGCAGCAAAAGTTGTTTTCTGGTAAGGAGATTCACTATTGTGCTCAATTGGCCTTACACAGTGCAAATAGCACTCGCGTCTTATCCCAGCAAATGCAGTGTATTGGACGCAAGAGAAACTACTGTTCTTGTCAGTTTCCTAAGCAGAGTTGAATTAGATATGGCCCTTGTGTGTAGGAAGCACAGTTCTTTAGTTCTGAGCAAGCTGACTGTTCTGGCTATATAGGAAACACAGTAGAGTTGAAGAGTGCTGCTTTCTCAAAAGCAGAGTGTGTTTCTTGTAAGGCAAGCCAGAGTTGAATTCCATTTCATAAACGGAGTTGAATCACATGCAGTTTCTGGTCCTAGCCCTAAGAGTTGTTTTCTGGTAAGGAGAGTCACTATTGTGCTCATTTGGCCATACACAATGCAAATAGCACTCGCTTCTGTTCTCAGCAAGTGCAGTGTATTGGACGCAAGAGAAACTACTGTTCTTGTCAGTTTCCTAAGCAGAGTTGAACTAGTTATGGCCATTGTGTGTAGGAAGCACAGTTCTTTCGTTCTGTGCAAGCTGACTGTTCTGGCTCTATAGGAAACACAGTAGAGTAGAAGAGTGCTGCTTTCTCAAAAGCAGAGTGTGTTTCTTGTAAGGCAAGCCAGAGTTTAATTCACTGTCATAAACGGAGTTGAATCACATGCAGTTTCTGGTCCTAGCACCAAGAGTTGTTTTCTGGTAAGGAGAGTCACTATTGTGCTCAATTGGCCATACACATTGCAAATAGCACTCGCGTCTGTTCCCAGCAAATGCAGTGTATTGGAAGCAAGAGAAACTACTGTTCTTGTCAGTTTCCTAAGCAGAGTTGAATTAGATATGTCCCTTTTGTGTAGGAAGCACAGTTCTTTAGTTCTGAGCAAGCTGACAATTCTGGCTATATAGGAAACACAGTAGAGAAGAAGAGTGCTGCTTTCTCTAAAGTAGAGTGTGTTTCTTGTAAGGCGAGCTAGAGTTGATTTCCCTTTCATAAACGGAGTTGAATCACATGCAGTTTCTGGTCCTAGCAGCAAAAGTTGTTTTCTGGTAAGTAGATTCACTATTGTGCTCAATTGGCCTTACACAGTGCAAATAGCACTCGCGTCTTATCCCAGCAAATGCAGTGTATTGGACGCAAGAGAAACTACTGTTCTTGTCAGTTTCCTAAGCAGAGTTGAATTAGATATTGCCCTTGTGTGTAGGAAGCACAGTTCTTTAGTTCTGAGCAAGCTGACAGTTCTGGCTATATAGGAAACACAGTAGAGTAGAAGAGCGCTGCTTTCTCTAAAGCAGAGTGTGTTTCTTGTAAGGCGAGCTAGAGTTCATTTCCCTTTTATAAACGGAGTTGAATCACATGCAGTTTCTGGTCCTAGCAGCAAAAGTTGTTTTCTGGTAAGGAGAGTCACTATTGTGCTCAATTGGCCATACACAGTGCAAATAGCACTCGCTTCTGTTCTCAGCAAGTGCAGTGTATTGGACGCAAGAGAAACTACTGTTCTTGTCAGTTTCCTAAGCAGAGTTGAACTAGTTATGGCCATTGTGTGTAGGAAGCACAGTTCTTTGGTTCTGAGCAAGCTGACTGTTCTGGCTCTATAGGAAACACAGTAGAGTAGAAGAGTGCTGCTTTCTCAAAAGCAGAGTGTGTTTCTTGTAAGTCGAGCCAGGATTTAATTCACTTTCATAAACGGAGTTGAATCACATGCAGTTTCTGGTCCTAGCACCAAGAGTTGTTTTCTGGTAAGGAGAGTCACTATTGTGCTCAATTGGCCATACACATTGCAAATAGCACTCGCGTCTGTTCCCAGCAAATGCAGTGTATTGGAAGCAAGAGAAACTACTGTTCTTGTCAGTTTCCTAAGCAGAGTTGAATTAGATATGTCCCTTTTGTGTAGGAAGCACAGTTCTTTAGTTCTGAGCAAGCTGACAATTCTGGCTATATATTAAACACAGTAGAGTAGAAGAGTGCTGCTTTCTCTAAAGTAGAGTGTGTTTCTTGTAAGGCGAGCTAGAGTTGATTTCCCTTTCATAAACGGAGTTGAATCACATGCAGTTTCTGGTCCTAGCAGCAAAAGTTGTTTTCTGGTAAGGAGATTCACTATTGTGCTCAATTGGCCTTACACAGTGCAAATAGCACTCGCGCCTTATCCCAGCAAATGCAGTGTATTGGACGCAAGAGAAACTACTGTTCTTGTCAGTTTGCTAAGCAGAGTTGAATTACATATGGCCGTTGTGTGTAGGAAGCACAGTTCTTTAGTTCTGAGCAAGCTGACTGTTCTGGCTATATAGGAAACACAGTAGAGTAGAAGAGTGCTGCTTTCTCAAAAGCAGAGTGTGTTTCTTATAAGGCAAGCTAGAGTTGAATTCCCTTTCATAAACGGAGTTGAATCACATGCAGTTTCTGGTCCTAGCCCTAAGAGTTGTTTTCTGGTAAGGAGAGTCACTATTGTGCTCATTTGGCCATACACAGTGCAAATAGCACTCGCGTCTGTACCCAGCAAGTGCATTGTATTGGACGCAAGAGAAACTACTGTTCTTATCAGTTTCCTAAGCAGAGTTGAACTAGTTATGGCCATTGTGTGTAGGAAGCACAGTTCTTTGGTTCTGAGCAAGCTGACTGTTCTGGCTATATAGGAAACACAGTAGAGAAGAAGAGTGCTGCTTTCTCAAAAGCAGAGTGTGTTTCTTGTAATGCAAGCTAGAGTTGAATTCCCTTTCATAAACGGAGTTGAATCACATGCAGTTTGTGGTCCTAGCAGCAAGAGTTGTTTTCTGGTAAGGAGAGTCACTATTGTGCTCAATTGGCCATACACATTGCAAATAGCACTCGCGTCTGTTCCCAGCAAATGCAGTGTATTGGAAGCAAGAGAAACTACTGTTCTTGTCAGTTTCCTAAGCAGAGTTAAATTAGATATGGCCCTTTTGTGCAGCAAGCACAGTTCTTTAGTTCTGAGCAAGCTGACAATTCTGGCTATATAGGAAACACAGTAGAGTACAAGAGTGCTGCTTTCTCTAAAGTAGAGTGTGTTTCTTGTAAGGCGAGCTAGAGTTGATTTCCCTTTCATAAACGGAGTTGAATCACATGCAGTTTCTGGTCCTAGCAACAAAAGTTGTTTTCTGGTAAGGAGATTCACTATTGTGCTCAATTGGCCTTACACATTGCAAATAGCACTCGCGTCTTATGCCAGCAAATGCAGTGTATTGGACGCAAGAGAAACTACTGTTCTTGTCAGTTTCCTAAGCAGAGTTGAATTAGATATGGCCCTTGTGTGTAGGAAGCACAGTTCTTTAGTTCTGAGCAAGCTGACTGTTCTGGCTATATAGGAAACACAGTAGAGTTGAAGAGTGCTGCTTTCTCAAAAGCAGAGTGTGTTTCTTGTAAGGCAAGCCAGAGTTGAATTCCATTTCATAAACGGAGTTGAATCACATGCAGTTTCTGGTCCTAGCCCTAAGAGTTGTTTTCTGGTAAGGAGAGTCACTATTGTGCTCATTTGGCCATACACAATGCAAATAGCACTCGCTTCTGTTCTCAGCAAGTGCAGTGTATTGGACGCAAGAGAAACTACTGTTCTTGTCAGTTTCCTAAGCAGAGTTGAACTAGTTATGGCCATTGTGTGTAGGAAGCACAGTTCTTTGGTTCTGAGCAAGCTGACTGTTCTGGCTCTATAGGAAACACAGTAGAGTAGAAGAGTGCTGCTTTCTCAAAAGCAGAGTGTGTTTCTTGTAAGGCGAGCCAGAGTTTAATTCACTTTCATAAACGGAGTTGAATCACATGCAGTTTCTGGTCCTAGCACCAAGAGTTGTTTTCTGGTAAGGAGAGTCACTATTGTGCTCAATTGGCCATACACATTGCAAATAGCACTCGCGTCTGTTCCCAGCAAATGCAGTGTATTGGAAGCAAGAGAAACTACTGTTCTTGTCAGTTTCCTAAGCAGAGTTGAATTAGATATGTTCCTTTTGTGTAGGAAGCACAGTTCTTTAGTTCTGAGCAAGCTGACAATTCTGGCTATATAGGAAACAAGGTAGAGTAGAAGAGTGCTGCTTTCTCTAAAGTAGAGTGTGTTTCTTGTAAGGCGAGCTAGAGTTGATTTCCCTTTCATAAACGGTGTTGAATCACATGCAGTTTCTGGTCCTAGCAGCAAAAGTTGTTTTCTGGTAAGGAGATTCACTATTGTGCTCAATTGGCCTTACACAGTGCAAATAGCACTCGCGTCTTATCCCAGCAAATGCAGTGTATTGGACGCAAGAGAAACTACTGTTCTTGTCAGTTTCCTAAGCAGAGTTGAATTAGATATTGCCCTTGTGTGTAGGAAGCACAGTTCTTTAGTTCTGAGCAAGCTGACAGTTCTGGCTATATAGGAAACACAGTAGAGTAGAAGAGCGCTGCTTTCTCTAAAGCAGAGTGTGTTTCTTGTAAGGCGAGCTAGAGTTCATTTCCCTTTTATAAACGGAGTTGAATCACATGCAGTTTCTGGTCCTAGCAGCAAAAGTTGTTTTCTGGTAAGGAGAGTCACTATTGTGCTCAATTGGCCATACACAGTGCAAATAGCACTCGCTTCTGTTCTCAGCAAGTGCAGTGTATTGGACGCAAGAGAAACTACTGTTCTTGTCAGTTTCCTAAGCAGAGTTGAACTAGTTATAGCCATTGTGTGTAGGAAGCACAGTTCTTTGGTTCTGAGCAAGCTGACTGTTCTGGCTCTATAGGAAACACAGTAGAGTAGAAGAGTGCTGCTTTCTCAAAAGCAGAGTGTGTTTCTTGTAAGTCGAGCCAGGGTTTAATTCACTTTCATAAATGGAGTTGAATCACATGCAGTTTGTGGTCCTAGAAGCAAGAGTTGTATTCTGGTGAGAGTCACTATTGTGCTCAATTGGCCATACACATTGCAAATAGCACTCGCGTCTGTTCCCAGCAAATGCAGTGTATTGGAAGCAAGAGAAACTACTGTTCTTGTCAGTTTCCTAAGCAGAGTTGAATTAGATATGGCCCTTTTGTGTAGGAAGCACAGTTCTTAATTCTGAGCAAGCTGACTATTCTGGCTATATAGGAAACACAGTAGAGTACAAGAGTGCTGCTTTCTCTAAAGTAGAGTGTGTTTCTTGTAAGGCAAGCTAGAGTTGATTTCCCTTTCATAAACGGAGTTGAATCACATGCAGTTTCTGGTCCTAGCAGCAAAAGTTGTTTTCTGGTAAGGAGAGTCACTCTTGTGCTCAATTGGCCATACACAGTGCAAATAGCACTAGCTTCTATTCTCAGCAAGTGCAGTGTATTGGACGCAAGAGAAACTACTGTTCTTGTCAGTTTCCTAAGCAGAGTTGAACTAGTTATGGCCATTGTGTGTAGGAAGCACAATTCTTTGGTTCTGAGCAAGCTGACTGTTCTGGCTCTACAGGAAACACAGTAGAGTAGAAGAGTGCTGCTTTCTCAAAAGCAGAGTGTGTTTCTTGTAAGGCGAGCTAGAGTTGATTTCCCTTTCATAAACGGAGTTGAATCACATGCAGTTTGTGGTCCTAGCAGCAAGGGTTGTTTTCTGGTAAGGAGAGTCACTATTGTGCTCAATTGGCCATACACATTGCAAATAGCACTCGCGTCTGTTCCCAGCAAATGCAGTGTATTGGAAGCAAGAGAAACTACTGTTCTTGTCAGTTTCCTAAGCAGAGTTGAATTAGATATGGCCCTTTTGTGTAGGAAGCACAGTTCTTCAGTTCTGAGCAAGCTGACAATTCTGGCTATATAGGAAACACAGTAGAGTAGAAGAGTGCTGCTTTCTCTAAAGTAGAGTGTGTTTCTTGTAAGGCGAGCTAGAGTTGATTTCCCTTTCATAAACGGAGTTGAATCACATGCAGTTTCTGGTCCTAGCAGCAAAAGTTGTTTTCTGGTAAGGAGATTCACTATTGTGCTCAATTGGCCTTACACAGTGAAAATAGCACTCGTGTCTTATCCCAGCAAATGCAGTGTATTGGACGCAAGAGAAACTACTGTTCTTGTCAGTTTGCTAAGCAGAGTTGAATTACATATGGCCCTTGTGTGTAGGAAGCACAGTTCTTTAGTTCTGAGCAAGCTGACTGTTCTGGCTATATAGGAAACACAGTAGAGTAGAAGAGTGCTGCTTTCTCAAAAGCAGAGTGTGTTTCTTGTAAGGCAAGCTAGAGTTGAATTCCCCTTCATAAACGGAGTTGAATCACATGCAGTTTCTGGTCCTAGCCCTAAGAGTTGTTTTCTGGTAAGGAGAGTCACTATTGTGCTCATTTGGCCATACACAGTGCAAATAGCACTCGCGTCTGTACCCATTAAGTGCATTGAATTGGACGCAAGAGAAACTACTGTTCTTGTCAGTTTCCTAAGCAGAGTTGAACTAGTTATGGCCATTGTGTGTAGGAAGCACAGTTCTTTGGTTCTGAGCAAGCTGACTGTTCTGGCTATATAGGAAACACAGTAGAGAAGAAGAGTACTGCTTTCTCAAAAGCAGAGTGTGTTTCTTGTAATGCAAGCTAGAGTTGAATTCCCTTTCATAAACGGAGTTGAATCACATGCAGTTTGTGGTCCTAGCAGCAAGAGTTGTTTTCTGGTAAGGAGAGTCACTATTGTGCTCAATTGGCCATACACATTGCAAATAGCACTCGCGTCTGTTCCCAGCAAATGCAGTGTACTGGAAGCAAGAGAAACTACTGTTCTTGTCAGTTTCCTAAGCAGAGTTAAATTAGATATGGCCCTTTTGTGCAGGAAGCACAGTTCTTTAGTTCTGAGCAAGCTGACAATTCTGGCTATATAGGAAACACAGTAGAGTACAAGAGTGCTGCTTTCTCTAAAGTAGAGTGTGTTTCTTGTAAGGCGAGCTAGAGTTGATTTCCCTTTCATAAACGGAGTTGAATCACATGCAGTTTCTGGTCCTAGCAACAAAAGTTGTTTTCTGGTAAGGAGATTCACTATTGTGCTCAATTGGCCTTACACATTGCAAATAGCACTCGCGTCTTATCCCAGCAAATGCAGTGTATTGGACGCAAGAGAAACTACTGTTCTTGTCAGTTTCCTAAGCAGAGTTGAATTAGATATGGCCCTTGTGTGTAGGAAGCACAGTTCTTTAGTTCTGAGCAAGCTGACTGTTCTGGCTATATAGGAAACACAGTAGAGTTGAAGAGTGCTGCTTTCTCAAAAGCAGAGTGTGTTTCTTGTAAGGCAAGCCAGAGTTGAATTCCATTTCATAAACGGAGTTGAATCACATGCAGTTTCTGGTCCTAGCCCTAAGAGTTGTTTTCTGGTAAGGAGAGTCACTATTGTGCTCATTTGGCCATACACAATGCAAATAGCACTCGCTTCTGTTCTCAGCAAGTGCAGTGTATTGGACGCAAGAGAAACTACTGTTCTTGTCAGTTTCCTAAGCAGAGTTGAACTAGTTATGGCCATTGTGTGTAGGAAGCACAGTTCTTTGGTTCTGAGCAAGCTGACTGTTCTGGCTCTATAGGAAACACAGTAGAGTAGAAGAGTGCTGCTTTCTCAAAAGCAGAGTGTGTTTCTTGTAAGGCGAGCCAGAGTTTAATTCACTTTCATAAACGGAGTTGAATCACATGCAGTTTCTGGTCCTAGCACCAAGAGTTGTTTTCTGGTAAGGAGAGTCACTATTGTGCTCAATTGGCCATACACATTGCAAATAGCACTCGCGTCTGTTCCCAGCAAATGCAGTGTATTGGAAGCAAGAGAAACTACTGTTCTTGTCAGTTTCCTAAGCAGAGTTGAATTAGATATGTCCCTTTTGTGTAGGAAGCACAGTTCTTTAGTTCTGAGCAAGCTGACAATTCTGGCTATATAGGAAACAAGGTAGAGTAGAAGAGTGCTGCTTTCTCTAAAGTAGAGTGTGTTTCTTGTAAGGCGAGCTAGAGTTGATTTCCCTTTCATAAACGGTGTTGAATCACATGCAGTTTCTGGTCCTAGCAGCAAAAGTTGTTTTCTGGTAAGGAGATTCACTATTGTGCTCAATTGGCCTTACACAGTGCAAATAGCACTCGCGTCTTATCCCAGCAAATGCAGTGTATTGGACGCAAGAGAAACTACTGTTCTTGTCAGTTTCCTAAGCAGAGTTGAATTAGATATTGCCCTTGTGTGTAGGAAGCACAGTTCTTTAGTTCTGAGCAAGCTGACAGTTCTGGCTATATAGGAAACACAGTAGAGTAGAAGAGCGCTGCTTTCTCTAAAGCAGAGTGTGTTTCTTGTAAGGCGAGCTAGAGTTCATTTCCCTTTTATAAACGGAGTTGAATCACATGCAGTTTCTGGTCCTAGCAGCAAAAGTTGTTTTCTGGTAAGGAGAGTCACTATTGTGCTCATTTGGCCATACACAGTGCAAATAGCACTCGCTTCTGTTCTCAGCAAGTGCAGTGTATTGGACGCAAGAGAAACTACTGTTCTTGTCAGTTTCCTAAGCAGAGTTGAACTAGTTATGGCCATTGTGTGTAGGAAGCACAGTTCTTTGGTTCTGAGCAAGCTGACTGTTCTGGCTCTATAGGAAACACAGTAGAGTAGAAGAGTGCTGCTTTCTCAAAAGCAGAGTGTGTTTCTTGTAAGTCGAGCCAGGGTTTAATTCAGTTTCATAAACGGAGTTGAATCACATGCAGTTTGTGGTCCTAGAAGCAAGAGTTGTTTTCTGGTGAGAGTCACTATTGTGCTCAATTGGCCATACACATTGCAAATAGCACTCGCGTCTGTTCCCAGCAAATGCAGTGTATTGGAAGCAAAGGAAACTACTGTTCTTGTCAGTTTCCTAAGCAGAGTTGAATTAGATATGGCCCTTTTGTGTAGGAAGCACAGTTCTTAATTCTGAGCAAGCTGACTATTCTGGCTATATAGGAAACACAGTAGAGTACAAGAGTGCTGCTTTCTCTAAAGTGGAGTGTGTTTCTTGTAAGGCGAGCTAGAGTTCATTTCCCTTTCATAAACGGAGTTGAATCACATGCAGTTTCTGGTCCTAGCAGCAAAAGTTGTTTTCTGGTAAGGAGAGTCACTCTTGTGCTCAATTGGCCATACACAGTGCAAATAGCACTAGCTTCTATTCTCAGCAAGTGCAGTGTATTGGACGCAAGAGAAACTACTGTTCTTGTCAGTTTCCTAAGCAGAGTTGAACTAGTTATGGCCATTGTGTGTAGGAAGCACAATTCTTTGGTTCTGAGCAAGCTGACTGTTCTGGCTCTACAGGAAACACAGTAGAGTAGAAGAGTGCTGCTTTCTCAAAAGCAGAGTGTGTTTCTTGTAAGGCGAGCTAGAGTTGATTTCCCTTTCATAAACGGAGTTGAATCACATGCAGTTTGTGGTCCTAGCAGCAAGGGTTGTTTTCTGGTAAGGAGAGTCACTATTGTGCTCAATTGGCCATACACATTGCAAATAGCACTCGCGTCTGTTCCCAGCAAATGCAGTGTATTGGAAGCAAGAGAAACTACTGTTCTTGTCAGTTTCCTAAGCAGAGTTGAATTAGATATGGCCCTTTTGTGTAGGAAGCACAGTTCTTCAGTTCTGAGCAAGCTGACAATTCTGGCTATATAGGAAACACAGTAGAGTAGAAGAGTGCTGCTTTCTCTAAAGTAGAGTGTGTTTCTTGTAAGGCGAGCTAGAGTTGATTTCCCTTTCATAAACGGAGTTGAATCACATGCAGTTTCTGGTCCTAGCAGCAAAAGTTGTTTTCTGGTAAGGAGATTCACTATTGTGCTCAATTGGCCTTACACAGTGAAAATAGCACTCGTGTCTTATCCCAGCAAATGCAGTGTATTGGACGCAAGAGAAACTACTGTTCTTGTCAGTTTGCTAAGCAGAGTTGAATTACATATGGCCCTTGTGTGTAGGAAGCACAGTTCTTTAGTTCTGAGCAAGCTGACTGTTCTGGCTATATAGGAAACACAGTAGAGTAGAAGAGTGCTGCTTTCTCAAAAGCAGAGTGTGTTTCTTGTAAGGCAAGCTAGAGTTGAATTCCCCTTCATAAACGGAGTTGAATCACATGCAGTTTCTGGTCCTAGCCCTAAGAGTTGTTTTCTGGTAAGGAGAGTCACTATTGTGCTCATTTGGCCATACACAGTGCAAATAGCACTCGCGTCTGTACCCATTAAGTGCATTGAATTGGACGCAAGAGAAACTACTGTTCTTGTCAGTTTCCTAAGCAGAGTTGAACTAGTTATGGCCATTGTGTGTAGGAAGCACAGTTCTTTGGTTCTGAGCAAGCTGACTGTTCTGGCTATATAGGAAACACAGTAGAGAAGAAGAGTACTGCTTTCTCAAAAGCAGAGTGTGTTTCTTGTAATGCAAGCTAGAGTTGAATTCCCTTTCATAAACGGAGTTGAATCACATGCAGTTTGTGGTCCTAGCAGCAAGAGTTGTTTTCTGGTAAGGAGAGTCACTATTGTGCTCAATTGGCCATACACATTGCAAATAGCACTCGCGTCTGTTCCCAGCAAATGCAGTGTACTGGAAGCAAGAGAAACTACTGTTCTTGTCAGTTTCCTAAGCAGAGTTAAATTAGATATGGCCCTTTTGTGCAGGAAGCACAGTTCTTTAGTTCTGAGCAAGCTGACAATTCTGGCTATATAGGAAACACAGTAGAGTACAAGAGTGCTGCTTTCTCTAAAGTAGAGTGTGTTTCTTGTAAGGCGAGCTAGAGTTGATTTCCCTTTCATAAACGGAGTTGAATCACATGCAGTTTCTGGTCCTAGCAACAAAAGTTGTTTTCTGGTAAGGAGATTCACTATTGTGCTCAATTGGCCTTACACATTGCAAATAGCACTCGCGTCTTATCCCAGCAAATGCAGTGTATTGGACGCAAGAGAAACTACTGTTCTTGTCAGTTTCCTAAGCAGAGTTGAATTAGATATGGCCCTTGTGTGTAGGAAGCACAGTTCTTTAGTTCTGAGCAAGCTGACTGTTCTGGCTATATAGGAAACACAGTAGAGTTGAAGAGTGCTGCTTTCTCAAAAGCAGAGTGTGTTTCTTGTAAGGCAAGCCAGAGTTGAATTCCATTTCATAAACGGAGTTGAATCACATGCAGTTTCTGGTCCTAGCCCTAAGAGTTGTTTTCTGGTAAGGAGAGTCACTATTGTGCTCATTTGGCCATACACAATGCAAATAGCACTCGCTTCTGTTCTCAGCAAGTGCAGTGTATTGGACGCAAGAGAAACTACTGTTCTTGTCAGTTTCCTAAGCAGAGTTGAACTAGTTATGGCCATTGTGTGTAGGAAGCACAGTTCTTTGGTTCTGAGCAAGCTGACTGTTCTGGCTCTATAGGAAACACAGTAGAGTAGAAGAGTGCTGCTTTCTCAAAAGCAGAGTGTGTTTCTTGTAAGGCGAGCCAGAGTTTAATTCACTTTCATAAACGGAGTTGAATCACATGCAGTTTCTGGTCCTAGCACCAAGAGTTGTTTTCTGGTAAGGAGAGTCACTATTGTGCTCAATTGGCCATACACATTGCAAATAGCACTCGCGTCTGTTCCCAGCAAATGCAGTGTATTGGAAGCAAGAGAAACTACTGTTCTTGTCAGTTTCCTAAGCAGAGTTGAATTAGATATGTCCCTTTTGTGTAGGAAGCACAGTTCTTTAGTTCTGAGCAAGCTGACAATTCTGGCTATATAGGAAACAAGGTAGAGTAGAAGAGTGCTGCTTTCTCTAAAGTAGAGTGTGTTTCTTGTAAGGCGAGCTAGAGTTGATTTCCCTTTCATAAACGGTGTTGAATCACATGCAGTTTCTGGTCCTAGCAGCAAAAGTTGTTTTCTGGTAAGGAGATTCACTATTGTGCTCAATTGGCCTTACACAGTGCAAATAGCACTCGCGTCTTATCCCAGCAAATGCAGTGTATTGGACGCAAGAGAAACTACTGTTCTTGTCAGTTTCCTAAGCAGAGTTGAATTAGATATTGCCCTTGTGTGTAGGAAGCACAGTTCTTTAGTTCTGAGCAAGCTGACAGTTCTGGCTATATAGGAAACACAGTAGAGTAGAAGAGCGCTGCTTTCTCTAAAGCAGAGTGTGTTTCTTGTAAGGCGAGCTAGAGTTCATTTCCCTTTTATAAACGGAGTTGAATCACATGCAGTTTCTGGTCCTAGCAGCAAAAGTTGTTTTCTGGTAAGGAGAGTCACTATTGTGCTCAATTGGCCATACACAGTGCAAATAGCACTCGCTTCTGTTCTCAGCAAGTGCAGTGTATTGGACGCAAGAGAAACTACTGTTCTTGTCAGTTTCCTAAGCAGAGTTGAACTAGTTATGGCCATTGTGTGTAGGAAGCACAGTTCTTTGGTTCTGAGCAAGCTGACTGTTCTGGCTCTATAGGAAACACAGTAGAGTAGAAGAGTGCTGCTTTCTCAAAAGCAGAGTGTGTTTCTTGTAAGTCGAGCCAGGGTTTAATTCAGTTTCATAAACGGAGTTGAATCACATGCAGTTTGTGGTCCTAGAAGCAAGAGTTGTTTTCTGGTGAGAGTCACTATTGTGCTCAATTGGCCATACACATTGCAAATAGCACTCGCGTCTGTTCCCAGCAAATGCAGTGTATTGGAAGCAAAGGAAACTACTGTTCTTGTCAGTTTCCTAAGCAGAGTTGAATTAGATATGGCCCTTTTGTGTAGGAAGCACAGTTCTTAATTCTGAGCAAGCTGACTATTCTGGCTATATAGGAAACACAGTAGAGTACAAGAGTGCTGCTTTCTCTAAAGTAGAGTGTGTTTCTTGTAAGGCGAGCTAGAGTTCATTTCCCTTTCATAAACGGAGTTGAATCACATGCAGTTTCTGGTCCTAGCAGCAAAAGTTGTTTTCTGGTAAGGAGATTCACTATTGTGCTCAATTGGCCTTACACAGTGCAAATAGCACTCGCGTCTTATCCCAGCAAATGCAGTGTATTGGACGCAAGAGAAACTACTGTTCTTGTCAGTTTCCTAAACAGAGTTGAATTAGATATGGCCCTTGTGTGTAGGAAGCACAGTTCTTTAGTTCTGAGCAAGCTGACTGTTCTGGCTATATAGGAAACACAGTAGAATTGAAGAGTGCTGCTTTCTCAAAAGCAGAGTGTGTTTCTTGTAAGGCGAGCTAGAGTTGATTTCCCTTTCATAAACGGAGTTGAATCACATGCAGTTTCTGGTCCTAGCAGCAAAAGTTGTTTTCTGGTAAGGAGATTCACTATTGTGCTCAATTGGCCTTACACAGTGAAAATAGCACTCGTGTCTTATCCCAGCAAATGCAGTGTATTGGACGCAAGAGAAACTACTGTTCTTGTCAGTTTGCTAAGCAGAGTTGAATTACATATGGCCCTTGTGTGTAGGAAGCACAGTCTTTAGTTCTGAGCAAGCTGACTGTTCTGGCTATATAGGAAACACAGTAGAGTAGAAGAGTGCTGCTTTCTCAAAAGCAGAGTGTGTTTCTTGTAAGGCAAGCTAGAGTTGAATTCCCTTTCATAAACGGAGTTGAATCACATGCAGTTTCTGGTCCTAGCCCTAAGAGTTGTTTTCTGGTAAGGAGAGTCACTATTGTGCTCATTTGGCCATACACAGTGCAAATAGCACTCGCGTCTGTACCCAGCAAGTGCATTGTATTGGACGCAAGAGAAACTACTGTTCTTATCAGTTTCCTAAGCAGAGTTGAACTAGTTATGACCATTGTGTGTAGGAAGCACAGTTCTTTGGTTCTGAGCAAGCTGACTGTTCTGGCTATATAGGAAACACAGTAGAGTAGAAGAGTGCTGCTTTCTCAAAAGCAGAGTGTGTTTCTTGTAATGCAAGCTAGAGTTGAATTCCCTTTCATAAACGGAGTTGAATCACATGCAGTTTGTGGTCCTAGCAGCAAGAGTTGTTTTCTGGTAAGGAGAGTCACTATTGTGCTCAATTGGCCATACACATTGCAAATAGCACTCTCGTCTGTTCCCAGCAAATGCAGTGTATTGGAAGCTAGAGAAACTACTGTTCTTGTCAGTTTCCTAAGCAGAGTTGAATTAGATATGGCCCTTTTGTGTAGGAAGCACAGTTCTTTAGTTCTGAGCAAGCTGACAATTCTGGCTATATAGGAAACACAGTAGAGTACAAGAGTGCTGCTTTCTCTAAAGTAGAGTGTGTTTCTTGTAAGGCGAGCTAGAGTTGATTTCCCTTTCATAAACGGAGTTGAATCACATGCAGTTTCTGGTCCTAGCAGCAAAAGTTGTTTTCTGGTAAGGAGAGTCACTATTGTGCTCAATTGGCCATACACAGTGCAAATAGCACTAGCTTCTATTCTCAGCAAGTGCAGTGTATTGGACGCAAGAGAAACTACTGTTTTTGTCAGTTTCCTAAGCAGAGTTGAACTAGTTATGGCCATTGTGTGTAGGAAGCACAATTCTTTGGTTCTGAGCAAGCTGACTGTTCTGGCTCTACAGGAAACACAGTAGAGTAGAAGAGTGCTGCTTTCTCAAAAGCAGAGTGTGTTTCTTGTAAGGCGAGCCAGAGTTTAATTCACTTTCATAAACGGAGTTGAATCACATGCAGTTTCTGGTCCTAGCACCAAGAGTTGTTTTCTGGTAAGGAGAGTCACTATTGTGCTCAATTGGCCATACACATTGCAAATAGCACTCGCGTCTGTTCCCAGCAAATGCAGTGTATTGGAAGCAAGAGAAACTACTGTTCTTGTCAGTTTCCTAAGCAGAGTTGAATTAGATATGTCCCTATTGTGTAGGAAGCACAGTTCTTTAGTTCTGAGCAAGCTGACAATTCTGGCTATATAGGAAACACAGTAGAGTAGAAGAGTGCTGCTTTCTCTAAAGTAGAGTGTGTTTCTTGTAAGGCGAGCTAGAGTTGATTTCCCTTTCATAAACGGAGTTGAATCACATGCAGTTTCTGGTCCTAGCAGCAAAAGTTGTTTTCTGGTAAGGAGATTCACTATTGTGCTCAATTGGCCTTGCACAGTGCAAATAGCACTCGCGTCTTATCCCAGCAAATGCAGTGTATTGGACGCAAGAGAAACTACTGTTCTTGTCAGTTTGCTAAGCAGAGTTGAATTACATATGGCCCTTGTGTGTAGGAAGCACAGTTCTTTAGTTCTGAGCAAGCTGACTGTTCTGGCTATATAGGAAACACAGTAGAGTAGAAGAGTGCTGCTTTCTCAAAAGCAGAGTGTGTTTCTTGTAAGGCAAGCTAGAGTTGAATTCCCCTTCATAAACGGAGTTGAATCACATGCAGTTTCTGGTCCTAGCCCTAAGAGTTGTTTTCTGGTAAGGAGAGTCACTATTGTGCTCATTTGGCCATACACAGTGCAAATAGCACTCGCGTCTGTACCCATTAAGTGCATTGTATTGGACGCAAGAGAAACTACTGTTCTTGTCAGTTTCCTAAGCAGAGTTGAACTAGTTATGGCCATTGTGTGTAGGAAGCACAGTTCTTTGGTTCTGAGCAAGCTGACTGTTCTGGCTATATAGGAAACACAGTAGAGTAGAAGAGTGCTGCTTTCTCAAAAGCAGAGTGTGTTTCTTGTAATGCAAGCTAGAGTTGAATTCCCTTTCATAAACGGAGTTGAATCACATGCAGTTTCTGGTCCTAGCACCAAGAGTTGTTTTCTGGTAAGGAGAGTCACTATTGTGCTCAATTGGCCATACACATTGCAAATAGCACTCGCGTCTGTTCCCAGCAAATGCAGTGTATTGGAAGCAAGAGAAACTACTGTTCTTGTCAGTTTCCTAAGCAGAGTTGAATTAGATATGGCCCTTTTGTGTAGGAAGCACAGTTCTTTAGTTCTGAGCAAGCTGACAATTCTGGCTATATAGGAAACACAGTAGAGTAGAAGAGTGCTGCTTTCTCTAAAGTAGAGTGTGTTTCTTGTAAGGCGAGCTAGAGTTGATTTCCCTTTCATAAACGGAGTTGAATCACATGCAGTTTCTGGTCCTAGCAGCAAAAGTTGTTTTCTGGTAAGGAGAGTCACTATTGTGCTCAATTGGCCATACACAGTGCAAATAGCACTCGCTTCTGTTCTCAGCAAGTGCAGTGTATTGGACGCAAGAGAAACTACTGTTCTTGTCAGTTTCCTAAGCAGAGTTGAACTAGTTATGGCCATTGTGTGTAGTAAGCACAGTTCTTTGGTTCTGAGCAAGCTGACTGTTCTGGCTCTATAGGAAACACAGTAGAGTAGAAGAGTGCTGCTTTCTCAAAAGCAGAGTGTGTTTCTTGTAAGGCGAGCCAGAGTTTAATTCACTTTCATAAACGGAGTTGAATCACATGCAGTTTCTGGTCCTACCACCAAGAGTTGTTTTCTGGTAAGGAGAGTCACTATTGTGCTCAATTGGCCATACACATTGCAAATAGCACTCGCGTCTGTTCCCAGCAAATGCAGTGTATTGGAAGCAAGAGAAACTACTGTTCTTGTCAGTTTCCTAAGCAGAGTTGAATTAGATATGGCCCTTTTGTGCAGGAAGCACAGTTCTTTAGTTCTGAGCAAGCTGACAATTCTGGCTATATAGGAAACACAGTAGAGTAGAAGAGTGCTGCTTTCTCTAAAGTAGAGTGTGTTTCTTGTAAGGCGAGCTAGAGTTGATTTCCCTTTCATAAACGGAGTTGAATCACATGCAGTTTCTGGTCCTAGCAGCAAAAGTTGTTTTCTGGTAAGGAGATTCACTATTGTGCTCAATTGGCCTTACACAGTGCAAATAGCACTCGCGTCTTATCCCAGCAAGTGCAGTGTATTGGACGCAAGAGAAACTACTGTTCTTGTCAGTTTGCTAAGCAGAGTTGAATTAGATATGGCCCTTGTGTGTAGGAAGCACAGTTCTTTAGTTCTGAGAAAGCTGACTGTTCTGGCTATACAGGAAACACAGTAGAGTAGAAGAGTGCTGCTTTCTCAAAAGCACAGTGTGTTTCTTGTAAGGCAAGCTAGGGATGAATTCCCTTTCATAAACGGAGTTGAATCACATGCAGTTTCTGGTCCTAGCCCTAAGAGTTGTTTTCTGGTAAGGAGAGTCACTATTGTGCTCATTTGGCCATACACAGTGCAAATAGCACTCGCGTCTGTACCCAGCAAGTGCATTGTATTTGACGCAAGAGAAACTACTGTTCTTATCAGTTTCCTAAGCAGAGTTGAACTAGTTATGGCCATTGTGTGTAGGAAGCACAGTTCTTTGGTTCTGAGCAAGCTGACTGTTCTGGCTATATAGGAAACACAGTAGAGTAGAAGAGTGCTGCTTTCTCAAAAGCACAGTGTGTTTCTTGTAATGCAAGCTAGAGTTGAATTCCCTTTCATAAACGGAGTTGAATCACATGCAGTTTGTGGTCCTAGCAGCAAGAGTTGTTTTCTGGTAAGGAGAGTCACTATTGTGCTCATTTGGCCTTACACAGTGCAAATAGGACTCGCGTCTTATCCCAGCAAATGCAGTGTATTGGACGCAAGAGAAACTACTGTTCTTGTCAGTTTGCTAAGCAGAGTTGAATTACATATGGCCCTTGTGTGTAGGAAGCACAGTTCTTTAGTTCTGAACAAGCTGACTGTTCTGGCTATATAGGAAACACACTAGAGTAGAAGAGTGCTGCTTTCTCAAAAGCAGAGTGTGTTTCTTGTAAGGCAAGCTAGAGTTGAATTCCCCTTCATAAACGGAGTTGAATCACATGCAGTTTCTGGTCCTAGCCCTAAGAGTTGTTTTCTGGTAAGGAGAGTCACTATTGTGCTCATTTGGCCATACACAGTGCAAATAGCACTCGCGTCTGTTCCCAGCAAATGCAGTGTATTGGAAGCAAGAGAAACTACTGTTCTTTTCAGTTTCCTAAGCAGAGTTGAATTAGATATGGCCCTTTTGTGTAGGAAGCACAGTTCTTTAGTTCTGAGCAAGCTGACAATTCTGGCTCTATAGGAAACACAGTAGAGTACAAGAGTGCTGCTTTCTCTAAAGTAGAGTGTGTTTCTTGTAAGGCGAGCTAGAGTTGATTTCCCTTTCATAAACGGAGTTGAATCACATGCAGTTTCTGGTCCTAGCAGCAAAAGTTGTTTTCTGGTAAGGAGATTCACTATTGTGCTCAATTGGCCTTACACAGTGCAAATAGCACTCGCGTCTTATCCCAGCAAATGCAGTGTATTGGACGCAAGAGAAACTACTGTTCTTGTCAGTTTGCTAAGCAGAGTTGAATTACATATGGCCCTTGTGTGTAGGAAGCACAGTTCTTTAGTTCTGAGCAAGCTGACTGTTCTGGCTATATAGGAAACACAGTAGAGTAGAAGAGTGCTGCTTTCTCAAAAGCACAGTGTGTTTCTTGTAAGGCAAGCTAGAGTTGAATTCCCTTTCATAAACGAGTTGAATCACATGCAGTTTCTGGTGCTAGCCCTAAGAGTTGTTTTCTGGTAAGGAGAGTCACTATTGTGCTCATTTGGCCATACACAGTGCAAATAGCACTCGCGTCTGTACCCAGCAAGTGCATTGTATTGGACGCAAGAGAAACTACTGTTCTTATCAGTTTCCTAAGCAGAGTTGAACTAGTTATGGCCATTGTGTGTAGGAAGCACAGTTCTTTGGTTCTGAGCAAGCTGACTGTTCTGGCTATATAGGAAACACAGTAGAGTAGAAGAGTGCTGCTTTCTCAAAAGCAGAGTGTGTTTCTTGAAATGCAAGCTAGAGTTGAATTCCCTTTCATAAACGGAGTTGAATCACATGCAGTTTGTGGTCCTAGCAGCAAGAGTTGTTTTCTGGTAAGGAGAGTCACTATTGTGCTCAATTGGCCATACACATTGCAAATAGCACTCGCGTCTGTTCCCAGCAAATGCAGTGTATTGGAAGCAAGAGAAACTACTGTTCTTGTCAGTTTGCTAAGCAGAGTTGAATTACATATGTCCGAATTTGTGTAGGAAGCACAGTTCTTTAGTTCTGAACAAGCTGACTGTTCTGGCTATATAGGAAACACAGTAGAGTAGAAGAGTGCTGCTTTCTCAAAAGCAGAGTGTGTTTCTTGTAAGGCAAGCTAGAGTTGAATTCCCTTTCATAAGCGGAGTTGAATCACATGCAGTTTCTGCTCCTAGCCCTAAGAGTTGTTTTCTGGTAAGGAGAGTCACTATTGTGCTCATTTGGCCATACACAGTGCAAATAGCACTCGCGTCTGTTTCCAGCAAATGCAGTGTATTGGAAGCAAGAGAAACTACTGTTCTTGTCAGTTTCCTAAGCAGAGGTGAATTAGTAATGGCCCTTTTGTGTAGGAAGCACAGTTCTTTAGTTCTGAGCAAGCTGACAATTCTGGCTCTATAGGAAACACAGTAGAGTACAAGAGTGCTGCTTTCTCTAAAGTAGAGTGTGTTTCTTGTAAGGCGAGCTAGAGTTCATTTCCCTTTCATAAACGGAGTTGAATCACATGCAGTTTCTGGTCCTAGCAGCAAAAGTTGTTTTCTGGTAAGGAGATTCACTATTGTGCTCAATTGGCCTTACACAGTGCAAATAGCACTCGCGTCTTATCCCAGCAAATGCAGTGTATTGGACGTAAGAGAAACTACTGTTCTTGTCAGTTTGCTAAGCAGAGTTGAATTACATATGGCCCTTGTGTGTAGGAAGCACAGTTCTTTAGTTCTGAGCAAGCTGACTGTTCTGGCTATATAGTAAACACAGTAGAGTAGAAGAGTGCTGCTTTCTCAAAAGCAGAGTGTGTTTCTTGTAAGGCAAGCTAGAGTTGAATTCCCTTTCATAAACGGAGTTGAATCACATGCAGTTTCTGCTCCTAGCCCTAAGAGTTGTTTTCTGGTAAGGAGAGTCACTATTGTGCTCATTTGGCCATACACAGTGCAAATAGCACTCGCGTCTGTACCCAGCAAGTGCATTGTATTGGACGCAAGAGAAACTACTGTTCTTATCAGCTTCCTAAGCAGAGTTGAACTAGTTATGGCCATTGTGTGTAGGAAGCACAGTTCTTTGGTTCTGAGCAAGCTGACTGTTCTGGCTCTATAGGAAACACAGTAGAGTAGAAGAGTGCTGCTTTCTCAAAAGCAGAGTGTGTTTCTTGTAAGGCGAGCCAGAGTTTAATTCACTTTCATAAACGGAGTTGAATCACATGCAGTTTCTGGTCCTAGCACCAAGAGTTGTTTTCTGGTAAGGAGAGTCACTATTGTGCTCAATTGGCCATACACATTGCAAATAGCACTCGCGTCTGTTCCCAGCAAATGCAGTGTATTGGAAGCAAGAGAAACTACTGTTCTTGTCAGTTTCCTAAGCAGAGTTGAATTAGATATGTCCCTTTTTTGTAGGAAGCACAGTTCTTTAGTTCTGAGCAAGCTGACAATTCTGGCTATATAGGAAACACAGTAGAGTAGAAGAGTGCTGCTTTCTCTAAAGTAGAGTGTGTTTCTTGTAAGGCGAGCTAGAGTTCATTTCCCTTTCATAAACGGAGTTGAATCACATGCAGTTTCTGGTCCTAACAGCAAAAGTTGTTTTCTGGTAAGGAGATTCACTATTGTGCTCAATTGGCCTTACACAGTGCAAAAAGCACTCGCGTTTTATCCCAGCAAGTGCAGTGTATTGGACGCAAGAGAAACTACTGTTCTTGTCAGTTTGCTAAGCAGAGTTGAATTAGATATGGCCCTTGTGTGTAGGAAGCACAGTTCTTTAGTTCTGAGCAAGCTGACTGTTCTGGCTATACAGGAAACACAGTAGAGTAGAAGAGTGCTGCTTTCTCAAAAGCACAGTGTGTTTCTTGTAAGGCAAGCTAGGGATGAATTCCCTTTCATAAACGGAGTTGAATCACATGGAGTTTCTGGTCCTAGCCCTAAGAGTTGTTTTTGGTAAGGAGAGTCACTATTGTGCTCATTTGGCCATACACAGTGCAAATAGCACTCGCGTCTGTACCCAGCAAGTGCATTGTATTTGACGCAAGAGAAACTACTGTTCTTATCAGTTTCCTAAGCAGAGTTGAACTAGTTATGGCCATTGTGTGTAGGAAGCACAGTTCTTTGGTTCTGAGCAAGCTGACTGTTCTGGCTATATAGGAAAAACAGTAGAGTAGAAGAGTGCTGCTTTCTCAAAAGCACAGTGTGTTTCTTGTAATGCAAGCTAGAGTTGATTTCCCTTTCATAAACGGAGTTGAATCACATGCAGTTTGTGGTCCTAGCAGCAAGAGTTGTTTTCTGGTAAGGAGAGTCACTATTGTGCTCATTTGGCCTTACACAGTGCAAATAGGACTCGCGTCTTATCCCAGCAAATGCAGTGTATTGGACGCAAGAGAAACTACTGTTCTTGTCAGTTTGCTAAGCAGAGTTGAATTACATATGGCCCTTGTGTGTAGGAAGCACAGTTCTTTAGTTCTGAGCAAGCTGACTGTTCTGGCTATATAGGAAACACAGTAGAGTAGAAGAGTGCTGCTTTCTCAAAAGCAGAGTGTGTTTCTTGTAAGGCAAGCTAGAGTTGAATTCCCTTTCATAAACGGAGTTGAATCACATGCAGTTTCTGGTCCTAGCCCTAAGAGTTGTTTTCTGGTAAGGAGAGTCACTATTGTGCTCATTTGGCCATACACAGTGCAAATAGCACTCGCGTCTGTACCCAGCAAGTGCATTGTATTGGACGCAAGAGAAACTACTGTTCTTATCAGTTTCCTAAGCAGAGTTGAACTAGTTATGGCCATTGTGTGTAGGAAGCACAGTTCTTTGGTTCTGAGCAAGCTGACTGTTCTGGCTATATAGGAAACACAGTAGAGTAGAAGAGTGCTGCTTTCTCAAAAGCAGAGTGTGTTTCTTGTAATGCAAGCTAGAGTTGAATTCCCTTTCATAAACGGAGTTGAATCACATGCAGTTTCTGGTCCTAGCACCAAGAGTTGTTTTCTGGTAAGGAGAGTCACTATTGTGCTCAATTGGCCATACACATTGCAAATAGCACTCGCGTCTGTTCCCAGCAAATGCAGTGTATTGGAAGCAAGAGAAACTACTGTTCTTGTCAGTTTCCTAATCAGAGTTGAATTAGATATGGCCCTTTTGTGTAGGAAGCACAGTTCTTTAGATCTGAGCAAGCTTACAGTTCTGGCTATGTAGGAAACACAGTAGAGTAGAAGAGCGCTGCTTTCTCTAAAGTAGAGTGTGTTTCTTGTAAGGCGAGCTAGAGTTGATTTCCCTTTCATAAACGGAGTTGAATCACATGCAGTTTCTGGTCCTAGCAGCAAAAGTTGTTTTCTGGTAAGGAGATTCACTATTGTGCTCAATTGGCCTTACACAGTGCAAATAGCACTCGCGTCTTATCCCAGCAAATGCAGTGTATTGGACGCAAGAGAAACTACTGTTCTTGTCAGTTTGCTAAGCAGAGTTGAATTACATATGGCCCTTGTGTGTAGGAAGCACAGTTCTTTAGTTCTGAGCAAGCTGACTGTTCTGGCTATATAGGAAACACAGTAGAGTAGAAGAGTGCTGCTTTCTCAAAAGCACAGTGTGTTTCTTGTAAGGCAAGCTAGAGTTGAATTCCCTTTCATAAACGAGTTGAATCACATGCAGTTTCTGGTCCTAGCCCTAAGAGTTGTTTTCTGGTAAGGAGAGTCACTATTGTGCTCATTTGGCCATACACAGTGCAAATAGCACTCGCGTCTGTACCCAGCAAGTGCATTGTATTGGACGCAAGAGAAACTACTGTTCTTATCAGTTTCCTAAGCAGAGTTGAACTAGTTATGGCCATTGTGTGTAGGAAGCACAGTTCTTTGGTTCTGAGCAAGCTGACTGTTCTGGCTATATAGGAAACACAGTAGAGTAGAAGAGTGCTGCTTTCTCAAAAGCAGAGTGTGTTTCTTGAAATGCAAGCTAGAGTTGAATTCCCTTTCATAAACGGAGTTGAATCACATGCAGTTTGTGGTCCTAGCAGCAAGAGTTTTTTTCTGGTAAGGAGAGTCACTATTGTGCTCAATTGGCCATACACATTGCAAATAGCACTCGCGTCTGTTCCCAGCAAATGCAGTGTATTGGAAGCAAGAGAAACTACTGTTCTTGTCAGTTTGCTAAGCAGAGTTGAATTACATATGTCCCTTTTGTGTAGGAAGCACAGTTCTTTAGTTCTGAACAAGCTGACTGTTCTGGCTATATAGGAAACACAGTAGAGTAGAAGAGTGCTGCTTTCTCAAAAGCAGAGTGTGTTTCTTGTAAGGCAAGCTAGAGTTGAATTCCCTTTCATAAACGGAGTTGAATCACATGCAGTTTCTGCTCCTAGCCCTTAGAGTTGTTTTCTGGTAAGGAGAGTCACTATTGTGCTCATTTGGCCATACACAGTGCAAATAGCACTCGCGTCTGTTTCCAGCAAATGCAGTGTATTGGAAGCAAGAGAAACTACTGTTCTTGTCAGTTTCCTAAGCAGAGGTGAATTAGTAATGGCCCTTTTGTGTAGGAAGCACAGTTCTTTAGTTCTGAGCAAGCTGACAATTCTGGCTCTATAGGAAACACAGTAGAGTACAAGAGTGCTGCTTTCTCTAAAGTAGAGTGTGTTTCTTGTAAGGCGAGCTAGAGTTCATTTCCCTTTCATAAACGGAGTTGAATCACATGCAGTTTCTGGTCCTAGCAGCAAAAGTTGTTTTCTGGTAAGGAGATTCACTATTGTGCTCAATTGGCCTTACACAGTGCAAATAGCACTCGCGTTGTATCCCAGCAAATGCAGTGTATTGGACGTAAGAGAAACTACTGTTCTTGTCAGTTTGCTAAGCAGAGTTGAATTACATATGGCCCTTGTGTGTAGGAAGCACAGTTCTTTAGTTCTGAGCAAGCTGACTGTTCTGGCTATATAGTAAACACAGTAGAGTAGAAGAGTGCTGCTTTCTCAAAAGCAGAGTGTGTTTCTTGTAAGGCAAGCTAGAGTTGAATTCCCTTTCATAAACGGAGTTGAATCACATGCAGTTTCTGGTCCTAGCCCTAAGAGTTGTTTTCTGGTAAGGAGAGTCACTATTGTGCTCATTTGGCCATACACAGTGCAAATAGCACTCGCGTCTGTACCCAGCAAGTGCATTGTATTGGACGCAAGAGAAACTACTGTTCTTATCAGTTTCCTAAGCAGAGTTGAACTAGTTATGGCCATTGTGTGTAGGAAGCACAGTTCTTTGGTTCTGAGCAAGCTGACTGTTCTTGCTCTATAGGAAACACAGTAGAGTAGAAGAGTGCTGCTTTCTCAAAAGCAGAGTGTGTTTCTTGTAAGGCGAGCCAGAGTTTAATTCACTTTCATAAACGGAGTTGAATCACATGCATTTTCTGGTCCTAGCACCAAGAGTTGTTTTCTGGTAAGGAGAGTCACTATTGTGCTCAATTGGCCATACACATTGCAAATAGCACTCGCGTCTGTTCCCAGCAAATGCAGTGTATTGGAAGCAAGAGAAACTACTGTTCTTGTCAGTTTCCTAAGCAGAGTTGAATTAGATATGTCCCTTTTTTGTAGGAAGCACAGTTCTTTAGTTCTGAGCAAGCTGACAATTCTGGCTATATAGGAAACACAGTAGAGTAGAAGAGTGCTGCTTTCTCTAAAGTAGAGTGTGTTTCTTGTAAGGCGAGCTAGAGTTCATTTCCCTTTCATAAACGGAGTTGAATCACATGCAGTTTCTGGTCCTAACAGCAAAAGTTGTTTTCTGGTAAGGAGATTCACTATTGTGCTCAATTGGCCTTACACAGTGCAAAAAGCACTCGCGTCTTATCCCAGCAAGTGCAGTGTATTGGACGCAAGAGAAACTACTGTTCTTGTCAGTTTGCTAAGCAGAGTTGAATTAGATATGGCCCTTGTGTGTAGGAAGCACAGTTCTTTAGTTCTGAGCAAGCTGACTGTTCTGGCTATACAGGAAACACAGTAGAGTAGAAGAGTGCTGCTTTCTCAAAAGCACAGTGTGTTTCTTGTAAGGCAAGCTAGGGTTGAATTCCCTTTCATAAACGGAGTTGAATCACATGCAGTTTCTGGTCCTAGCCCTAAGAGTTGTTTTCTGGTAAGGAGAGTCACTATTGTGCTCATTTGGCCATACACAGTGCAAATAGCACTCGCATCTGTACCCAGCAAGTGCATTGTATTGGACGCAAGAGAAACTACTGTTCTTGTCAGTTTCCTAAGCAGAGTTGAACTAGTTATGGCCATTGTGTGTAGGAAGCACAGTTCTTTGGTTCTGAGCAAGCTGACTGTTCTGGCTATATAGGAAACACAGTAGAGTAGAAGAGTGCTGCTTTCTCAAAAGCACAGTGTGTTTCTTGTAATGCAAGCTAGAGTTGAATTCCCTTTCATAAACGGAGTTGAATCACATGCAGTTTGTGGTCCTAGCAGCAAGAGTTGTTTTCTGGTAAGGAGATTCACTATTGTGCTCATTTGGCCTTACACAGTGCAAATAGGACTCGCGTCTTATCCCAGCAAATGCAGTGTATTGGACGCAAGAGAAACTACTGTTCTTGTCAGTTTGCTAAGCAGAGTTGAATTACATATGGCCCTTGTGTGTAGGAAGCACAGTTCTTTAGTTCTGAACAAGCTGACAATTCTGGCTATATAGGAAACACAGTAGAGTAGAAGAGTGCTGCTTTCTCAAAAGCAGAGTGTGTTTCTTGTAAGGCAAGCTAGAGTTGAATTCCCTTTCATAAACGGAGTTGAATCACATGCAGTTTCTGGTCCTAGCCCTAAGAGTTGTTTTCTGGTAAGGAGAGAAACTATTGTGCTCATTTGGCCATACACAGTGCAAATAGCACTCGCGTCTGTTCCCAGCAAATGCAGTGTATTGGAAGGAAGAGAAACTACTGTTCTTGTCAGTTTCCTAAGCAGAGTTGAATTAGATATGGCCCTTTTGTGTAGGAAGCACAGTTCTTTAGTTCTGAGCAAGCTGACAATTCTGGCTCTATAGGAAACACAGTAGAGTACAAGAGTGCTGCTTTCTCTAAACTAGAGTGTGTTTCTTGTAAGGCGAGCTAGAGTTCATTTCCCTTTCATAAACGGAGTTGAATCACATGCAGTTTCTGGTCCTAGCAGCAAAAGTTGTTTTCTGGTAAGGAGATTCACTATTGTGCTCAATTGGCCTTACACAGTGCAAATAGCACTCACGTCTTATCCCAGCAAATGCAGTGTATTGGACGCAAGAGAAACTACTGTTCTTGTCAGTTTCCTAAACAGAGTTGAATTAGATATGGCCCTTGTGTGTAGGAAGCACAGTTCTTTAGTTCTGAGCAAGCTGACTGTTCTGGCTATATAGGAAACACAGTAGAGTTGAAGAGTGCTGCTTTCTCAAAAGCAGAGTGTGTTTCTTGTAAGGCAAGCTAGAGTTGAATTCCCTTTCATAAACGGAGTTGAATCACATGCAGTTTCTGGTCCTAGCCCTAAGAGTTGTTTTCTGGTAAGGAGAGTCACTATTGTGCTCATTTGGCCATACACAATGGAAATAGCACTCGCTTCTGTTCTCATCTAGTGCAGTGTATTGGACGCAAGAGAAACTACTGTTCTTGTCAGTTTCCTAAGCAGAGTTGAACTAGTTATGGCCATTGTGGGTAGGAAGCACAGTTCTTTGGTTCTGAGCAAGCTGACTGTTCTGGCTCTCTAGGAAACACAGTAGAGTAGAAGATTGCTGCTTTCTCAAAGGCAGAGTGTGTTTCTTGTAAGGCGAGTCAGAGTTTAATTCCCTTTCATAAACGGAGTTGAATCACATGCAGTTTTTGGTCCTAGCACCAAGAGTTGTTTTCTGGTAAGGAGAGTCACTATTGTGCTCATTTGGCCATACACAGTGCAAATAGCACTCGCGTCTGTACCCAGCAAGTGCATTGTATTGGACGCAAGAGAAACTACTGTTCTTGTCAGTTTCCTAATCAGAGTTGAATTAGATATTGCCCTTGTGTGTAGGAAGCACAGTTCTTTAGTTCTGAGCAAGCTGACAGTTCTGGCTATATAGGAAACACAGTAGAGTAGAAGAGCGCTGCTTTCTCTAAAGTAGAGTGTGTTTCTTGTAAGGCGAGCTAGAGTTGATTTCCCTTTCATAAACGGAGTTGAATCACATGCAGTTTCTGGTCCTAGCAGCAAAAGTTGTTTTCTGGTAAGGAGATTCACTATTGTGCTCAATTGGCCTTACACAGTGCAAATAGCACTCGCGTCTTATCCCAGCAAATGCAGTGTATTGGACGCAAGAGAAACTACTGTTCTTGTCAGTTTGCTAAGCAGAGTTGAATTACATATGGCCCTTGTGTGTAGGAAGCACAGTTCTTTAGTTTTGAGCAAGCTGACTGTTCTGGCTATATAGTAAACACAGTAGAGTAGAAGAGTGCTGCTTTCTCAAAAGCACAGTGTGTTTCTTGTAAGGCAAGCTAGAGTTGAATTACCTTTCATAAACGGAGTTGAATCACATGCACTTTCTGGACCTAGCCCTAAGAGTTGTTTTCTGGTAAGGAGAGTCACTATTGTGCTCATTTGGCCATACACAGTGCAAATAGTACTCGCGTCTGTACCCAGCAAGTGCATTGTATTGGACGCAAGAGAAACTACTGTTCTTATCAGTTTCCTAAGCAGAGTTGAACTAGTTATGGCCATTGTGTGTAGGAAGCACAGTTCTTTGGTTCTGAGCCAGCTGACTGTTCTGGCTATATAGGAAACACAGTAGAGTAGAAGAGTGCTGCTTTCTCAAAAGCACAGTGTGTTTCTTGTAATGCAAGCTAGAGTTGAATTCCCTTTCATAAACGGAGTTGAATCACATGCAGTTTGTGGTCCTAGCAGCAAGAGTTGTTTTCTGGTAAGGAGAGTTACTATTGTGCTCAATTGGCCATACACATTGCAAATAGCACTCGCGTCTGTTCCCAGCAAATGCAGTGGTTTGGAAGCAAGAGAAACTACTGTTCTTGTCAGTTTGCTAAGCAGAGATGAATTACATATGTCCCTTTTGTGTAGGAAGCACAGTTCTTTAGTTCTGAACAAGCTGACTGTTCTGGCTATATAGGAAACACAGTAGAGTAGAAGAGTGCTGCTTTCTCAAAAGCAGAGTGTGTTTCTTGTAAGGCAAGCTAGAGTTGAATTCCCTTTCATAAACGGAGTTGAATCACATGCAGTTTCTGGTCCTAGTCCTAAGAGTTGTTTTCTGGTAAGGAGAGTCACTATTGTGCTCATTTGGCCATACACAGTGCAAATAGCACTCGCGTCTGTTCCCAGCAAATGCAGTGTATTGGAAGCAAGAGAAACTACTGTTCTTGTCAGTTTCCTAAGCAGAGTTGAATTAGATATGGCCCTTTTGTGTAGGAAGCACAGTTCTTTAGTTCTGAGCAAGCTGACAATTCTGGCTCTATAGGAAACACAGTAGAGTACAAGAGTGCTGCTTTCTCTAAAGTAGAGTGTGTTTCTTGCAAGGCGAGCTAGAGTTCATTTCCCTTTCATAAACGGAGTTGAATCACATGCAGTTTCTGGTCCTAGCAGCAAAAGTTGTTTTCTGGTAAGGAGATTCACTATTGTGCTCAATTGGCCTTACACAGTGCAAATAGCACTCGCGTCTTATCCCAGCAAATGCAGTGTATTGGACGTAAGAGAAACTACTGTTCTTGTCAGTTTCCTAAGCAGAGTTGAACTAGTTATGGCCATTGTGTGTAGGAAGCACAATTCTTTCGTTCTGAGCAAGCTGACTGTTCTGGCTCTATAGGAAACACAGTAGAGAAGAAGAGTGCTGCTTTCTCAAAAGCAGAGTGTGTTTCTTGTAAGGCGAGCCAGAGTTTAATTCACTTTCATAAACGGAGTTGAATCACATGCAGTTTCTGGTCCTAGCACCAAGAGTTGTTTTCTGGTAAGGAGAGTCACTATTGTGCTCAATTGGCCATACACATTGCAAATAGCACTCGCGTCTGTTCCCAGCAAATACAGTGTATTGGAAGCAAGAGAAACTACTGTTCTTGTCAGTTTCCTAAGCAGAGTTGAATTAGATATGTCCCTATTGTGTAGGAAGCACAGTTCTTTAGTTCTGAGCAAGCTGACAATTCTGGCTATATAGGAAACACAGTAGAGTAGAAGAGTGCTGCTTTCTCTAAAGTAGAGTGTGTTTCTTGTAAGGCGAGCTAGAGTTGATTTCCCTTTCATAAACGGAGTTGAATCACATGCAGTTTCTGGTCCTAGCAGCAAAAGTTGTTTTCTGGTAAGGAGATTCACTATTGTGCTCAATTGGCCTTACACAGTGCAAATAGCACTCGCGTCTTATCCCAGCAAATGCAGTGTATTGGACGCAAGAGAAACTACTGTTCTTGTCAGTTTCCTAAACAGAGTTGAATTAGATATGGCCCTTGTGTGTAGGAAGCACAGTTCTTTAGTTCTGAGCAAGCTGACTGTTCTGGCTATATAGGAAACACAGTAGAGTTGAAGAGTGCTGCTTTCTCAAAAGCAGAGTGTGTTTCTTGTAAGGCAAGCTAGAGTTGAATTCCCTTTCATAAACGGAGTTGAATCACATGCAGTTTCTGGTCCTAGCCCTAAGAGTTGTTTTCTGGTAAGGAGAGTCACTATTGTGCTCATTTGGCCATACACAATGGAAATAGCACTCGCTTCTGTTCTCAGCTAGTGCAGTGTATTGGACGCAAGAGAAACTACTGTTCTTGTCAGTTTCCTAAGCAGAGTTGAACTAGTTATGGCCATTGTGGGTAGGAAGCACAGTTCTTTGGTTCTGAGCAAGCTGACTGTTCTGGCTCTCTAGGAAACACAGTAGAGTAGAAGATTGCTGCTTTCTCAAAGGCAGAGTGTGTTTCTTGTAAGGCGAGTCAGAGTTTAATTCCCTTTCATAAACGGAGTTGAATCACATGCAGTTTTTGGTCCTAGCACCAAGAGTTGTTTTCTGGTAAGGAGAGTCACTATTGTGCTCATTTGGCCATACACAGTGCAAATAGCACTCGCGTCTGTACCCAGCAAGTGCATTGTATTGGACGCAAGAGAAACTACTGTTCTTGTCAGTTTCCTAAGCAGAGTTGAATTAGATATTGCCCTTGTGTGTAGGAAGCACAGTTCTTTAGTTCTGAGCAAGCTGACAGTTCTGGCTATATAGGAAACACAGTAGAGTAGAAGAGCGCTGCTTTCTCTAAAGTAGAGTGTGTTTCTTGTAAGGCGAGCTAGAGTTGATTTCCCTTTCATAAACGGAGTTGAATCACATGCAGTTTCTGGTCCTAGCAGCAAAAGTTGTTTTCTGGTAAGGAGATTCACTATTGTGCTCAATTGGCCTGACACAGTGCAAATAGCACTCGCGTCTTATCCCAGCAAATGCAGTGTATTGGACGCAAGAGAAACTAATGTTCTTGTCAGTTTGCTAAGCAGAGTTGAATTACATATGGCCCTTGTGTGTAGGAAGCACAGTTCTTTAGTTTTGAGCAAGCTGACTGTTCTGGCTATATAGTAAACACAGTAGAGTAGAAGAGTGCTGCTTTCTCAAAAGCACAGTGTGTTTCTTGTAAGGCAAGCTAGAGTTGAATTCCCTTTCATAAACGGAGTTGAATCACATGCACTTTCTGGACCTAGCCCTAAGAGTTGTTTTCTGGTAAGGAGAGTCACTATTGTGCTCATTTGGCCATACACAGTGCAAATAGTACTCGCGTCTGTACCCAGCAAGTTCATTGTATTGGACGCAAGAGAAACTACTGTTCTTATCAGTTTCCTAAGCAGAGTTGAACTAGTTATGGCCATTGTGTGTAGGAAGCACAGTTCTTTGGTTCTGAGCAAGCTGACTGTTCTAGCTATATAGGAAACACAGTAGAGTAGAAGAGTGCTGCTTTCTCAAAAGCACAGTGTGTTTCTTGTAATGCAAGCTAGAGTTGAATTCCCTTTCATAAACGGAGTTGAATCACATGCAGTTTGTGGTCCTAGCAGCAAGAGTTGTTTTCTGATAAGGAGAGTTACTATTGTGCTCAATTGGCCATACACATTGCAAATAGCACTCGCGTCTGTTCCCAGCAAATGCAGTGTATTGGAAGCAAGAGAAACTACTGTTCTTGTCAGTTTGCTAAGCAGAGATGAATTACATATGTCCCTTTTGTGTAGGAAGCACAGTTCTTTAGTTCTGAACAAGCTGACTGTTCTGGCTATATAGGAAACACAGTAGAGTAGAAGAGTGCTGCTTTCTCAAAAGCAGAGTGTGTTTCTTGTAAGGCAAGCTAGAGTTGAATTCCCTTTCATAAACGGAGTTGAATCACATGCAGTTTCTGGTCCTAGTCCTAAGAGTTGTTTTCTGGTAAGGAGAGTCACTATTGTGCTCATTTGGCCATACACAGTGCAAATAGCACTCGCGTCTGTTCCCAGCAAATGCAGTGTATTGGAAGCAAGAGAAACTACTGTTCTTGTCAGTTTCCTAAGCAGAGTTGAATTAGATATGGCCCTTTTGTGTAGGAAGCACAGTTCTTTAGTTCTGAGCAAGCTGACAATTCTGGCTCTATAGGAAACACAGTAGAGTACAAGAGTGCTGCTTTCTCTAAAGTAGAGTGTGTTTCTTGCAAGGCGAGCTAGAGTTCATTTCCCTTTCATAAACGGAGTTGAATCACATGCAGTTTCTGGTCCTAGCAGCAAAAGTTGTTTTCTGGTAAGAAGATTCACTATTGTGCTCAATTGGCCTTACACAGTGCAAATAGCACTCGCGTCTTATCCCAGCAAATGCAGTGTATTGGACGTAAGAGAAACTACTGTTCTTGTCAGTTTCCTAAGCAGAGTTGAACTAGTTATGGCCATTGTGTGTAGGAAGCACAATTCTTTCGTTCTGAGCAAGCTGACTGTTCTGGCTCTATAGGAAACACAGTAGAGAAGAAGAGTGCTGCTTTCTCAAAAGCAGAGTGTGTTTCTTGTAAGGCGAGCCAGAGTTTAATTCACTTTCATAAACGGAGTTGAATCACATGCAGTTTCTGGTCCTAGCACCAAGAGTTGTTTTCTGGTAAGGAGAGTCACTATTGTGCTCAATTGGCCATACACATTGCAAATAGCACTCGCGTCTGTTCCCAGCAAATACAGTGTATTGGAAGCAAGAGAAACTACTGTTCTTGTCAGTTTCCTAAGCAGAGTTGAATTAGATATGTCCCTAATGTGTAGGAAGCACAGTTCTTTAGTTCTGAGCAAGCTGACAATTCTGGCTATATAGGAAACACAGTAGAGTAGAAGAGTTCTGCTTTCTCTAAAGTAGAGTGTGTTTCTTGTAAGGCGAGCTAGAGTTGATTTCCCTTTCATAAACGGAGTTGAATCACATGCAGTTTCTGGTCCTAGCAGCAAAAGTTGTTTTCTGGTAAGGAGATTCACTATTGTGCTCAATTGGCCTTACACAGTGCAAATAGCACTCGCGTCTTATCCCAGCAAATGCAGTGTATTGGACGCAAGAGAAACTACTGTTCTTGTCAGTTTGCTAAGCAGAGTTGAATTACATATGGCCCTTGTGTGTAGGAAGCACAGTTCTTTAGTTCTGAGCAAGCTGACTGTTCTGGCTATATAGGAAACACAGTAGAGTAGAAGAGTGCTGCTTTCTCAAAAGCAGAGTGTGTTTCTTGTAAGGCAAGCTGGAGTTGAATTCCCTTTCATAAACGGAGTTGAATCACATGCAGTTTCTGGTCCTAGCCCTAAGAGTTGTTTTCTGGTAAGGAGAGTCACTATTGTGCTCATTTGGCCATACACAGTGCAAATAACACTCGCGTCTGTACCCAGCAAGTGCATTGTATTGGACGCAAGAGAAACTACTGTTCTTATCAGTTTCCTAAGCAGAGTTGAACTAGTTATGGCCATTGTGTGTAGGAAGCACAGTTCTTTGGTTCTGAGCAAGCTGACTGTTCTGGCTATATAGGAAACACAGTAGAGTAGAAGAGTGCTGCTTTCTCAAAAGCAGAGTGTGTTTCTTGTAATGCAAGTTAGAGTTGAATTCCCTTTCATAAACGGAGTTGAATCACATGCAGTTTGTGGTCCGAGCAGCAAGAGTTGTTTTCTGGTAAGGAGAGTCACTATTGTGCTCAATTGGCCATACACATTGCAAATAGCACTCGCGTCTGTTCCCAGAAAATGCAGTGTATTGGAAGCAAGAGAAACTACTGTTCTTGTCAGTTTCCTAAGCAGAGTTGAATTAGATATGGCCCTTTTGTGTAGGAAGCACAGTTCTTTAGTTCTGAGCAAGCTGACAATTCTGGCTATATAGGAAACACAGTAGAGTACAAGAGTGCTGCTTTCTCTAAAGTAGAGTGTGTTTCTTGTAAGGCGAGCTAGAGTTGATTTCCCTTTCATAAACGGAGTTGAATCACATGCAGTTTCTGGTCCTAGCAGCAAAAGTTGTTTTCTGGTAAGGAGAGTCACTATTGTGCTCAATTGGCCATACACAGTGCAAATAGCACTCGCTTCTGTTCTCAGCAAGTGCAGTGTATTGGACGCAAGAGAAACTACTGTTCTTGTCAGTTTCCTAAGCAGAGTTGAACTAGTCATGGCCATTGTGTGTAGGAAGCACAGTTCTTTGGTTCTGAGCAAGCTGACTGTTCTGGCTCTATAGGAAACACAGTAGAGTAGAAGAGTGCTGCTTTCTCAAAAGCAGAGTGTGTTTCTTGTAAGGCAAGCTAGAGTTGAATTCCCTTTCATAAACGGAGTTGAATCACATGCAGTTTCTGGTCCTAGTCCTAAGAGTTGTTTTCTGGTAAGGAGAGTCACTATTGTGCTCATTTGGCCATACACAGTGCAAATAGCACTCGCGTCTGTTCCCAGCAAATGCAGTGTATTGGAAGCAAGAGAAACTACTGTTCTTGTCAGTTTCCTAAGCAGAGTTGAATTAGATATGGCCCTTTTGTGTAGGAAGCACAGTTCTTTAGTTCTGAGCAAGCTGACAATTCTGGCTCTATAGGAAACACAGTAGAGTACAAGAGTGCTGCTTTCTCTAAAGTAGAGTGTGTTTCTTGCAAGGCGAGCTAGAGTTCATTTCCCTTTCATAAACGGAGTTGAATCACATGCAGTTTCTGGTCCTAGCAGCAAAAGTTGTTTTCTGGTAAGAAGATTCACTATTGTGCTCAATTGGCCTTACACAGTGCAAATAGCACTCGCGTCTTATCCCAGCAAATGCAGTGTATTGGACGTAAGAGAAACTACTGTTCTTGTCAGTTTCCTAAGCAGAGTTGAACTAGTTATGGCCATTGTGTGTAGGAAGCACAATTCTTTCGTTCTGAGCAATCTGACTGTTCTGGCTCTATAGGAAACACAGTAGAGAAGAAGAGTGCTGCTTTCTCAAAAGCAGAGTGTGTTTCTTGTAAGGCGAGCCAGAGTTTAATTCACTTTCATAAACGGAGTTGAATCACATGCAGTTTCTGGTCCTAGCACCAAGAGTTGTTTTCTGGTAAGGAGAGTCACTATTGTGCTCAATTGGCCATACACATTGCAAATAGCACTCGCGTCTGTTCCCAGCAAATACAGTGTATTGGAAGCAAGAGAAACTACTGTTCTTGTCAGTTTCCTAAGCAGAGTTGAATTAGATATGTCCCTATTGTGTAGGAAGCACAGTTCTTTAGTTCTGAGCAAGCTGACAATTCTGGCTATATAGGAAACACAGTAGAGTAGAAGAGTTCTGCTTTCTCTAAAGTAGAGTGTGTTTCTTGTAAGGCGAGCTAGAGTTGATTTCCCTTTCATAAACGGAGTTGAATCACATGCAGTTTCTGGTCCTAGCAGCAAAAGTTGTTTTCTGGTAAGGAGATTCACTATTGTGCTCAATTGGCCTTACACAGTGCAAATAGCACTCGCGTCTTATCCCAGCAAATGCAGTGTATTGGACGCAAGAGAAACTACTGTTCTTGTCAGTTTGCTAAGCAGAGTTGAATTACATATGGCCCTTGTGTGTAGGAAGCACAGTTCTTTAGTTCTGAGCAAGCTGACTGTTCTGGCTATATAGGAAACACAGTAGAGTAGAAGAGTGCTGCTTTCTCAAAAGCAGAGTGTGTTTCTTGTAAGGCAAGCTGGAGTTGAATTCCCTTTCATAAACGGAGTTGAATCACATGCAGTTTCTGGTCCTAGCCCTAAGAGTTGTTTTCTGGTAAGGAGAGTCACTATTGTGCTCATTTGGCCATACACAGTGCAAATAACACTCGCGTCTGTACCCAGCAAGTGCATTGTATTGGACGCAAGAGAAACTACTGTTCTTATCAGTTTCCTAAGCAGAGTTGAACTAGTTATGGCCATTGTGTGTAGGAAGCACAGTTCTTTGGTTCTGAGCAAGCTGACTGTTCTGGCTATATAGGAAACACAGTAGAGTAGAAGAGTGCTGCTTTCTCAAAAGCAGAGTGTGTTTCTTGTAATGCAAGTTAGAGTTGAATTCCCTTTCATAAACGGAGTTGAATCACATGCAGTTTGTGGTCCGAGCAGCAAGAGTTGTTTTCTGGTAAGGAGAGTCACTATTGTGCTCAATTGGCCATACACATTGCAAATAGCACTCGCGTCTGTTCCCAGAAAATGCAGTGTATTGGAAGCAAGAGAAACTACTGTTCTTGTCAGTTTCCTAAGCAGAGTTGAATTAGATATGGCCCTTTTGTGTAGGAAGCACAGTTCTTTAGTTCTGAGCAAGCTGACAATTCTGGCTATATAGGAAACACAGTAGAGTACAAGAGTGCTGCTTTCTCTAAAGTAGAGTGTGTTTCTTGTAAGGCGAGCTAGAGTTGATTTCCCTTTCATAAACGGAGTTGAATCACATGCAGTTTCTGGTCCTAGCAGCAAAAGTTGTTTTCTGGTAAGGAGAGTCACTATTGTGCTCAATTTGCCATACACAGTGCAAATCGCACTCGCTTCTGTTCTCAGCAAGTGCAGTGTATTGGACGCAAGAGAAACTACTGTTCTTGTCAGTTTCCTAAGCAGAGTTGAACTAGTCATGGCCATTGTGTGTAGGAAGCACAGTTCTTTGGTTCTGAGCAAGCTGACTGTTCTGGCTCTATAGGAAACACAGTAGAGTAGAAGAGTGCTGCTTTCTCAAAAGCAGAGTGTGTTTCTTGTAATGCAAGCTAGAGTTGAATTCCCTTTCATAAACGGAGTTGAATCACATGCAGTTTGTGGTCCTAGCAGCAAGAGTTGTTTTCTGGTAAGGAGATTCACTATTGTGCTCAATTGGCCTTACACAGTGCAAATAGGACTCGCGTCTTATCCCAGCAAATGCAGTGTATTGGACGCAAGAGAAACTACTGTTCTTGTCAGTTTGCTAAGCGGAGTTGAATTACATATGGCCCTTGTGTGTAGGAAGCACAGTTCTTTAGTTCTGAGCAAGCTGACTGTTCTGGCTATATAGGAAACACAGTAGAGTAGAAGAGTGCTGCTTTCTCAAAAGCAGAGTGTGTTTCTTGTAAGGCAAGCTAGAGTTGAATTCCCTTTCATAAACGGAGTTGATTCACATGCAGTTTTGGTCCGAGCAGCAAGAGTTGTTTTCTGGTAAGGAGAGTCACTATTGTGCTCATTTGGCCATACACAGTGCAAATAGCACTCGCGTCAGTACCCAGCAAGTGCATTGTATTGGACGCAAGAGAAACTACTGTTCTTATCAGTTTCCTAAGCAGAGTTGAACTAGTTATGGCCATTGTGTGTAGGAAGCACAGTTCTTTGGTTCTGAGCAAGCTGACTGTTCTGGCTATATAGGAAACACAGTAGAGTAGAAGAGTGCTGCTTTCTCAAATGCACAGTGTGTTTCTTGTAATGCAAGCTAGAGTTGAATTCCCTTTCATAAACGGAGTTGAATCACATGCAGTTTGTGGTCCTAGCAGCAAGAGTTGTTTTCTGGTAAGGAGATTCACTATTGTGGTCAATTGGCCTTACACAGTGCAAATAGGACTCGCGTCTTATCCCAGCAAATGCAGTGTATTGGACGCAAGAGAAACTACTGTTCTTGTCAGTTTGCTAAGCAGAGTTGAATTACATATGGCCCTTGTGTGTAGGAAGCACAGTTCTTTATTTCTGAACAAGCTGACTGTTCTGGCTATATAGGAAACACAGTAGAGTAGAAGAGTGCTGCTTTCTCTAAAGTAGAGTGTGTTTCTTGTAAGGCGAGCTAGAGTTGATTTCCCTTTCATAAACGGAGTTGAATCACATGCAGTTTCTGGTCCTAGCAGCAAAAGTTGTTTTCTGGTAAGGAGATTCACTATTGTGCTCAATTGGCCTTACACAGTGCAAATAGCACTCGCGTCTTATCCCAGCAAGTGCAGTGTATTGGACGCAAGAGAAACTACTGTTCTTGTCAGTTTGCTAAGCGGAGTTGAATTACATATGGCCCTTGTGTGTAGGAAGCACAGTTCTTTAGTTCTGAGCAAGCTGACTGTTCTGGCTATATAGGAAACACAGTAGAGTAGAAGAGTGCTGCTTTCTCAAAAGCACAGTGTGTTTCTTGTAAGGCAAGCTAGAGTTGAATTCCCTTTCATAAACGGAGTTGAATCACATGCAGTTTGTGGTCCGAGCAGCAAGAGTTGTTTTCTGGTAAGGAGAGTCACTATTGTGCTCATTTGGCCATACACAGTGCAAATAGCACTCGCGTCTGTACCCAGCAAGTGCATTGTATTGGACGCAAGAGAAACTATTGTTCTTATCAGTTTCCTAAGCAGAGTTGAACTAGTTATGGCCATTGTGTGTAGGAAGCACAGTTCTTTGGTTCTGAGCAAGCTGACTGTTCTGGCTATATAGGAAACACAGTAGAGTACAAGAGTGCTGCTTTCTCTAAAGTAGAGTGTGTTTCTTGTAAGGCGAGCTAGAGTTCATTTCCCTTTCATAAACGGAGTTGAATCACATGCAGTTTCTGGTCCTAGCAGCAAAAGTTATTTTCTGGTAAGGAGATTCACTATTGTGCTCAATTGGCCTTACACAGTGCAAATAGCACTCGCGTCTTATCCCAGCAAATGCAGTGTATTGGACATAAGAGAAACTACTGTTCTTGTTAGTTTGCTAAGCAGAGTTGAATTACATATGGCCCTTGTGTGTAGGAAGCACAGTTCTTTAGTTCTGAACAAGCTGACTGTTCTGGATATATAGGAAACACAGTAGAGTAGAAGAGTGCTGCTTTCTCAAAAGCAGAGTGTGTTTCTTGTAAGGCAAGCTAGAGTTGAATTCCCTTTCATAAACGGAGTTGAATCACATGCAGTTTCTGGTCCTAGCCCTAAGAGTTGTTTTCTGGTAAGGAGAGTCACTATTGTGCTCATTTGGCCATACACAGTGCAAATAGCACTCGCGTCTGTTCCCAGCAAATACAGTGTATTGGAAGCAAGAGAAACTACTGTTCTTGTCAGTTTCCTAAGCAGAGTTGAATTAGATATGGCCCTTTTGTGTAGGAAGCACAGTTCTTTAGTTCTGAGCAAGCTGACAATTCTGGCTATATAGGAAACACAGTAGAGTACAAGAGTGCTGCTTTCTCTAAAGTAGAGTGTGTTTCTTGTAAGGCGAGCTAGAGTTCATTTCCCTTTCATAAACGGAGTTGAATCACATGCAGTTTCTGGTCCTAGCAGCAAAAGTTGTTTTCTGGTAAGGAGATTCACTATTGTGCTCAATTGGCCTTACACAGTGCAAATAGCACTCGCGTCTTATCCCAGCAAATGCAGTGTATTGGACGTAAGAGAAACTACTGTTCTTGTCAGTTTGCTAAGCAGAGTTGAATTACATATGGCCCTTGTGTGTAGGAAGCACAGTTCTTTAGTTCTGAGCAAGCTGACTGTTCTGGCTATATAGGAAACACAGTAGAGTAGAAGAGTGCTGCTTTCTCAAAAGCAGAGTGTGTTTCTTGTCAGGCAAGCTAGAGTTGAATTCCCTTTCATAAACGGAGTTGAATCACATGCAGTTTCTGGTCCTAGCCCTAAGAGTTGTTTTCTGGTAAGGAGAGTCACTATTGTGCTCATTTGGCCATACACAATGCAAATAGCACTCGCTTCTGTTCTCAGCAAGTGCAGTGTATTGGACGCAAGAGAAACTACTGTTCTTGTCAGTTTCCTAAGCAGAGTTGAACTAGTTATGGCCATTGTGTGTAGGAAGCACAGTTCTTTGGTTATGAGCAAGCTGACTGTTCTGGCTCTCTAGGAAACACAGTAGAGTAGAAGATTGCTGCTTTCTCAAAAGCAGAGTGTGTTTCTTGTAAGGCGAGTCAGAGTTTAATTCCCTTTCATAAACGGAGTTGAATCACATGCAGTTTTTGGTCCTAGCACCAAGAGTTGTTTTCTGGTAAGGAGAGTCACTATTGTGCTCATTTGGCCATAGACAGTGCAAATAGCACTCGCGTCTGTACCCAGCAAGTGCATTGTATTGGACGCAAGAGAAACTACTGTTCTTGTCAGTTTCCTAAGCAGAGTTGAATTAGATATTGCCCTTGTGTGTAGGAAGCACAGTTCTTTAGTTCTGAGCAAGCTGACAGTTCTGGCTATATAGGAAACAGTAGAGTAGAAGAGCGCTGCTTTCTCTAAAGCAGAGTGTGTTTCTTGTAAGGCGAGCTAGAGTTCATTTCCCTTTTATAAACGGAGTTGAATCACATGCAGTTTCTGGTCCTAGCAGCAAAATTTGTTTTCTGGTAAGGAGAATCACTATTGTGCTCAATTGGCCATACACAGTGCAAATAGCACTAGCTTCTGTTCTCAGCAAGTGCAGTGTATTGGACGCAAGAGAAACTACTGTTCTTGTCAGTTTCCTAAGCAGAGTTGAATTAGATATTACCCTTATGTGTAGGAAGCACAGTTCTTTAGTTCTGAGCAAGCTGACAGTTCTGGCTATATAGGAAACACAGTAGAGTAGAAGAGCGCTGCTTTCTCTAAAGCAGAGTGTGTTTCTTGTAAGGCGAGCTAGAGTTCATTTCCCTTTTATAAACGGAGTTGAATCACATGCAGTTTCTGGTCCTAGCAGCAAAAGTTGTTTTCTGGTAAGGAGAGTCACTATTGTGCTCAATTGGCCATACACAGTGCAAATAGCACTCGCTTCTGTTCTCAGCAAGTGCAGTGTATTGGACGCAAGAGAAACTACTGTTCTTGTCAGTTTCCTAAGCAGAGTTGAACTAGTTATGGCCATTGTGTGTAGGAAGCACAATTCTTTGGTTCTGAGCAAGCTGACTGTTCTCGCTCTATAGGAAACACAGTAGAGTAGAAGAGTGCTGCTTTCTCAAAAACAGAGTGTGTTTCTTGTAAGGCGAGCCAGAGTTTAATTCACTTTCATAAACGGAGTTGAATCACATGCAGTTTCTGGTCCTAGCACCAAGAGTTGTTTTCTGGTAAGGAGAGTCACTATTGTGCTCATTTGGCCATACACATTGCAAATAGCACTCGCGTCTGTTCCCAGCAAATACAGTGTATTGGAAGCAAGAGAAACTACTGTTCTTGTCAGTTTCCTTAGCAGAGTTGAATTAGATATGTCCCTTTTGTGTAGGAAGCACAGTTCTTTAGTTCTGAGCAAGCTGACAGTTCTGGCTATATAGGAAACACAGTAGAGTAGAAGAGTGCTGCTTTCTCTAAAGTAGAGTGTGTTTCTTGTAAGGCGAGCTAGAGTTGATTTCCCTTTCATAAACGGAGTTGAATCACATGCAGTTTCTGGTCCTAGCAGCAAAAGTTGTTTTCTGGTAAGGAGATTCACTATTGTGCTCAATTGGCCTTACACAGTGCAAATAGCACTCGCGTCTTATCCCAGCAAATGCAGTGTATTGGACGCAAGAGAAACTACTGTTCTTGTCAGTTTGCTAAGCAGAGTTGAATTACATATGGCCCTTGTGTGTAGGAAGCACAGTTCTTTAGTTCTGAGCAAGCTGACTGTTCTGGCTATATAGGAAACACAGTAGAGTAGAAGAGTGCTGCTTTCTCAAAAGCACAGTGTGTTTCTTGTAAGGCAAGCTAGAGTTGAATTCCCTTTCATAAACGGAGTTGAATCACATGCAGTTTCTGGTCCTAGCCCTAAGAGTTGTTTTCTGGTAAGGAGAGTCACTATTGTGCTCATTTGGCCATACACAGTGCAAATAGCACTCGCGTCTGTACCCAGCAAGTGCATTGTATTGGACGCAAGAGAAACTACTGTTCTTATCAGTTTCCTAACCAGAGTTGAACTAGTTATGGCCATTGTGTGTAGGAAGCACAGTTCTTTGGTTCTGAGCAAGCTGACTGTTCTGGCTATATAGGAAACACAGTAGAGTAGAAGAGTGCTGCTTTCTCAAAAGCAGAGTGTGTTTCTTGTAAGGCGATCTAGAGTTCATTTCCCTTTTATAAACGGAGTTGAATCACATGCAGTTTCTGGTCCTAGCAGCAAAAGTTGTTTTCTGGTAAGGAGATTCACTATTGTGCTCAATTGGCCTTACACAGTGCAAATAGCACTCGCGTCTTATCACAGCAAATGCAGTGTATTGGACGCAAGAGACACTACTGTTCTTGTCAGTTTCCTAAGCAGAGTTGAATTAGATATTGCCCTTGTGTGTAGGAAGCACAGTTCTTTAGTTCTGAGCAAGCTGACAGTTCTGGCTATATAGGAAACACAGTAGAGTAGAAGAGCGCTGCTTTCTCTAAAGCAGAGTGTGTTTCTTGTAAGGCAAGCTAGAGTTGAATTCCCTTTCATAAACGGAGTTGAATCACATGCAGTTTCTGGTCCTAGCCCTAAGAGTTGTTTTCTGGTAAGGAGAGTCACTATTGTGCTCATTTGGCCATACACAGTGCAAATAGCCCTCGCGTCTGTTTCCAGCAAATGCAGTGTATTGGAAGCAAGAGAAACTACTGTTCTTGTCAGTTTCCTAAGCAGAGTTGAATTAGATATGGCCCTTTTGTGTAGGAAGCACAGTTCTTTAGTTCTGAGCAAGCTGACAATTCTGGCTATATAGGAAACACAGTAGAGTACAAGAGTGCTGCTTTCTCTAAAGTAGAGTGTGTTTCTTGTAAGGCGAGCTAGAGTTCATTTCCCTTTCATAAACGGAGTTGAATCACATGCAGTTTCTGGTCCTAGCAGCAAAAGTTATTTTCTGGTAAGGAGATTCACTATTGTGCTCAATTTGCCTTACACAGTGCAAATAGCACTCGCGTCTTATCCCAGCAAATGCAGTGTATTGGACCTAAGAGAAACTACTGTTCTTGTTAGTTTGCTAAGCAGAGTTGAATTACATATGGCCCTTGTGTGTAGGAAGCACAGTTCTTTAGTTCTGAACAAGCTGACTGTTCTGGATATATAGGAAACACAGTAGAGTAGAAGAGTGCTGCTTTCTCAAAAGCAGAGTGTGTTTCTTGTAAGGCAAGCTAGAGTTGAATTCCCTTTCATAAACGGAGTTGAATCACATGCAGTTTCTGGTCCTAGCCCTAAGAGTTGTTTTCTGGTAAGGAGAGTCACTATTGTGCTCATTTGGCCATACACAGTGCAAATAGCACTCGCGTCTGTTCCCAGCAAATACAGTGTATTGGAAGCAAGAGAAACTACTGTTCTTGTCAGTTTCCTAAGCAGAGTTGAATTAGATATGGCCCTTTTGTGTAGGAAGCACAGTTTTTTAGTTCTGAGCAACCTGACAATTCTGGCTATATAGGAAACACAGTAGAGTACAAGAGTGCTGCTTTCTCTAAAGTAGAGTGTGTTTCTTGTAAGGCGAGCTAGAGTTCATTTCCCTTTCATAAACGGAGTTGAATCACATGCAGTTTCTGGTCCTAGCAGCAAAAGTTGTTTTCTGGTAAGGAGATTCACTATTGTGCTCAATTGGCCTTACACAGTGCAAATAGCACTCGCGTCTTATCCCAGCAAATGCAGTGTATTGGACGTAAGAGAAACTACTGTTCTTGTCAGTTTGCTAAGCAGAGTTGAATTACATATGGCCCTTGTGTGTAGGAAGCACAGTTCTTTAGTTCTGAGCAAGCTGACTGTTCTGGCTATATAGGAAACACAGTAGAGTAGAAGAGTGCTGCTTTCTCAAAAGCAGAGTGTGTTTCTAGTCAGGCAAGCTAGAGTTGAATTCCCTTTCATAAACGGAGTTGAATCACATGCAGTTTCTGGTCCTAGCCCTAAGAGTTGTTTTCTGGTAAGGAGAGTCACTATTGTGCTCATTTGGCCATACACAGTGCAAATAGCCCTCGCGTCTGTACCCAGCAAGTGCATTGTATTGGACGCAAGAGAAACTACTGTTCTTATCAGTTTCCTAAGCAGAGTTGAACTAGTTATGGCCATTGTGTGTAGGAAGCACAGTTCTTTGGTTCTGAGCAAGCTGACTGTTCTGGCTATATAGGAAACACTGTAGAGTAGAAGAGTGCTGCTTTCTCAAAAGCAGAGTGTGTTTCTTGTAATGCAAGTTAGAGTTGAATTCCCTTTCATAAACGGAGTTGAATCACATGCAGTTTGTGGTCCGAGCAGCAAGAGTTGTTTTCTGGTAAGGAGAGTCACTATTGTGCTCAAGTGGCCATACACATTGCAAATAGCACTCGCGTCTGTTCCCAGCAAATGCAGTGTATTGGAAGCAAGAGAAACTACTGTTCTTGTCAGTTTCCTAAGCAGAGTTGAATTAGATATGGCCCTTTTGTGTAGGAAGCACAGTTCTTTAGTTCTGAGCAAGCTGACAATTCTGGCTATATAGGAAACACAGTAGAGTACAAGAGTGCTGCTTTCTCTAAAGTAGAGTGTGTTTCTTGTAAGGCGAGCTAGAGTTGATTTCCCTTTCATAAACGGAGTTGAATCACATGCAGTTTCTGGTCCTAGCAGCAAAAGTTGTTTTCTGGTAAGGAGATTCACTATTGTGCTCAATTGGCCTTACACAGTGCAAATAGCACTCGCGTCTTATCCCAGCAAATGCAGTGTATTGGACGCAAGAGAAACTACTGTTCTTGTCAGTTTCCTAAGCAGAGTTGAATTAGATATGGCCCTTGTGTGTAGGAAGCACAGTTCTTTAGTTCTGAGCAAGCTGACAGTTCTGGCTATATAGGAAACACAGTAGAGTTGAAGAGTGCTGCTTTCTCAAAAGCAGAGTGTGTTTCTTGTAAGGCAAGCTAGAGTTGAATTCCCTTTCATAAACGGAGTTGAATCACATGCAGTTTCTGGTCCTAGCCCTAAGAGTTGTTTTCTGGTAAGGAGAGTCACTATTGTGCTCATTTGGCCATACACAATGCAAATAGCACTCGCTTCTGTTCTCAGCAAGTGCAGTGTATTGGACGCAAGAGAAAGTACTGTTCTTGTCAGTTTCCTAAGCAGAGTTGAACTAGTTATGGCCATTGTGTGTAGGAAGCACAGTTCTTTGGTTATGAGCAAGCTGACTGTTCTGGCTCTCTAGGAAACACAGTAGAGTAGAAGATTGCTGCTTTCTCAAAAGCAGAGTGTGTTTCTTGTAAGGCGAGTCAGAGTTTAATTCCCTTTCATAAACGGAGTTGAATCACATGCAGTTTTTGGTCCTAGCACCAAGAGTTGTTTTCTGGTAAGGAGAGTCACTATTGTGCTCATTTGGCCATAGACAGTGCAAATAGCACTCGCGTCTGTACCCAGCAAGTGCATTGTATTGGACGCAAGAGAAACTACTGTTCTTGTCAGTTTCCTAAGCAGAGTTGAATTAGATATTGCCCTTGTGTGTAGGAAGCACAGTTCTTTAGTTCTGAGCAAGCTGACAGTTCTGGCTATATAGGAAACAGTAGAGTAGAAGAGCGCTGCTTTCTCTAAAGCAGAGTGTGTTTCTTGTAAGGCGAGCTAGAGTTCATTTCCCTTTTATAAACGGAGTTGAATCACATGGAGTTTCTGGTCCTAGCAGCAAAATTTGTTTTCTGGTAAGGAGAATCACTATTGTGCTCAATTGGCCATACACAGTGCAAATAGCACTAGCTTCTGTTCTCAGCAAGTGCAGTGTATTGGACGCAAGAGAAACTACTGTTCTTGTCAGTTTCCTAAGCAGAGTTGAATTAGATATTGCCCTTATGTGTAGGAAGCACAGTTCTTTAGTTCTGAGCAAGCTGACAGTTCTGGCTATATAGGAAACACAGTAGAGTAGAAGAGCGCTGCTTTCTCTAAAGCAGAGTGTGTTTCTTGTAAGGCGAGCTAGAGTTCATTTCCCTTTTATAAACGGAGTTGAATCACATGCAGTTTCTGGTCCTAGCAGCAAAAGTTGTTTTCTGGTAAGGAGAGTCACTATTGTGCTCAATTGGCCATACACAGTGCAAATAGCACTCGCTTCTGTTCTCAGCAAGTGCAGTGTATTGGACGCAAGAGAAACTACTGTTCTTGTCAGTTTCCTAAGCAGAGTTGAACTAGTTATGGCCATTGTGTGTAGGAAGCACAATTCTTTGGTTCTGAGCAAGCTGACTGTTCTCGCTCTATAGGAAACACAGTAGAGTAGAAGAGTGCTGCTTTCTCAAAAACAGAGTGTGTTTCTTGTAAGGCGAGCCAGAGTTTAATTCACTTTCATAAACGGAGTTGAATCACATGCAGTTTCTGGTCCTAGCACCAAGAGTTGTTTTCTGGTAAGGAGAGTCACTATTGTGCTCAATTGGCCATACACATTGCAAATAGCACTCGCGTCTGTTCCCAGCAAATGCAGTGTATTGGAAGCAAGAGAAACTACTGTTCTTGTCAGTTTCCTAAGCAGAGTTGAATTAGATATGTCCCTTTTGTGTAGGAAGCACAGTTCTTTAGTTCTGAGCAAGCTGACAGTTCTGGCTATATAGGAAACACAGTAGAGTAGAAGAGTGCTGCTTTCTCTAAAGTAGAGTGTGTTTCTTGTAAGGCGAGCTAGAGTTGATTTCCCTTTCATAAACGGAGTTGAATCACATGCAGTTTCTGGTCCTAGCAGCAAAAGTTGTTTTCTGGTAAGGAGATTCACTATTGTGCTCAATTGGCCTTACACAGTGCAAATAGCACTCGCGTCTTATCCCAGCAAATGCAGTGTATTGGACGCAAGAGAAACTACTCTTCTTGTCAGTTTGCTAAGCAGAGTTGAATTACATATGGCCCTTGTGTGTAGGAAGGACAGTTCTTTAGTTCTGAGCAAGCTGACTGTTCTGGCTATATAGGAAACACAGTAGAGTAGAAGAGTGCTGCTTTCTCAAAAGCACAGTGTGTTTCTTGTAAGGTAAGCTAGAGTTAAATTCCCTTTCATAAACGGAGTTGAATCACATGCAGTTTCTGGTCCTAGCCCTAAGAGTTGTTTTCTGGTAAGGAGAGTCACTATTGTGCTCATTTGGCCATACACAGTGCAAATAGCACTCGCGTCTGTACCCAGCAAGTGCATTGTATTGGACGCAAGAGAAACTACTGTTCTTATCAGTTTCCTAAGCAGAGTTGAACTAGTTATGGCCATTGTGTGTAGGAAGCACAGTTCTTTGGTTCTGAGCAAGCTGACTGTTCTGGCTATATAGGAAACACAGTAGAGTAGAAGAGTGCTGCTTTCTCAAAAGCAGAGTGTGTTTCTTGTAAGGCGATCTAGAGTTCATTTCCCTTTTATAAACGGAGTTGAATCACATGCAGTTTCTGGTCCTAGCAGCAAAAGTTGTTTTCTGGTAAGGAGATTCACTATTGTGGTCAATTGGCCTTACACAGTCAAATAGCACTCGCGTCTTATCCCAGCAAATGCAGTGTATTGGACGCAAGAGACACTACTGTTCTTGTCAGTTTCCTAAGCAGAGTTGAATTAGATATTGCCCTTGTGTGTAGGAAGCACAGTTCTTTAGTTCTGAGCAAGCTGACAGTTCTGGCTATATAGGAAACACAGTAGAGTAGAAGAGCGCTGCTTTCTCTAAAGCAGAGTGTGTTTCTTGTAAGGCGAGCTAGAGTTCATTTCCCTTTTATAAACCGAGTTGAATCACATGCAGTTTCTGGTCCTAGCACCGAAAGTTGTTTTCTGGTAAGGAGAGTCACTATTGTGCTCAATTGGCCATACACAGTGCAAATAGCACTCGCTTCTGTTCTCAGCAAGTACAGTGTATTGGACGCAAGAGAAACTACTGTTCTTATCAGTTTCCTATGCAGAGTTGAACTAGTTATGGCCATTGTGTGTAGGAAGCACAATTCTTTGGTTCTGAGCAAGCTGACTGTTCTCGCTCTATAGGAAACACAGTAGAGTAGAAGAGTGCTGCTTTCTCAAAAGTAGAGTGTGTTTCTTGTAAGGCGAGCTAGAGTTCATTTCCCTTTCATAAACGGAGTTGAATCACATGCAGTTTCTGGTCCTAGCAGCAAAAGTTATTTTCTGGTAAGGAGATTCACTATTGTGCTCAATTTGCCTTACACAGTGCAAATAGCACTCGCGTCTTATCCCAGCAAATGCAGTGTATTGGACCTAAGAGAAACTACTGTTCTTGTTAGTTTGCTAAGCAGAGTTGAATTACATATGGCCCTTGTGTGTAGGAAGCACAGTTCTTTAGTTCTGAACAAGCTGACTGTTCTGGATATATAGGAAACACAGTAGAGTAGAAGAGTGCTGCTTTCTCAAAAGCAGAGTGTGTTTCTTGTAAGGCAAGCTAGAGTTGAATTCCCTTTCATAAACGGAGTTAAATCACATGCAGTTTCTGGTCCTAGCCCTAAGAGTTGTTTTCTGGTAAGGAGAGTCACTATTGTGCTCATTTGGCCATACACAGTGCAAATAGCACTCGCGTCTGTTCCCAGCAAATACAGTGTATTGGAAGCAAGAGAAACTACTGTTCTTGTCAGTTTCCTAAGCAGAGTTGAATTAGATATGGCCCTTTTGTGTAGGAAGCACAGTTTTTTAGTTCTGAGCAACCTGACAATTCTGGCTATATAGGAAACACAGTAGAGTACAAGAGTGCTGCTTTCTCTAAAGTAGAGTGTGTTTCTTGTAAGGCGAGCTAGAGTTCATTTCCCTTTCATAAACGGAGTTGAATCACATGCAGTTTCTGGTCCTAGCAGCAAAAGTTGTTTTCTGGTAAGGAGATTCACTATTGTGCTCAATTGGCCTTACACAGTGCAAATAGCACTCGCGTCTTATCCCAGCAAATGCAGTGTATTGGACGTAAGAGAAACTACTGTTCTTGTCAGTTTGCTAAGCAGAGTTGAATTACATATGGCCCTTGTGTGTAGGAAGCACAGTTCTTTAGTTCTGAGCAAGCTGACTGTTCTGGCTATATAGGAAACACAGTAGAGTAGAAGAGTGCTGCTTTCTCAAAAGCAGAGTGTGTTTCTAGTCAGGCAAGCTAGAGTTGAATTCCCTTTCATAAACGGAGTTGAATCACATGCAGTTTCTGGTCCTAGCCCTAAGAGTTGTTTTCTGGTAAGGAGAGTCACTATTGTGCTCATTTGGCCATACACAGTGCAAATAGCCCTCGCGTCTGTACCCAGCAATGCATTGTATTGGACGCAAGAGAAACTACTGTTCTTATCAGTTTCCTAAGCAGAGTTGAACTAGTTATGGCCATTGTGTGTAGGAAGCACAGTTCTTTGGTTCTGAGCAAGCTGACTGTTCTGGCTATATAGGAAACACTGTAGAGTAGAAGAGTGCTGCTTTCTCAAAAGCAGAGTGTGTTTCTTGTAATGCAAGTTAGAGTTGAATTCCCTTTCATAAACGGAGTTGAATCACATGCAGTTTGTGGTCCGAGCAGCAAGAGTTGTTTTCTGGTAAGGAGAGTCACTATTGTGCTCAAGTGGCCATACACATTGCAAATAGCACTCGCGTCTGTTCCCAGCAAATGCAGTGTATTGGAAGCAAGAGAAACTACTGTTCTTGTCAGTTTCCTAAGCAGAGTTGAATTAGATATGGCCCTTTTGTGTAGGAAGCACAGTTCTTTAGTTCTGAGCAAGCTGACAATTCTGGCTATATAGGAAACACAGTAGAGTACAAGAGTGCTGCTTTCTCTAAAGTAGAGTGTGTTTCTTGTAAGGCGAGCTAGAGTTGATTTCCCTTTCATAAACGGAGTTGAATCACATGCAGTTTCTGGTCCTAGCAGCAAAAGTTGTTTTCTGGTAAGGAGATTCACTATTGTGCTCAATTGGCCTTACACAGTGCAAATAGCACTCGCGTCTTATCCCAGCAAATGCAGTGTATTGGACGCAAGAGAAACTACTGTTCTTGTCAGTTTCCTAAGCAGAGTTGAATTAGATATGGCCCTTGTGTGTAGGAAGCACAGTTCTTTAGTTCTGAGCAAGCTGACAGTTCTGGCTATATAGGAAACACAGTAGAGTTGAAGAGTGCTGCTTTCTCAAAAGCAGAGTGTGTTTCTTGTAAGGCAAGCTAGAGTTGAATTCCCTTTCATAAACGGAGTTGAATCACATGCAGTTTCTGGTCCTAGCCCTAAGAGTTGTTTTCTGGTAAGGAGAGTCACTATTGTGCTCCTTTGGCCATACACAATGCAAATAGCACTCGCTTCTGTTCTCAGCAAGTGCAGTGTATTGGACGCAAGAGAAAGTACTGTTCTTGTCAGTTTCCTAAGCAGAGTTGAACTAGTTATGGCCATTGTGTGTAGGAAGCACAGTTCTTTGGTTATGAGCAAGCTGACTGTTCTGGCTCTCTAGGAAACACAGTAGAGTAGAAGATTGCTGCTTTCTCAAAAGCAGAGTGTGTTTCTTGTAAGGCGAGTCAGAGTTTAATTCCCTTTCATAAACGGAGTTGAATCACATGCAGTTTTTGGTCCTAGCACCAAGAGTTGTTTTCTGGTAAGGAGAGTCACTATTGTGCTCATTTGGCCATAGACAGTGCAAATAGCACTCGCGTCTGTACCCAGCTAGTGCATTGTATTGGACGCAAGAGAAACTACTGTTCTTGTCAGTTTCCTAAGCAGAGTTGAATTAGATATTGCCCTTGTGTGTAGGAAGCACAGTTCTTTAGTTCTGAGCAAGCTGACAGTTCTGGCTATATAGGAAACCGTAGAGTAGAAGAGCGCTGCTTTCTCTAAAGCAGAGTGTGTTTCTTGTAAGGCGAGCTAGAGTTCATTTCCCTTTTATAAACGGAGTTGAATCACATGCAGTTTCTGGTCCTAGCAGCAAAATTTGTTTTCTGGTAAGGAGAATCACTATTGTGCTCAATTGGCCATACACAGTGCAAATAGCACTAGCTTCTGTTCTCAGCAAGTGCAGTGTATTGGACGCAAGAGAAACTACTGTTCTTGTCAGTTTCCTAAGCAGAGTTGAATTAGATATTGCCCTTATGTGTAGGAAGCACAGTTCTTTAGTTCTGAGCAAGCTGACAGTTCTGGCTATATAGGAAACACAGTAGAGTAGAAGAGCGCTGCTTTCTCTAAAGCAGAGTGTGTTTCTTGTAAGGCGAGCTAGAGTTCATTTCCCTTTTATAAACGGAGTTGAATCACATGCAGTTTCTGGTCCTAGCAGCAAAAGTTGTTTTCTGGTAAGGAGAGTCACTATTGTGCTAAATTGGCCATACACAGTGCAAATAGCACTCGCTTCTGTTCTCAGCAAGTGCAGTGTATTGGACGCAAGAGAAACTACTGTTCTTGTCAGTTTCCTAAGCAGAGTTGAACTAGTTATGGCCATTGTGTGTAGGAAGCACAATTCTTTGGTTCTGAGCAAGCTGACTGTTCTCGCTCTATAGGAAACACAGTAGAGTAGAAGAGTGCTGCTTTCTCAAAAACAGAGTGTGTTTCTTGTAAGGCGAGCCAGAGTTTAATTCACTTTCATAAACGGAGTTGAATCACATGCAGTTTCTGGTCCTAGCACCAAGAGTTGTTTTCTGGTAAGGAGAGTCACTATTGTGCTCAATTGGCCATACACATTGCAAATAGCACTCGCGTCTGTTCCCAGCAAATGCAGTGTATTGGAAGCAAGAGAAACTACTGTTCTTGTCAGTTTCCTAAGCAGAGTTGAATTAGATATGTCCCTTTTGTGTAGGAAGCACAGTTCTTTAGTTCTGAGCAAGCTGACAGTTCTGGCTATATAGGAAACACAGTAGAGTAGAAGAGTGCTGCTTTCTCTAAAGTAGAGTGTGTTTCTTGTAAGGCGAGCTAGAGTTGATTTCCCTTTCATAAACGGAGTTGAATCACATGCAGTTTCTGGTCCTAGCAGCAAAAGTTGTTTTCTGGTAAGGAGATTCACTATTGTGCTCAATTGGCCTTACACAGTGCAAATAGCACTCGCGTCTTATCCCAGCAAATGCAGTGTATTGGACGCAAGAGAAACTACTCTTCTTGTCAGTTTGCTAAGCAGAGTTGAATTACATATGGCCCTTGTGTGTAGGAAGCACAGTTCTTTAGTTCTGAGCAAGCTGACTGTTCTGGCTATATAGGAAACACAGTAGAGTAGAAGAGTGCTGCTTTCTCAAAAGCACAGTGTGTTTCTTGTAAGGCAAGCTAGAGTTGAATTCCCTTTCATAAACGGAGTTGAATCACATGCAGTTTCTGGTCCTAGCCCTAAGAGTTGTTTTCTGGTAAGGAGAGTCACTATTGTGCTCATTTGGCCATACACAGTGCAAATAGCACTCGCGTCTGTACCCAGCAAGTGCATTGTATTGGACGCAAGAGAAACTACTGTTCTTATCAGTTTCCTAAGCAGAGTTGAACTAGTTATGGCCATTGTGTGTAGGAAGCACAGTTCTTTGGTTCTGAGCAAGCTGACTGTTCTGGCTATATAGGAAACACAGTAGAGTAGAAGAGTGCTGCTTTCTCAAAAGCAGAGTGTGTTTCTTGTAAGGCGATCTAGAGTTCATTTCCCTTTTATAAACGGAGTTGAATCACATGCAGTTTCTGGTCCTAGCAGCAAAAGTTGTTTTCTGGTAAGGAGATTCACTATTGTGCTCAATTGGCCTTACACAGTCAAATAGCACTCGCGTCTTATCCCAGCAAATGCAGTGTATTGGACGCAAGAGACACTACTGTTCTTGTCAGTTTCCTAAGCAGAGTTGAATTAGATATTGCCCTTGTGTGTGGAAGCACAGTTCTTTAGTTCTGAGCAAGCTGACAGTTCTGGCTATATAGTAAACACAGTAGAGTAGAAGAGCGCTGCTTTCTCTAAAGCAGAGTGTGTTTCTTGTAAGGCGAGCTAGAGTTCATTTCCCTTTTATAAACCGAGTTGAATCACATGCAGTTTCTGGTCCTAGCACCGAAAGTTGTTTTCTGGTAAGGAGAGTCACTATTGTGCTCAATTGGCCTTACACAGTGCAAATAGGACTCGCGTCTTATCCCAGCAAATGCAGTGTATAGGACGCAAGAGAAACTACTGTTCTTGTCAGTTTGCTAAGCAGAGTTGAATTACATATGGCCCTTGTGTGTAGGAAGCACAGTTCTTTAGTTCTGAACAAGCTGACTGTTCTGGCTATATAGGAAACACAGTAGAGTAGAAGAGTGCTGCTTTCTCAAAAGCAGAGTGTGTTTCTTGTAAGGCGAGCAAGAGTTGATTTCCCTTTCATAGACGGAGTTGAATCACATGCAGTTTCTGGTCCTAGCAGCAAGAGTTGTTTTCTGGTAAGGAGATTCACTATTGTGCTCAATTGGCCTTACACAGTACAAATAGCACTCGCGTCTTATCCCAGCAAATGCAGTGTATTGGACGCAAGAGAAACTACTGTTCTTTTCAGTTTCCTAAGCAGAGTTGAATTAGATATGGCCCTTGTGTGTAGGAAGCACAGTTCTTTAGTTCTGAGCAAGCTGACTGTTCTGGCTATATAGGAAACACAGTAGAGTTGAAGAGTGCTGCTTTCTCAAAAGCAGAGTGTGTTTCTTGTAAGGCAAGCTAGAGTTGAATTCCCTTTCATAAACGGAGTTGAATCACATGCAGTTTCTGGTCCTAGCCCTAAGAGTTGTTTTCTGGTAAGGAGAGTCACTATTGTGCTCATTTGGCCATACACAATGCAAATAGCACTCGCTTCTGTTCTCAGCAAGTGCAGTGTATTGGACGCAAGAGAAACTACTGTTCTTGTCAGTTTCCTAAGCAGAGTTGAACTAGTAATGGCCATTGTGTGTAGGAAGCACAGTTCTTTGGTTATGAGCAAGCTGACTGTTCTGGCTCTCTAGGAAACACAGTAGAGTAGAAGATTGCTGCTTTCTCAAAAGCAGAGTGTGTTTCTTGTAAGGCGAGTCAGAGTTTAATTCCCTTTCATAAACGGAGTTGAATCACATGCAGTTTTTGGTCCTAGCACCAAGAGTTGTTTTCTGGTAAGGAGAGTCACTATTGTGCTCATTTGGCCATACACAGTGCAAATAGCACTCGCGTCTGTACCCAGCAAGTGCATTGTATTGGACGCAAGAGAAACTACTGTTCTTGTCAGTTTCCTAAGCAGAGTTGAATTAGATATTGCCCTTGTGTGTAGGAAGCACAGTTCTTTAGTTCTGAGCAAGCTGACAGTTCTGGCTATATAGGAAACACAGTAGAGTAGAAGAGCGCTGCTTTCTCTAAAGCAGAGTGTGTTTCTTGTAAGGCGAGCTAGAGTTCATTTCATTTTTATAAACGGAGTTGAATCACATGCAGTTTCTGGTTCTAGCAGCAAAAGTTGTTTTCTGGTAAGGAGAATCACTATTGTGCTCAATTGGCCATACACAATGAAAATAGCACTCGCTTCTGTTCTCAGTAAGTGCAGTGTATTGGACGCAAGAGAAACTACTGTTCTTGTCAGTTTCCTAAGCAGAGTTGAATTAGATATTGCCCTTGTGTGTAGGAAGCACAGTTCTTTAGTTCTGAGCAAGCTGACAGTTCTGGCTATATAGGAAACACAGTAGAGTAGAAGAGCGCTGCTTTCTCTAAAGCAGAGTGTGTTTCTTGTAAGGCGAGCTAGAGTTCATTTCCCTTTTATAAACGGAGTTGAATCACATGCAGTTTCTGGTCCTAGCACCAAGAGTTTTTTTCTGGTAAGGAGAGTCACTATTGTGCTCAATTGGCCATACACATTGCAAATAGCACTCGCGTCTGTTCCCAGCAAATGCAGTGTATTGGAAGCAAGAGAAACTACTGTTCTTGTCAGTTTCCTAAGCAGAGTTGAATTAGATATGTCCCTATTGTGTAGGAAGCACAGTTCTTTAGTTCTCAGCAAGCTGACAATTCTGGCTATATAGGAAACACAGTAGAGTACAAGAGTGCTGCTTTCTCTAAAGTAGAGTGTGTTTCTTGTAAGGTGAGCTAGAGTTCATTTCCCTTTCATAAACGGAGTTGAATCACATGCAGTTTCTGGTCCTAGCAGCAAAAGTTGTTTTCTGGTAAGGAGATTCACTATTGTGCTCAATTGGCCTTACACAGTGCAAATAGCACTCGCGTCTTATCCCAGCAAATGCAGTGTATTGGACGCAAGAGAAACTACTGTTCTTTTCAGTTTGCTAAGCAGAGTTGAATTACATATGGCCCTTGTGTGTAGGAAGCACAGTTCTTTAGTTCTGAGCAAGCTGACTGTTCTGGCTATATAGGAAACACAGTAGAGTAGAAGAGTGCTGCTTTCTCAAAAGCAGAGTGTGTTTCTTGTAAGGCAAGCTAGAGTTGAATTCCCTTTCATAAACGGAGTTGAATCACATGCAGTTTCTGGTCCTAGCCCTAAGAGTTGTTTTCTGGTAAGGAGAGTCACTATTGTGCTCATTTGGCCATACACAGTGCAAATAGCACTCGCGTCTGTACCCAGCAAGTGCATTGTATTGGACGCAAGAGAAACTACTGTTCTTATCAGTTTCCTAAGCAGAGTTGAACTAGTTATGGCCATTGTGTGTAGGAAGCACAGTTCTTTGGTTCTGAGCAAGCTGACTGTTCTGGCTATATAGGAAACACAGTAGAGTAGAAGAGTGCTGCTTTCTCAAAAGCAGAGTGTGTTTCTTGTAATGAAAGTTAGAGTTGAATTCCCTTTCATAAACGGAGTTGAATCACATGCAGTTTGTGGTCCGAGCAGCAAGAGTTGTTTTCTGGTAAGGAGAGTCACTATTGTGCTCAATTGGCCTTACACAGTGCAAATAGGACTCGCGTCTTATCCCAGCAAATGCAGTGTATTGGACGCAAGAGAAACTACTGTTCTTGTCAGTTTGCTAAGCAGAGTTGAATTACATATGGCCCTTGTGTGTAGGAAGCACAGTTCTTTAGTTCTGAACAAGCTGACTGTTCTGGCTATATAGGAAACACAGTAGAGTAGAAGAGTGCTGCTTTCTCAAAAGCAGAGTGTGTTTCATGTAAGGCAAGCTAGAGTTGAATTCCCTTTCATAAACGGAGTTGAATCACATGCAGTTTCTGGTCCTAGCCCTAAGAGTTGTTTTCTGGTAAGGAGAGTCACTATTGTGCTCATTTGGCCATACACAGTGCAAATAGCACTCGCCTCTGTTTCCAGCAAATGCAGTGTATTGGAAGCAAGAGAAACTACTGTTCTTGTCAGTTTCCTAAGCAGAGTTGAATTAGATATGGCCCTTTTGTGTAGGAAGCACAGTTCTTTAGTTCTGAGCAAGCTGACAATTCTGGCTATAAAGGAAACACAATAGAGTACAAGAGTGCTGCTTTCTCTAAAGTAGAGTGTGATTCTTGTAAGGCGAGCTAGAGTTCATTTCCCTTTCATAAACGGAGTTGAGTCACATGCAGTTTCTGGTCCTAGCAGCAAAAGTTGTTTTCTGGTAAGGAGATTCACTATTGTGCTCAATTGGCCTTACACAGTGCAAATAGCACTCGCGTCTTATCCCAGCAAATGCAGTGTATTGGACGCAAGAGAAACTACTGTTCTTTTCAGTTTGCTAAGCAGAGTTGAATTACATATGGCCCTTGTGTGTAGGAAGCACAGTTCTTTAGTTCTGAGCAAGCTGACTGTTCTGGCTATATAGGAAACACAGTAGAGTAGAAGAGTGCTGCTTTCTCAAAAGCAGAGTGTGTTTCTTGTAAGGCAAGCTAGAGTTGAATTCCCTTTCATAAACGGAGTTGAATCACATGCAGTTTCTGGTCCTAGCCCTAAGAGTTGTTTTCTGGTAAGGAGAGTCACTATTGTGCTCATTTGGCCATACACAGTGCAAATAGCACTCGCGTCTGTACCCAGCAAGTGCATTGTATTGGACGCAAGAGAAACTACTGTTCTTGTCAGTTTCCTAAGCAGAGTTGAACTAGTTTTTGCAATTGTGTGTAGGAAGCACAGTTCTTTGGTTCTGAGCAAGCTGACTGTTCTGGCTCTCTAGGAAACACAGTAGAGTAGAAGAGTGCTGCTTTCTGAAAAGCAGAGTGTGTTTCTTGTAAGGCGAGCCAGAGTTTAATTCCCTTTCATAAACGGAGTTGAATCACATGCAGTTTTTGGTCCTAGCACCAAGAGTTGTTTTCTGGTAAGGAGAGTCACTATTGTGCTCATTTGGCCATACACAGTGCAAATAGCACTCGCGTCTGTACCCAGCAAGTTCATTGTATTGGACGCAAGAGAAACTACTGTTCTTGTCAGTTTCCTAAGCAGAGTTGAATTAGATATTGCCCTTGTGTGTAGGAAGCACAGTTCTTTAGTTCTGAGCAAGCTGACAGTTCTGGCTATATAGGAAACACAGTAGAGTAGAAGAGCGCTGCTTTCTCTAAAGCAGAGTGTGTTTCTTGTAAGGCGAGCTAGAGTTCATTTCCCTTTTATAAACGGAGTTGAATCACATGCAGTTTCTGGTCCTAGCAGCAAAAGTTGTTTTCTGGTAAGGAGAATCACTATTGTGCTCAATTGGCCATACACAGTGCAAATAGCACTCGCTTCTGTTCTCAGTAAGTGCAGTGTATTGGACGCAAGAGAAACTACTGTTCTTGTCAGTTTCCTAAGCAGAGTTGAATTAGATATTGCCCTTGTGTGTAGGAAGCACAGTTCTTTAGTTCTGAGCAAGCTGACAGTTCTGGCTATATAGGAAACACAGTAGAGTAGAAGAGCGCTGCTTTCTCTAAAGCAGAGTGTGTTTCTTGTAAGGCGAGCTAGAGTTCATTTCCCTTTTATAAACGGAGTTGAATCACATGCAGTTTCTGGTCCTAGCACCAAGAGTTGTTTTCTGGTAAGGAGAGTCACTATTGTGCTCAATTGGCCATACACATTGCAAATAGCACTCGCGTCTGTTCCCAGCAAATGCAGTGTATTGGAAGCAAGAGAAACTACTGTTCTTGTCAGTTTCCTAAGCAGAGTTGAATTAGATATGTCCCTATTGTGTAGGAAGCACAGTTCTTTAGTTCTGAGCAAGCTGACAATTCTGGCTATATAGGAAACACAGTAGAGTAGAAGAGTGCTGCTTTCTCTAAAGTAGAGTGTGTTTCTTGTAAGGCGAGCTAGAGTTGATTTCCCTTTCATAAACGGAGTTGAATCACATGGAGTTTCTGGTCCTAGCAGCAAAAGTTGTTTTCTGGTAAGGAGATTCACTATTGTGCTCAATTGGCCTTACACAGTGCAAATAGCACTCGCGTCTTATCCCAGCAAGTGCAGTGTATTGGACGCAAGAGAAACTACTGTTCTTGTGAGTTTGCTAAGCGGAGTTGAATTACATATGGCCCTTGTGTGTAGGAAGCACAGTTCTTTAGTTCTGAGCAAGCTGACTGTTCTGGCTATATAGGAAACACAGTAGAGTAGAAGAGTGCTGCTTTCTCAAAAGCACAGTGTGTTTCTTGTAAGGCAAGCTAGAGTTGAATTCCCTTTCATAAACGGAGTTGAATCACATGCAGTTTCTGGTCCTAGCCCTAAGAGTTGTTTTCTGGTAAGGAGAGTCACTATTGTGCTCATTTGGCCATACACAGTGCAAATAGCACTCGGGTCTGTACCCAGCAAGTGCATTGTATTGGACGCAAGAGAAACTACTGTTCTTATCAGTTTCCTAAGCAGAGTTGAACTAGTTATGGCCATTGTGTGTAGGAAGCACAGTTCTTTGGTTCTGAGCAAGCTGACTGTTCTGGCTATATAGGAAACACAGTAGAGTAGAAGAGCGCTGCTTTCTCTAAAGCAGAGTGTGTTTCTTGTAATGCAAGTTAGAGTTGAATTCCCTTTCATAAACGGAGTTGAATCACATGCAGTTTGTGGTCCTAGCAGCAAGAGTTGTTTTCTGGTAAGGAGAGTCACTATTGTGCTCAATTGGCCATACACATTGCAAATAGCACTCGCGTCTGTTCCCAGCAAATGCAGTGTATTGGAAGCAAGAGAAACTACTGTTCTTGTCAGTTTCCTAAGCAGAGTTGAATTAGATATGGCCCTTTTGTGTAGGAAGCACAGTTCTTTAGTTCTGAGCAAGCTGACAATTCTGGCTATATAGGAAACACAGTAGAGTACAAGAGTGCTGCTTTCTCTAAAGTAGAGTGTGTTTCTTGTAAGGCGAGCTAGAGTTGATTTCCCTTTCATAAACGGAGTTGAATCACATGCAGTTTCTGGTCCTAGCAGCAAAAGTTGTTTTCTGGTAAGGAGATTCACTATTGTGCTCAATTGGCCTTACACAGTGCAAATAGCACTCGCGTCTTATCCCAGCAAATGCAGTGTATTGGACGCAAGAGAAACTACTGTTATTGTCAGTTTCCTAAGCAGACTTGAATTAGATATGGTCCTTGTGTGTAGGAAGCACAGTTCTTTAGTTCTGAGCAAGCTGACTGTTCTGGCTATATAGGAAACACAGTAGAGTTGAAGAGTGCTGCTTTCTCAAAAGCAGAGTGTGTTTCTTGTAAGGCAAGCTAGAGTTGAATTCCCTTTCATAAACGGAGTTGAATCACATGCAGTTTCTGGTCCTAGCCCTAAGAGTTGTTTTCTGGTAAGGAGAGTCACTATTGTGCTCATTTGGCCATACACAATGCAAATAGCACTCGCTTCTGTTCTCAGCAAGTGCAGTGTATTGGACGCAAGAGAAACTACTGTTCTTGTCAGTTTCCTAAGCAGAGTTGAATTAGATATTGCCCTTGTGTGTAGGAAGCACAGTTCTTTAGTTCTGAGCAAGCTGACAGTTCTGGCTATATAGGAAACACAGTAGAGTAGAAGAGCGCTGCTTTCTCTAAAGCAGAGTGTGTTTCTTGTAAGGCGAGCTAGAGTTCATTTCCCTTTTATAAACCGAGTTGAATCACATGCAGTTTCTGGTCCTAGCAGCAAAAGTTGTTTTCTGGTAAGGAGAGTCACTATTGTGCTCAATTGGCCATACACAGTGCAAATAGCACTCGCTTCTGTTCTCAGCAAGTGCAGTGTATTGGACGCAAGAGAAACTACTGTTCTTATCAGTTTCCTAAGCAGAGTTGAACTAGTTATGGCCATTGTGTGTAGGAAGCACAACTCTTTGGTTCTGAGCAAGCTGACTGTTCTCGCTCTATAGGAAACACAGTAGAGTAGAAGAGTGCTGCTTTCTCAAAAGCAGAGTGTGTTTCTTGTAAGGCGAGCCAGAGTTTAATTCACTTTCATAAACGGAGTTGAATCACATGCAGTTTCTGGTCCTAGCACCAAGAGTTGTTTTCTGGTAAGGAGAGTCACTATTGTGCTCAATTGGCCATACACAGTGCAAATAGCACTCGCGTCTGTTCCCAGCAAATGCAGTGTATTGGAAGCAAGAGAAACTACTGTTCTTGTCAGTTTCCTAAGCAGAGTTGAATTAGATATGGCCCTTTTGTGTAGGAAGCACAGTTCTTTAGTTCTGAGCAAGCTGACAATTCTGGCTATATAGGAAACACAGTAGAGTACAAGAGTGCTGCTTTCTCTAAAGTAGAGTGTGTTTCTTGTAAGGCGAGCTAGAGTTCATTTCCCTTTCATAAACGGAGTTGAATCACATGCAGTTTCTGCTCCTAGCAGCAAAAGTTGTTTTCTGGTAAGGAGATTCACTATTGTGCTCAATTGGCCTTACACAGTGCAAATAGCACTCGCGTCTTATCCCAGCAAATGTAGTGTATTGGACGTAAGAGAAACTACTGTTCTTGTCAGTTTCCTAAGCAGAGTTGAATTACATATGGCCCTTGTGTGTAGGAAGCACAGTTCTTTAGTTCTGAGCAAGGTGACTGTTCTGGCTATATAGGAAACACAGTAGAGTAGAAGAGTGCTGCTTTCTCAAAAGCAGAGTGTGTTTCTTGTAAGGCAAGCTAGAGTTGAATTCCCTTTCATAAACGGAGTTGAATCACATGAAGTTTCTGGTCCTAGCCCTAAGAGTTGTTTTCTGGTAAGGAGAGTCACTATTGTGCTCATTTGGCCATACACAGTGCAAATAGCACTCGCGTCTGTACCCAGCAACTGCATTGTATTGGACGTAAGAGAAACTACTGTTCTTATCAGTTTCCTAAGAAGAGTTGAACTAGTTATGACCATTGTGTGTAGGAAGCAGAGCTCTTTGGTTCTGAGCAAGCTGACTGTTCTGGCTATATAGGAAACACAGTAGAGTAGAAGAGTGCTGCTTTCTCAAAAGCAGAGTGTGTTTCTTGTAATGCAAGCTAGAGTTGAATTCCCTTTCATAAACGGAGTTGAATCACATGCAGTTTCTGGTCCTAGCACCAAGAGTTGTTTTCTGGTAAGGAGAGTCACTATTGTGCTCAATTGGCCATACACATTGCAAATAGCACTCGCGTCTGTTCCCAGCAAATGCAGTGTATTGGAAGCAAGAGAAACTACTGTTCTTGTCAGTTTCTTAAGCAGAGTTGAATTAGATATGGCCCTTTTGTGTAGGAAGCACAGTTCTTTAGTTCTGAGCAAGCTGACAATTCTGGCTATATAGGAAACACAGTAGAGTACAAGAGTGCTGCTTTCTCTAAAGTAGAGTGTGTTTCTTGTAAGGCGAGCAAGAGTTGATTTCCCTTTCATAAACGGAGTTGAATCACATGCAGTTTCTGGTCCTAGCAGCAAAAGTTGTTTTCTGGTAAGGAGATTCACTATTGTGCTCAATTGGCCTTACACAGTGCAAATAGCACTCGCGTCTTATCCCAGCAAATGCAGTGTATTGGACGCAAGAGAAACTACTGTTCTTGTCAGTTTCCTAAGCAGAGTTGAATTAGATATGGCCCTTGTGTGTAGGAAGCACAGTTCTTTAGTTCTGAGCAAGCTGACTGTTCTGGCTATATAGGAAACACAGTAGAGTTGAAGAGTGCTGCTTTCTCAAAAGCAGAGTGTGTTTCTTGTAAGGCAAGCTAGAGTTGAATTCCCTTTCATTAACGGAGTTGAATCACATGCAGTTTCTGGTCCTAGCCCTAAGAGTTGTTTTCTGGTAAGGAGAGTCACTATTGTGCTCATTTGGCCATACACAATGCAAATAGCACTCGCTTCTGTTCTCAGCAAGTGCAGTGTATTGGACGCAAGAGAAACTACTGTTCTTGTCAGTTTCCTAAGCAGAGTTGAACTAGTTATGGCCATTGTGTGTAGGAAGCACAGTTCTTTGGTTCTGAGCAAGCTGACTGTTCTGGCTCTCTAGGAAACACAGTAGAGTAGAAGAGTGCTGCTTTCTGAAAAGCAGATGGTGTTTCTTGTAAGGCGAGCCAGAGTTTAATTCCCTTTCATAAACGGAGTTGAATCACATGCAGTTTTTGGTCCTAGCACCAAGAGTTGTTTTCTGGTAAGGAGAGTCACTATTGTGCTCATTTGGCCATACACAGTGCAAATAGCACTCGCGTCTGTACCCAGCAAGTTCATTGTATTGGACGCAAGAGAAACTACTGTTCTTGTCAGTTTCCTAAGCAGAATTGAATTAGATATTGCCCTTGTGTGTAGGAAGCACAGTTCTTTAGTTCTGAGCAAGCTGACAGTTCTGGCTATATAGGAAACACAGTAGAGTAGAAGAGCGCTGCTTTCTCTAAAGCAGAGTGTGTTTCTTGTAAGGCGAGCTAGAGTTCATTTCCCTTTTATAAACGGAGTTGAATCACATGCAGTTTCTGGTCCTAGCAGCAAAAGTTGTTTTCTGGTAAGGAGAATCACTATTGTGCTCAATTGGCCATACACAGTGCAAATAGCACTCGCTTCTGTTCTCAGTAAGTGCAGTGTATTGGACGCAAGAGAAACTACTGTTCTTGTCAGTTTCCTAAGCAGAGTTGAATTAGATATTGCCCTTGTGTGTAGGAAGCACAGTTCTTTAGTTCTGAGCAAGCTGACAGTTCTGGCTATATAGGAAACACAGTAGAGTAGAAGAGCGCTGCTTTCTCTAAAGCAGAGTGTGTTTCTTGTAAGGCGAGCTAGAGTTCATTTCCCTTTTATAAACGGAGTTGAATCACATGCAGTTTCTGGTCCTAGCACCAAGAGTTGTTTTCTGGTAAGGAGAGTCACTATTGTGCTCAATTGGCCATACACATTGCAAATAGCACTCGCGTCTGTTCCCAGCAAATGCAGTGTATTGGAAGCAAGAGAAACTACTGTTCTTGTCAGTTTCCTAAGCAGAGTTGAATTAGATATGTCCCTATTGTGTAGGAAGCACAGTTCTTTAGTTCTGAGCAAGCTGACAATTCTGGCTATATAGGAAACACAGTAGAGTAGAAGAGTGCTGCTTTCTCTAAAGTAGAGTGTGTTTCTTGTAAGGCGAGCTAGAGTTGATTTCCCTTTCCTAAACGGAGTTGAATCACATGGAGTTTCTGGTCCTAGCAGCAAAAGTTGTTTTCTGGTAAGGAGATTCACTATTGTGCTCAATTGGCCTTACACAGTGCAAATAGCACTCGCGTCTTATCCCAGCAAGTGCAGTGTATTGGACGCAAGAGAAACTACTGTTCTTGTGAGTTTGCTAAGCGGAGTTGAATTACATATGGCCCTTGTGTGTAGGAAGCACAGTTCTTTAGTTCTGAGCAAGCTGACTGTTCTGGCTATATAGGAAACACAGTAGAGTAGAAGAGTGCTGCTTTCTCAAAAGCACAGTGTGTTTCTTGTAAGGCAAGCTAGAGTTGAATTCCCTTTCATAAACGGAGTTGAATCACATGCAGTTTCTGGTCCTAGCCCTAAGAGTTGTTTTCTGGTAAGGAGAGTCACTATTGTGCTCATTTGGCCACACACAGTGCAAATAGCACTCGGGTCTGTACCCAGCAAGTGCATTGTATTGGACGCAAGAGAAACTACTGTTCTTATCAGTTTCCTAAGCAGAGTTGAACTAGTTATGGCCATTGTGTGTAGGAAGCACAGTTCTTTGGTTCTGAGCAAGCTGACTGTTCTGGCTATATAGGAAACACAGTAGAGTAGAAGAGCGCTGCTTTCTCTAAAGCAGAGTGTGTTTCTTGTAATGCAAGTTGGAGTTGAATTCCCTTTCATAAACGGAGTTGAATCACATGCAGTTTGTGGTCCTAGCAGCAAGAGTTGTTTTCTGGTAAGGAGAGTCACTATTGTGCTCAATTGGCCATACACATTGCAAGTAGCACTCGCGTCTGTTCCCAGCAAATGCAGTGTATTGGAAGCAAGAGAAACTACTGTTCTTGTCAGTTTCCTAAGCAGAGTTGAATTAGATATGGCCCTTTTGTGTAGGAAGCACAGTTCTTTAGTTCTGAGCAAGCTGACAATTCTGGCTATATAGGAAACACAGTAGAGTACAAGAGTGCTGCTTTCTCTAAAGTAGAGTGTGTTTCTTGTAAGGCGAGCTAGAGTTGATTTCCCTTTCATAAACGGAGTTGAATCACATGCAGTTTCTGGTCCTAGCAGCAAAAGTTGTTTTCTGGTAAGGAGATTCACTATTGTGCTCAATTGGCCTTACACAGTGCAAATAGCACTCGCGTCTTATCCCAGCAAATGCAGTGTATTGGACGCAAGAGAAACTACTGTTATTGTCAGTTTCCTAAGCAGAGTTGAATTGGATATGGTCCTTGTGTATAGGAAGCACAGTTCTTTAGTTCTGAGCAAGCTGACTGTTCTGGCTATATAGGAAACACAGTAGAGTTGAAGAGTGCTGCTTTCTCAAAAGCAGAGTGTGTTTCTTGTAAGGCAAGCTAGAGTTGAATTCCCTTTCATAAACGGAGTTGAATCACATGCAGTTTCTGGTCCTAGCCCTAAGAGTTGTTTTCTGGTAAGGAGAGTCACTATTGTGCTCATTTGGCCATACACAATGCAAATAGCACTCGCTTCTGTTCTCAGCAAGTGCAGTGTATTGGACGCAAGAGAAACTACTGTTCTTGTCAGTTTCCTAAGCAGAGTTGAATTAGATATTGCCCTTGTGTGTAGGAAGCACAGTTCTTTAGTTCTGAGCAAGCTGACAGTTCTGGCTATATAGGAAACAGTAGAGTAGAAGAGCGCTGCTTTCTCTAAAGCAGAGTGTGTTTCTTGTAAGGCGAGCTAGAGTTCATTTCCCTTTTATAAACGGAGTTGAATCACATGCAGTTTCTGGTCGTAGCAGCAAAAGTTGTTTTCTGGTAAGGAGAGTCACTATTGTGCTCAATTGGCCATACACAGTGCAAATAGCACTCGCTTCTGTTCTCAGCAATTGCAGTGTATTGGACGCAAGAGAAACTACTGTTCTTGTCAGTTTCCTAAGCAGAGTTGAACTAGTTATGGCCATTGTGTGTAGGAAGCACAATTCTTTGGTTCTGAGCAAGCTGACTATTCTCGCTCTATAGGAAACACAGTAGAGTAGAAGAGTGCTGCTTTCTCAAAAGCAGAGTGTGTTTCTTGTAAGGCGATCTAGAGTTCATTTCCCTTTTATAAACGGAGTTGAATCACATGCAGTTTCTGGTCCTAGCAGCAAAAGTTGTTTTCTGGTAAGGAGATTCACTATTGTGCTCAATTGGCCTTACACAGTGCAAATAGCACTCGCGTCTTATCCCAGCAAATGCAGTCTATTGGACGCAAGAAAAACTACTGTTCTTGTCAGTTTCCTAAGCAGAGTTGAATTAGATATTGCCCTTGTGTGTAGGAAGCACAGTTCTTTAGTTCTGAGCAAGCTGACAGTTCTGGCTATATAGGAAACACAGTAGAGTAGAAGAGCGCTGCTTTCTCTAAAGCAGAGTGTGTTTCTTGTAAGGCGAGCTAGAGTTCATTTCCCTTTTATAAACCGAGTTGAATCACATGCAGTTTCTGGTCCTAGCAGCAAAAGTTGTTTTCTGGTAAGGAGAGTCACTATTGTGCTCAATTGGCCATACACAGTGCAAATAGCACTCGCTTCTGTTCTCAGCAAGTGCAGTGTATTGGACGCAAGAGAAACTACTGTTCTTATCAGTTTCCTAAGCAGAGTTGAACTAGTTATGGCCATTGTGTGTAGGAAGCACAACTCTTTGGTTCTGAGCAAGCTGACTGTTCTCGCTCTATAGGAAACACAGTAGAGTAGAAGAGTGCTGCTTTCTCAAAAGCAGAGTGTGTTTCTTGTAAGGCGAGCCAGAGTTTAATTCACTTTCATAAACGGAGTTGAATCACATGCAGTTTCTGGTCCTAGCAACAAGAGTTGTTTTCTGGTAAGGAGAGTCACTATTGTGCTCAATTGGCCATACACAGTGCAAATAGCACTCGCGTCTGTTCCCAGCAAATGCAGTGTATTGGAAGCAAGAGAAACTACTGTTCTTGTCAGTTTCCTAAGCAGAGTTGAATTAGATATGGCCCTTTTGTGTAGGAAGCACAGTTCTTTAGTTCTGAGCAAGCTGACAATTCTGGCTATATAGGAAACACAGTAGAGTACAAGAGTGCTGCTTTCTCTAAAGTAGAGTGTGTTTCTTGTAAGGCGAGCTAGAGTTGATTTCCCTTTCATAAACGGAGTTGAATCACATGGAGTTTCTGGTCCTAGCAGAAAAGTTGTTTTCTGGTAAGGAGATTCACTATTGTGCTCAATTGGCCTTACACAGTGCAAATAGCACTCGCGTCTTATCCCAGCAAGTGCAGTGTATTGGACGCAAGAGAAACTACTGTTCTTGTGAGTTTGCTAAGCGGAGTTGAATTACATATGGCCCTTGTGTGTAGGAAGCACAGTTCTTTAGTTCTGAGCAAGCTGACTGTTCTGGCTATATAGGAAACACAGTAGAGTAGAAGAGTGCTGCTTTCTCAAAAGCACAGTGTGTTTCTTGTAAGGCAAGCTAGAGTTGAATTCCCTTTCATAAACGGAGTTGAATCACATGCAGTTTCTGGTCCTAGCCCTAAGAGTTGTTTTCTGGTAAGGAGAGTCACTATTGTGCTCATTTGGCCATACACAGTGCAAATAGCACTCGCGTCTGTTCCCAGCAAATGCAGTGTATTGGAAGCAAGAGAAACTACTGTTCTTGTCAGTTTCCTAAGCAGAGTTGAATTAGATATGGCCCTTTTGTGTAGGAAGCACAGTTCTTTAGTTCTGAGCAAGCTGACAATTCTGGCTATATAGGAAACACAGTAGAGTACAAGAGTGCTGCTTTCTCTAAAGTAGAGTGTGTTTCTTGTAAGGCGAGCTAGAGTTCATTTCCCTTTCATAAACGGAGTTGAATCACATGCAGTTTCTGGTCCTAGCAGCAAAAGATGTTTTCTGGTATGAGATTCACTATTGTGCTCAATTGGCCTTACACAGTGCAAATAGCACTCGCGTCTTATCCCAGCAAATGCAGTGTATTGGACGTAAGAGAAACTACTGTTCTTGTCAGTTTGCTAAGCAGAGTTGAATTACATATGGCCCTTGTGTGTAGGAAGCACAGTTCTTTAGTTCTGAGCAAGCTGACTGTTCTGGCTATATAGGAAACACAGTAGAGTAGAAGAGTGCTGCTTTCTCAAAAGCAGAGTGTGTTTCTTGTAAGGCAAGCTAGAGTTGAATTCCCTTTCATAAACGGAGTTGAATCACATGCAGTTTCTGGTCCTAGCCCTAAGAGTTGTTTTCTGGTAAGGAGAGTCACTATTGTGCTCATTTGGCCATACACAGTGCAAATAGCACTCGCGTCTGTACCCAGCAAGTGCATTGTATTGGACGCAAGAGAAACTACTGTTCTTATCAATTTCCTAAGAAGAGTTGAACTAGTTATGGCCATTGTGTGTAGGAAGCACAGTTCTTTGGTTCTGAGCAAGCTGACTGTTCTGGCTATATAGGAAACACAGTAGAGTAGAAGAGTGCTGCTTTCTCAAAAGCAGAGTGTGTTTCTTGTAATGCAAGCTAGAGTTGAATTCCCTTTCATAAACGGAGTTGAATCACATGCAGTTTGTGGTCCTAGCAGCAAGAGTTGTTTTCTGGTAAGTAGAGTCACTATTGTGCTCAATTGGCCATACACATTGCAAATAGCACTCGCGTCTGTTCCCAGCAAATGCAGTGTATTGGAAGCAAGAGAAACTACTGTTCTTGTCAGTTTCCTAAGCAGAGTTGAATTAGATATGGCCCTTTTGTGTAGGAAGCACAGTTCTTTAGTTCTGAGCAAGCTGACAATTCTGGCTATATAGGAAACACAGTAGAGTACAAGAGTGCTGCTTTCTCTAAAGTAGAGTGTGTTTCTTGTAAGGCGAGCAAGAGTTCATTTCCCTTTCATAAACGGAGTTGAATCACATGCAGTTTCTGGTCCTAGCAGCAAAAGTTGTTTTCTGGTAAGGAGATTCACGATTGTGCTCAATTGGCCTTACACAGTGCAAATAGCACTCGCGTCTTATCCCAGCAAATGCAGTGTATTGGACGCAAGAGAAACTACTGTTCTTGTCAGTTTCCTAAGCAGAGTTGAATTAGATATGGCCCTTGTGTGTAGGAAGCACAGTTCTTTAGTTCTGAGCAAGCTGACTGTTCTGGCTATATAGGAAACACAGTAGAGTAGAAGAGTGCTGCTTTCTCAAAAGCACAGTGTGTTTCTTGTAAGGCAAGCTAGAGTTGAATTCCCTTTCATAAACGGAGTTGAATCACATGCAGTTTCTGGTCCTAGCACCAAGAGTTGTTTTCTGGTAAGGAGAGTCACTATTGTGCTCATTTGGCCATACACAGTGCAAATAGCACTCGGGTCTGTACCCAGCAAGTGCATTGTATTGGACGCAAGAGAAACTACTGTTCTTATCAGTTTCCTAAGCAGAGTTGAACTAGTTATGGCCATTGTGTGTAGGAAGCACAGTTCTTTGGTTCTGAGCAAGCTGACTGTTCTGGCTATATAGGAAACACAGTAGAGTAGAAGAGTGCTGCTTTCTCAAAAGCACAGTGTGTTTCTTGTAATGCAAGCTAGAGTTGAATTCCCTTTCATAAACGGAGTTGAATCACATGCAGTTTGTGGTCCTAGCAGCAAGAGTTGTTTTCTGGTAAGGAGAGTCACTATTGTGCTCAATTGGCCTTACACAGTGCAAATAGGACTCGCGTCTTATCCCAGCAAATGCAGTGTATTGGACGCAAGAGAAACTACTGTTCTTGTCAGTTTGCTAAGCAGAGTTGAATTACATATGGCACTTGTGTGTAGGAAGCACAGTTCTTTAGTTCTGAACAAGCTGACTGTTCTGGCTATATAGGAAACACAGTAGAGTAGAAGAGTGCTGCTTTCTCAAAAGCAGAGTGTGTTTCTTGTAAGGCAAGCTAGAGTTGAATTCCCTTTCATAAACGGAGTTGAATCACATGCAGTTTCTGGTCCTAGCCCTAAGAGTTGTTTTCTGGTAAGGAGAGTCACTATTGTGCTCATTTGGCCATACACAGTGCAAATAGCACTCGCGTCTGTTTCCAGCAAATGCAGTGTATTGGAAGCAAGAGAAACTACTGTTCTTGTCAGTTTCCTAAGCAGAGTTGAATTAGATATGGCCCTTTTGTGTAGGAAGCACAGTTCTTTAGTTCTGAGCAAGCTGACAATTCTGGCTATATAGGAAACACAGTAGAGTACAAGAGTGCTGCTTTCTCTAAAGTAGAGTGTGTTTCTTGTAAGGCGAGCTAGAGTTCATTTCCCTTTCATAAACGGAGTTGAATCACATGCAGTTTCTGGTCCTAGCAGCAAAAGATGTTTTCTGGTATGAGATTCACTATTGTGCTCAATTGGCCTTACACAGTGCAAATAGCACTCGCGTCTTATCCCAGCAAATGCAGTGTATTGGACGTAAGAGAAACTACTGTTCTTGTCAGTTTGCTAAGCAGAGTTGAATTACATATGGCCCTTGTGTGTAGGAAGCACAGTTCTTTAGTTCTGAACAAGCTGACTGTTCTGGATATATAGGAAACACAGTAGAGTAGAAGAGTGCTGCTTTCTCAAAAGCAGAGTGTGTTTCTTGTAAGGCAAGCTAGAGTTGAATTCCCTTTCATAAACGGAGTTGAATCACATGCAGTTTCTGGTCCTAGCCCTAAGAGTTGTTTTCTGGTAAGGAGAGTCACTATTGTGCTCATTTGGCCATACACAGTGCAAATAGCACTCGCGTCTGTTCCCAGCAAATGCAGTGTATTGGAAGCAAGAGAAACTACTGTTCTTGTCAGTTTCCTAAGCAGAGTTGAATTAGATATGGCCCTTTTGTGTAGGAAGCACAGTTCTTTAGTTCTGAGCAAGCAGACAATTCTGGCTATATAGGAAACACAGTAGAGTACAAGAGTGCTGCTTTCTCTAAAGTAGAGTGTGTTTCTTGTAAGGCGAGCTAGAGTTCATTTCCCTTTCATAAACGGAGTTGAATCACATGCAGTTTCTGGTCCTAGCAGCAAAAGTTGTTTTCTGGTAAGGAGATTCACTATTGTGCTCAATTGGCCTTACACAGTGCAAATAGCACTCGCGTCTTATCCCAGCAAATGCAGTGTATTGGACGTAAGAGAAACTACTGTTCTTGTCAGTTTGCTAAGCAGAGTTGAATTACATATGGCCCTTGTGTGTAGGAAGCACAGTTCTTTAGTTCTGAGCAAGCTGACTGTTCTGGCTATATAGGAAACACAGTAGAGTAGAAGAGTGCTGCTTTCTCAAAAGCAGAGTGTGTTTCTTGTAAGGCAAGCTAGAGTTGAATTCCCTTTCATAAACGGAGTTGAATCACATGCAGTTTCTGGTCCTAGCCCTAAGAGTTGTTTTCTGGTAAGGAGAGTCACTATTGTGCTCATTTGGCCATACACAGTGCAAATAGCACTCGCGTCTGTACCCAGCAAGTGCATTGTATTGGACGCAAGAGAAACTACTGTTCTTATCAATTTCCTAAGAAGAGTTGAACTAGTTATGGCCATTGTGTGTAGGAAGCAGAGTTCTTTGGTTCTGAGCAAGCTGACTGTTCTGGCTATATAGGAAACACAGTAGAGTAGAAGAGTGCTGCTTTCTCAAAAGCAGAGTGTGTTTCTTGTAATGCAAGCTAGAGTTGAATTCCCTTTCATAAACGGAGTTGAATCACATGCAGTTTGTGGTCCTAGCAGCAAGAGTTGTTTTCTGGTAAGGAGAGTCACTATTGTGCTCAATTGGCCATACACATTGCAAATAGCACTCGCGTCTGTTCCCAGCAAATGCAGTGTATTGGAAGCAAGAGAAACTACTGTTCTTGTCAGTTTCCTAAGCAGAGTTGAATTAGATATGGCCATTTTGTGTAGGAAGCACAGTTCTTTAGTTCTGAGCAAGCTGACAATTCTGGCTATATAGGAAACACAGTAGAGTACAAGAGTGCTGCTTTCTCTAAAGTAGAGTGTGTTTCTTGTAAGGCGAGCAAGAGTTCATTTCCCTTTCATAAACGGAGTTGAATCACATGCAGTTTCTGGTCCTAGCAGCAAAAGTTGTTTTCTGGTAAGGAGATTCACTATTGTGCTCAATTGGCCTTACACAGTGCAAATAGCACTCGCGTCTTATCCCAGCAAATGCAGTGTATTGGACGCAAGAGAAACTACTGTTCTTGTCAGTTTCCTAAGCAGAGTTGAATTAGATATGGCCCTTGTGTGTAGGAAGCACATTTCCTTAGTTCTGAGCAAGCTGACTGTTCTGGCTATATAGGAAACACAGTAGAGTTGAAGAGTGCTGCTTTCTCAAAAGCAGAGTGTGTTTCTTGTAAGGCAAGCTAGAGTTGAATTCCCTTTCATAAACGGAGTTGAATCACATGCAGTTTCTGGTCCTAGCCCTAAGAGTTGTTTTCTGGTAAGGAGAGTCACTATTGTGCTCATTTGGCCATACACAATGCAAATAGCACTCGCTTCTCTTCTCAGCAAGTGCAGTGTATTGGACGCAAGAGAAACTACTGTTCTTGTCAGTTTGCTAAGCAGAGTTGAACTAGTTATGGCCATTGTGTGTAGGAAGCACAGTTCATTGGTTATGAGCAAGCTGACTGTTCTGGCTCTCTAGGAAACACAGTAGAGTAGAAGATTGCTGCTTTCTCAAAAGCAGAGTGTGTTTCTTGTAAGGCGAGTCAGAGTTTAATTCCCTTTCATAAACGGAGTTGAATCACATGCAGTTTTTGGTCCTAGCCACAAGAGTTGTTTTCTGGTAAGGAGAGTCACTATTGTGCTCATTTGGCCATACACAGTGCAAATAGCACTCGCGTCTGTACCCAGCAAGTGCATTGTTTTGGACGCAAGAGAAACTACTGTTCTTGTCAGTTTCCTAAGCAGAGTTGAATTAGATATTGCCCTTGTGTGTAGGAAGCACAGTTCTTTAGTTCTGAGCAAGCTGACAGTTCTGGCTATATAGGAAACACAGTAGAGTAGAAGAGCGCTGCTTTCTCTAAAGCAGAGTGTGTTTCTTGTAAGGCGAGCTAGAGTTCATTTCCCTTTTATAAACGGAGTTGAATCACATGCAGTTTCTGGTCCTAGCAGCAAAGAGTTGTTTTCTGGTAAGGAGAGTCACTATTGTGCTCATTTGGCCATACACAATGCAAATAGCACTCGCTTCTGTTCTCAGCAAGTGCAGTGTATTGGACGCAAGAGAAACTACTGTTCTTGTCAGTTTCCTAAGCAGAGTTGAATTAGATATTGCCCTTGTGTGTAGGAAGCACAGTTCTTTAGTTCTGAGCAAGCTGACAGTTCTGGCTATATAGGAAACACAGTAGAGTAGAAGAGCGCTGCTTTCTCTAAAGCAGAGTGTGTTTCTTGTAAGGCGAGCTAGAGTTCATTTCCCTTTTATAAACCGAGTTGAATCACATGCAGTTTCTGGTCCTAGCAGCAAAAGTTGTTTTCTGGTAAGGAGAGTCACTATTGTGCTCAATTGGCCATACACAGTGCAAATAGCACTCGCGTTCTGTTCCCAGCAAATGCAGTGTATTAGAAGCAAGAGAAACTACTGTTCTTGTCAGTTTCCTAAGCAGAGTTGAATTAGATATGTCCCTATTGTGTAGGAAGCACAGTTCTTTAGTTCTGAGCAAGCTGACAATTTCTGGCTATATAGGAAACACAGTAGAGTAGAAGAGTGCTGCTTTCTCAAAAGCAGAGTGTGTTTCTTGTAAGGCAAGCTAGAGTTGAATTCCCTTTCATAAACGGAGTTGAATCACATGCAGTTTCTGGTCCTAGCAGCAAAAGTTATTTTCTGGTAAGGAGAGTCACTATTGTGCTCAATTGGCCATACACAGTGCAAATAGCACTCGCTTCTGTTCTCAGCAAGTGCAGTGTATTGGACGCAAGAGAAACTACTGTTCTTGTCAGTTTCCTAAGCAGAGTTGAATTAGATATTGCCCTTGTGTGTAGGAAGCACAGTTCTTTAGTTCTGAGCAAGCTGACAGTTCTGGCTATATAGGAAACACAGTAGAGTAGAAGAGCGCTGCTTTCTCTAAAGCAGAGTGTGTTTCTTGTAAGGCGAGCTAGAGTTCATTTCCCTTTTATAAACGGAGTTGAATCACATGCAGTTTCTGGTCCTAGCAGCAAAAGTTGTTTTCTGGTAAGGAGAGTCACTATTGTGCTCAATTGGCCATACACAGTGCAAATAGCACTCGCTTCTGTTCTCAGCAAGTGCAGTGTATTGGACGCAAGAGAAAATACTGTTCTTGTCAGTTTCCTAAGCAGAGTTGAACTAGTTATGGCCATTGTGTGTAGGAAGCACAATTCTTTGGTTCTGAGCAAGCTGACTGTTCTCGCTCTATAGGAAACACAGTAGAGTAGAAGAGTGCTGCTTTCTCAAAAGCAGAGTGTTTTTCTTGTAAGGCGAGCCAGAGTTTAATTCACTTTCATAAACGGAGTTGAATCACATGCAGTTTCTGGTCCTAGCACCAAGAGTTGTTTTCTGGTAAGGAGAGTCACTATTGTGCTCAATTGGCCATACACATTGCAAATAGCACTCGCGTCTGTTCCCAGCAAATGCAGTGTATTGGAAGCAAGAGAAACTACTGTTCTTGTCAGTTTCCTAAGCAGAGTTGAATTAGATATGTCCCTTTTGTGTAGGAAGCACAGTTCTTTAGTTCTGAGCAAGCTGACAATTCTGGCTATATAGGAAACACAGTAGAGTAGAAGAGTGCTGCTTTCTCTAAAGTAGAGTGTGTTTCTTGTAAGGCGAGCTAGAGTTGATTTCCCTTTCATAAACGGAGTTGAATCACATGCAGTTTCTGGTCCTAGCAGCAAAAGTTGTTTTCTGGTAAGGAGATTCACTATTTTGCTCAATTGGCCTTACACAGTGCAAATAGGACTCGCGTCTTATCCCAGCAAATGCAGTGTATTGGACGCAAGAGAAACTACTGTTCTTGTCAGTTTGCTAAGCAGAGTTGAATTACATATGGCCCTTGTGTGTAGGAAGCACAGTTCTTTAGTTCTGAGCAAGCTGACTGTTCTGGCTATATAGGAAACACAGTAGAGTAGAAGAGTGCTGCTTTCTCTAAAGTAGAGTGTGTTTCTTGTAAGGCGAGCTAGAGTTGATTTCCCTTTCATAAACGGAGTTGAATCACATGCAGTTTCTGGTCCTAGCCCTAAGAGTTCTTTTCTGGTAAGGAGAGTCACTATTGTGCTCATTTGGCCATACACAATGCAAATAGCACTCGCTTCTCTTCTCAGCAAGTGCAGTGTATTGGAGGCAAGAGAAACTACTGTTCTTATCAGTTTCCTAAGCAGAGTTGAACTAGTTATGGCCATTGTGTGTAGGAAGCACAGTTCTTTGGTTATGAGCAAGCTGACTGTTCTGGCTCTCTAGGAAACACAGTAGAGTAGAAGATTGCTGCTTTCTCAAAAGCAGAGTGTGTTTCTTGTAAGGCGAGTCAGAGTTTAATTCCCTTTCATAAACGGAGTTGAATCACATGCAGTTTTTGGTCCTAGCCACAAGAGTTGTTTTCTGGTAAGGAGAGTCACTATTGTGCTCATTTGGCCATACACAGTGCAAATAGCACTCGCGTCTGTACCCAGCAAGTGCATTGTATTGGACGCAAGAGAAACTACTGTTCTTGTCAGTTTCCTAAGCAGAGTTGAATTAGATATTGCCCTTGTGTGTAGGAGGCACAGTTCTTTAGTTCTGAGCAAGCTGACAGTTCTGGCTATATAGGAAACACAGTAGAGTAGAAGAGCGCTGCTTTCTCTAAAGCAGAGTGTGTTTCTTGTAAGGCGAGCTAGAGTTCATTTCCCTTTTATAAACGGAGTTGAATCACATGCAGTTTCTGGTCCTAGCATCAAAAGTTGTTTTCTGGTAAGGAGAATCACTATTGTGCTCAATTGGCCATACACAGTGCAAATAGCACTCGCTTCTGTTCTCAGTAAGTGCAGTGTATTGGACGCAAGAGAAACTACTGTTCTTGTCAGTTTCCTAAGCAGAGTTGAATTAGATATTGCCCTTGTGTGTAGGAAGCACAGTTCTTTAGTTCTGAGCAAGCTGACAGTTCTGGCTATATAGGAAACACAGTAGAGTAGAAGAGCGCTGTTTCTCTAAAGCAGAGTGTGTTTCTTGTAAGGCGAGCTAGAGTTCATTTCCCTTTTATAAACGGAGTTGAATCACATGCAGTTTCTGGTCCTAGCACCAAGAGTTGTTTTCTGGTAAGGAGAGTCACTATTGTGCTCAATTGGCCATACACATTGCAAATAGCACTCGCGTCTGTTCCCAGCAAATGCAGTGTATTGGAAGCAAGAGAAACTACTGTTCTTGTCAGTTTCCTAAGCAGAGTTGAATTAGATATGTCCCTAATGTGTAGGAAGCACAGTTCTTTAGTTCTGAGCAAGCTGACAATTCTGGCTATATAGGAAACACAGTAGAGTAGAAGAGTGCTGCTTTCTCAAAAGCAGAGTGTGTTTCTTGTAAGGCAAGCTAGAGTTGAATTACCTTTCATAAACGGAGTTGAATCACATGCAGTTTCTGGTCCTAGCAGCAAAAGTTGTTTTCTGGTAAGGAGAGTCACTATTGTGCTCAATTGGCCATACACAGTGCAAAGAGCACTCGCTTCTGTTCTCAGCAAGTGCAGTGTATTGGACGCAAGAGAAACTACTGTTCTTGTCAGTTTCCTAAGCAGAGTTGAATTAGATATTGCCCTTGTGTGTAGGAAGCACAGTTCTTTAGTTCTGAGCAAGCTGACAGTTCTGGCTATATAGGAAACACAGTAGAGTAGAAGAGCGCTGCTTTCTCTAAAGCAGAGTGTGTTTCTTGTAAGGCGAGCTAGAGTTCATTTCCCTTTTATAAACGGAGTTGAATCACATGCAGTTTCTGGTCCTAGCAGCAAAAGTTGTTTTCTGGTAAGGAGAGTCACTATTGTGCTCAATTGGCCATACACAGTGCAAATAGCACTCGCTTCTGTTCTCAGCAAGTGCAGTGTATTGGACGCAAGAGAAACTACTGTTCTTGTCAGTTTCCTAAGCAGAGTTGAACTAGTTATGGCCATTGTGTGTAGGAAGCACAATTCTTTGGTTCTGAGCAAGCTGACTGTTCTCGCTCTATAGGAAACACAGTAGAGTAGAAGAGTGCTGCTTTCTCAAAAGCAGAGTGTGTTTCTTTTAAGGCGAGCCAGAGTTTAATTCACTTTCATAAACGGAGTTGAATCACATGCAGTTTCTGGTCCTAGCACCAAGAGTTGTTTTCTGGTAAGGAGAGTCACTATTGTGCTCAATTGGCCATACACATTGCAAATAGCACTCGCGTCTGTTCCCAGCAAATGCAGTGTATTGGAAGCAAGAGAAACTACTGTTCTTGTCAGTTTCCTAAGCAGAGTTGAATTAGATATGTCCCTTTTGTGTAGGAAGCACAGTTCTTTAGTTCTGAGCAAGCTGACAATTCTGGCTATATAGGAAACACAGTAGAGTAGAAGAGTGCTGCTTTCTCTAAAGTAGAGTGTGTTTCTTGTAAGGCGAGCTAGAGTTGATTTCCCTTTCATAAACGGAGTTGAATCACATGCAGTTTCTGGTCCTAGCAGCAAAAGTTGTTTTCTGGTAAGGAGATTCACTATTGTGCTCAATTGGCCTTACACAGTGCAAATAGGACTCGCGTCTTATCCCAGCAAATGCAGTGTATTGGACGCAAGAGAAACTACTGTTCTTGTCAGTTTGCTAAGCAGAGTTGAATTACATATGGCCCTTGTGTGTAGGAAGCACAGTTCTTTAGTTCTGAGCAAGCTGACTGTTCTGGCTATATAGGAAACACAGTAGAGTAGAAGAGTGCTGCTTTCTCAAAAGCACAGTGTGTTTCTTGTAAGGCAAGCTAGAGTTGAATTCCCTTTCATAAACGGAGTTGAATCACATGCAGTTTCTGGTCCTAGCCCTAAGAGTTGTTTTCTGGTAAGGAGAGTCACTATTGTGCTCATTTGGCCATACACAGTGCAAATAGCACTCGCGTCTCTACCCAGCAAGTGCATTGTATTGGACGCAAGAGAAACTTCTGTTCCTATCAGTTTCCTAAGCAGAGTTGAACTAGTTATGGCCATTGTGTGTAGGAAGCACAGTTCTTTGGTTCTGAGCAAGCTGACTGTTCTGGCTATATAGGAAACACAGTAGAGTAGAAGAGTGCTGCTTTCTCAAAAGCAGAGTGTGTTTCTTGTAAGGCGATCTAGAGTTCATTTCCCTTTTATAAACGGAGTTGAATCACATGCAGTTTCTGGTTCTAGCAGCAAAAGTTGTTTTCTGGTAAGGAGATTCACTATTGTGCTCAATTGGCCATACACAGTGCAAATAGCACTCGCGTCTTATCCCAGCAAATGCAGTGTATTGGACGCAAGAGAAACTACTGTTCTTGTCAGTTTCCTAAGCAGAGTTGAATTAGATATTGCCCTTGTGTGTAGGAAGCACAGTTCTTTAGTTCTGAGCAAGCTGACAGTTCTGGCTATATAGGAAACACAGTAGAGTAGAAGAGCGCTGCTTTCTCTAAAGCAGAGTGTGTTTCTTGTAAGGCGAGCTAGAGTTCATTTCCCTTTTATAAACCGAGTTGAATCACATGCAGTTTCTGGTCCTAGCAGCAAAAGTTGTTTTCTGGTAAGGAGAGTCACTATTGTGCTCAATTGGCCATACACAGTGCAAATAGCACTCGCTTCTGTTCTCAGCAAGTGCAGTGTATTGGACGCAAGAGAAACTACTGTTCTTGTCAGTTTCCTAAGCAGAGTTGAACTAGTTATGGCCATTGTGTGTAGGAAGCACAATTCTTTGGTTCTGAGCAAGCTGACTGTTCTCGCTCTATAGGAAACACAGTAGAGTAGAAGAGTGCTGCTTTCTCAAAAGCAGAGTGTGTTTCTTGTAAGGCGAGCCAGAGTTTAATTCACTTTCATAAACGGAGTTGAATCACATGCAGTTTCTGGTCCTAGCACCAAGAGTTGTTTTCTGGTAAGGAGAGTCACTATTGTGCTCAATTGGCCATACACATTGCAAATAGCACTCGCGTCTGTTCCCAGCAAATGCAGTGTATTGGAAGCAAGAGAAACTACTGTTCTTGTCAGTTTCCTAAGCAGAGTTGAATTAGATATGTCCCTTTTGTGTAGGAAGCACAGTTCTTTAGTTCTGAGCAAGCTGACAATTCTGGCTATATAGGAAACACAGTAGAGTAGAAGAGTGCTGCTTTCTCTAAAGTAGAGTGTGTTTCTTGTAAGGCGAGCTAGAGTTGATTTCCCTTTCATAAACGGAGTTGAATCACATGCAGTTTCTGGTCCTAGCAGCAAAAGTTGTTTTCTGGTAAGGAGATTCACTATTGTGCTCAATTGGCCTTACACAGTGCAAATAGCACTCGCGTCTTATCCCAGCAAATGCAGTGTATTGGACGCAAGAGAAACTACTGTTCTTGTCAGTTTGCTAAGCAGAGTTGAATTACATATGGCCCTTGTGTGTAGGAAGCACAGTTCTTTAGTTCTGAGCAAGCTGACTGTTCTGGCTATATAGGAAACACAGTAGAGTAGAAGAGTGCTGCTTTCTCAAAAGCAGAGTGTGTTTCTTGTAAGGCAAGCTAGAGTTGAATTCCCTTTCATAAACGGAGTTGAATCACATGCAGTTTCTGGTCCTAGCCCTAAGAGTTGTTTTCTGGTAAGGAGAGTCACTATTGTGCTCATTTGGCCATACACAGTGCAAATAGCACTCGCGTCTGTACCCAGCAAGTGCATTGTATTGGACGCAAGAGAAACTACTGTTCTTATCAGTTTCCTAAGCAGAGTTGAACTAGTTATGGCCATTGTGTGTAGGAAGCACAGTTCTTTGGTTCTGAGCAAGCTGACTGTTCTGGCTATACAGGAAACACAGTAGAGTAGAAGAGTGCTGCTTTCTCAAAAGCAGAGTGTGTTTCTTGTAATGCAAGCTAGAGTTGAATTCCCTTTCATAAACGGAGTTGAATCACATGCAGTTTCTGGTCCTAGCCCTAAGAGTTGTGTTCTGGTAAGGAGAGTCACTATTGTGCTCATTTGGCCATACACAGTGCAAATAGCACTCGCGTCTGTACCCAGCAAGTGCATTGTATTGGACGCAAGAGAAACTACTGTTCTTATCAGTTTCCTAAGCAGAGTTGAACTAGTTATGGCCATTGTGTGTAGGAAGCAGAGTTCTTTGGTTCTGAGCAAGCTGACTGTTCTGGCTTTATAGGAAACACAGTAGAGTAGACGAGTGCTGCTTTCTCAAAAGCACAGTGTGTTTCTTGTAATGCAAGCTAGAGTTGAATTCCCTTTCATAAACGGAGTTGAATCACATGCAGTTTGTGGTCCTAGCAGCAAGAGTTGTTTTCTGGTAAGGAGAGTCACTATTGTGCTCAATTGGCCTTACACAGTGCAAATAGGACTCGCGTCTTATCCCAGCAAATGCAGTGTATTGGACGCAAGAGAAACTACTGTTCTTGTCAGTTTGCTAAGCAGAGTTGAATTACATATGGCCCTTGTGTGTAGGAAGCACAGTTCTTTAGTTCTGAACAAGCTGACTGTTCTGGCTATATAGGAAACACAGTAGAGTAGAAGAGTGCTGCTTTCTCAAAAGCAGAGTGTGTTTCTTGTAAGGCAAGCTAGAGTTGAATTCCCTTTCATAAACGGAGTTGAATCACATGCAGTTTCTGGTCCTAGCCCTAAGAGTTGTTTTCTGGTAAGGAGAGTCACTATTGTGCTCATTTGGCCATACACAGTGCAAATAGCACTCGCGTCTGTTTCCAGCAAATGCAGTGTATTGGAAGCAAGAGAAACTACTGTTCTTGTCAGTTTCCTAAGCAGAGTTGAATTAGATATGGCCCTTTTGTGTAGGAAGCACAGTTCTTTAGTTCTGAGCAAGCTGGCAATTCTGGCTATATAGGAAACACAGTAGAGTAGAAGAGTGCTGCTTTCTCTAAAGTAGAGTGTGTTTCTTGTAAGGCGAGCTAGAGTTCATTTCCCTTTCATAAACGGAGTTGAATCACATGCAGTTTCTGGTCCTAGCAGCAAAAGTTGTTTTCTGGTAAGGAGATTCACTATTGTGCTCAATTGGCCTTACACAGTGCAAATAGCACTCGCGTTGTATCCCAGCAAATGCAGTGTATTGGACGTAAGAGAAACTACTGTTCTTGTCAGTTTGCTAAGCAGAGTTGAATTACATATGGCCCTTGTGTGTAGGAAGCACAGTTCTTTAGTTCTGAACAAGCTGACTGTTCTGGATATATAGGAAACACAGTAGAGTAGAAGAGTGCTGCTTTCTCAAAAGCAGAGTGTGTTTCTTGTAAGGCAAGCTAGAGTTGAATTCCCTTTCATAAACGGAGTTGAATCACGTGCACTTTCTGGTCCTAGCCCTAAGAGTTGTTTTCTGGTAAGGAGAGTCACTATTGTGCTCATTTGGCCATACACAGTGCAAATAGCACTCGCGTCTGTTCCCAGCAAATGCAGTGTATTGGAAGCAAGAGAAACTACTGTTCTTGTCAGTTTCCTAAGCAGAGTTGAATTAGATATGGCCCTTTTGTGTAGGAAGCACAGTTCTTTAGTTCTGAGCAAGCTGACAATTCTGGCTATATAGGAAACACAGTAGAGTACAAGAGTGCTGCTTTCTCTAAAGTAGAGTGTGTTTCTTGTAATGCGAGCTAGAGTTCATTTCCCTTTCATAAACGGAGTTGAATCACATGCAGTTTCTGGTCCTAGCAGCAAAAGTTGTTTTCTGGTAAGGAGATTCACTATTGTGCTCAATTGGCCTTACACAGTGCAAATAGCACTCGCGTCTTATCCCAGCAAATGCAGTGTATTGGACGTAAGAGAAACTACTGTTCTTGTCAGTTTGCTAAGCAGAGTTGAATTACATATGGCCCTTGTGTGTAGGAAGCACAGTTCTTTAGTTCTGAGCAAGCTGACTGTTCTGGCTATATAGGAAACACAGTAGAGTAGAAGAGTGCTGCTTTCTCAAAAGCAGAGTGTGTTTCTTGTAAGGCAAGCTAGAGTTGAATTCCCTTTCATAAACGGAGTTGAATCACATGCAGTTTCTGGTCCTAGCCCTAAGAGTTGTTTTCTGGTAAGGAGAGTCACTATTGTGCTCATGTGGCCATACACAGTGCAAATAGCACTCGCGTCTGTACACAGCAAGTGCATTGTATTGGACGCAAGAGAAACTACTGTTCTTATCAGTTTCCTAAGAAGAGTTGAACTAGTTATGGCCATTGTGTGTAGGAAGCAGAGTTCTTTGGTTCTGAGCAAGCTGACTGTTCTGGCTATATAGGAAATACAGTAGAGTAGAAGAGTGCTGCTTTCTCAAAAGCAGAGTGTGTTTCTTGTAATGCAAGCTAGAGTTGAATTCCCTTTCATAAACGGAGTTGAATCACATGCAGTTTGTGGTCCTAGCAGCAAGAGTTGTTTTCTGGTAAGTAGAGTCACTATTGTGCTCAATTGGCCATACACATTGCAAATAGCACTCGCGTCTGTTCCCAGCAAATGCAGTGTATTGGAAGCAAGAGAAACTACTGTTCTTGTCAGTTTCCTAAGCAGAGTTGAATTAGATATGGCCATTTTGTGTAGGAAGCACAGTTCTTTAGTTCTGAGCAAGCTGACAATTCTGGCTATATAGGAAACACAGTAGAGTACAAGAGTGCTGCTTTCTCTAAAGTAGAGTGTGTTTCTTGTAAGGCGAGCTAGAGTTGATTTCCCTTTCATAAACGGAGTTGAATCACATGCAGTTTCTGGTCCTAGCAGCAAAAGTTGTTTTCTGGTAAGGAGATTCACTATTGTGCTCAATTGGCCTTACACAGTGCAAATAGCACTCGCGTCTTATCCCAGCAAATGCAGTGTATTGGACGTAAGAGAAACTACTGTTCTTGTCAGTTTGCTAAGCAGAGTTGAATTACATATGGCCCTTGTGTGTAGGAAGCACAGTTCTTTAGTTCTGAGCAAGCTGACTGTTCTGGCTATATAGGAAACACAGTAGAGTAGAAGAGTGCTGCTTTCTCAAAAGCAGAGTGTGTTTCTTGTAAGGCAAGCTAGAGTTGAATTCCCTTTCATAAACGGAGTTGAATCACATGCAGTTTCTGTTCCTAGCCCTAAGAGTTGTTTTCTGGTAAGGAGAGTCACTATTGTGCTCATTTGGCCATACACAGTGCAAATAGCACTCGCGTCTGTACCCAGCAAGTGCATTGTATTGGACGCAAGAGAAACTACTGTTCTTATCAGTTTCCTAAGCAGAGTTGAACTAGTTATGGCCATTGTGTGTAGGAAGCACAGTTCTTTGGTTCTGAGCAAGCTGACTGTTCTGGCTATATAGGAAACACAGTAGAGTAGAAGAGTGCTGCTTTCTCAAAAGCACAGTGTGTTTCTTGTAATGCAAGCTAGAGTTGAATTCCCTTTCATAAACGGAGTTGAATCACATGCAGTTTGTGGTCCTAGCAGCAAGAGTTGTTTTCTGGTAAAGAGAGTCACTATTGTGCTCAATTGGCCTTACACAGTGCAAATAGGACTCGCGTCTTATCCCAGCAAATGCAGTGTATTGGACGCAAGAGAAACTACTGTTCTTGTCAGTTTGCTAAGCAGAGTTGAATTAGATATGGCCCTTGTGTGTAGGAAGCACAGTTCTTTAGTTCTGAACAAGCTGACTGTTCTGGCTATATAGGAAACACAGTAGAGTAGAAGAGTGCTGCTTTCTCAAAAGCAGAGTGTGTTTCTTATAAGGCAAGCTAGAGTTGAATTCCCTTTCATAAACGGAGTTGAATCACATGCAGTTTCTGGTCCTAGCCCTAAGAGTTGTTTTCTGGTAAGGAGAGTCACTATTGTGCTCATTTGGCCATACACAGTGCAAATAGCACTCGCGTCTGTTTCCAGCAAATGCAGTGTATTGTAAGCAAGAGAAACTACTGTTCTTGTCAGTTTCCTAAGCAGAGTTGAATTAGATATGGCACTTTTGTGTAGGAAGCACAGTTCTTTAGTTCTGAGCAAGCTGACAATTCTGGCTATATAGGAAACACAGTAGAGTACAAGAGTGCTGCTTTCTCTAAAGTAGAGTGTGTTTCTTGTAAGGCGAGCTAGAGTTCATTTCCCTTTCATAAACGGAGTTGAATCACATGCAGTTTCTGGTCCTAGCAGCAAAAGTTGTTTTCTGGTAAGGAGATTCACTATTGTGCTCAATTGGCCTTACACAGTGCAAATAGCACTCGCGTCTTATCCCAGCAAATGCAGTGTATTGGACGTAAGAGAAACTACTGTTCTTGTCAGTTTGCTAAGCAGAGTTGAATTACATATGGCCCTTGTGTGTAGGAAGCACAGTTCTTTAGTTCTGAACAAGCTGACTGTTCTGGATATATAGGAAACACAGTAGAGTAGAAGAGTGCTGCTTTCTCAAAAGCAGAGTGTGTTTCTTGTAAGGCAAGCTAGAGTTGAATTCCCTTTCATAAACGGAGTTGAATCACATGCAGTTTCTGGTCCTAGCCCTAAGAGTTGTTTTCTTGTAAGGAGAGTCACTATTGTGCTCATTTGGCCATACACAGTGCAAATAGCACTCGCGTCTGTACCCAGCAAGTGCATTGTATTGGACGCAAGAGAAACTACTGTTCTTATCAGTTTCCTAAGAAGAGTTGAACTAGTTATGGCCATTGTGTGTAGGAAGCAGAGTTCTTTGGTTCTGAGCAAGCTGACTGTTCTGGCTATATAGGAAACACAGTAGAGTAGAAGAGTGCTGCTTTCTCAAAAGCAGAGTGTGTTTCTTGTAATGCAAGCTAGAGTTGAATTCCCTTTCATAAACGGAGTTGAATCACATGCAGTTTGTGGTCCTAGCAGCAAGAGTTGTTTTCTGGTAAGTAGAGTCACTATTGTGCTCAATTGGCCATACACATTGCAAATAGCACTCGCGTCTGTTCCCAGCAAATGCAGTGTATTGGAAGCAAGAGAAACTACTGTTCTTGTCAGTTTCCTAAGCAGAGTTGAATTAGATATGGCCCTTTTGTGTAGGAAGCACAGTTCTTTAGTTCTGAGCAAGCTGACAATTCTGGCTATATAGGAAACACAGTAGAGTACAAGAGTGGTGCTTTCTCTAAAGTAGAGTGTGTTTCTTGTAAGGCGAGCTAGAGTTGATTTCCCTTTCATAAACGGAGTTGAATCACATGCAGTTTCTGGTCCTAGCAGCAAAAGTTGTTTTCTGGTAAGGAGATTCACTATTGTGCTCAATTGGCCTTACACAGTGCAAATAGCACTCGCGTCTTATCCCAGCAAATGCAGTGTATTGGACGTAAGAGAAACTACTGTTCTTGTCAGTTTGCTAAGCAGAGTTGAATTACATATGGCCCTTGTGTGTAGGAAGCACAGTTCTTTAGTTCTGAGCAAGCTGACTGTTCTGGCTATATAGGAAACACAGTAGAGTAGAAGAGTGCTGCTTTCTCAAAAGCAGAGTGTGTTTCTTGTAAGGCAAGCTAGAGTTGAATTCCCTTTCATAAACGGAGTTGAATCACATGCAGTTTCTGTTCCTAGCCCTAAGAGTTGTTTTCTGGTAAGGAGAGTCACTATTGTGCTCATTTGGCCATACACAGTGCAAATAGCACTCGCGTCTGTACCCAGCAAGTGCATTGTATTGGACGCAAGAGAAACTACTGTTCTTATCAGTTTCCTAAGCAGAGTTGAACTAGTTATGGCCATTGTGTGTAGGAAGCACAGTTCTTTGGTTCTGAGCAAGCTGACTGTTCTGGCTATATAGGAAACACAGTAGAGTAGAAGAGTGCTGCTTTCTCAAAAGCACAGTGTGTTTCTTGTAATGCAAGCTAGAGTTGAATTCCCTTTCATAAACGGAGTTGAATCACATGCAGTTTGTGGTCCTAGCAGCAAGAGTTGTTTTCTGGTAAAGAGAGTCACTATTGTGCTCAATTGGCCTTACACAGTGCAAATAGGACTCGCGTCTTATCCCAGCAAATGCAGTGTATTGGACGCAAGAGAAACTACTGTTCTTGTCAGTTTGCTAAGCAGAGTTGAATTAGATATCGCCCTTGTGTGTAGGAAGCACAGTTCTTTAGTTCTGAACAAGCTGACTGTTCTGGCTATATAGGAAACACAGTAGAGTAGAAGAGTGCTGCTTTCTCAAAAGCAGAGTGTGTTTCTTGTAAGGCAAGCTAGAGTTGAATTCCCTTTCATAAACGGAGTTGAATCACATGCAGTTTCTGGTCCTAGCCCTAAGAGTTGTTTTCTGGTAAGGAGAGTCACTATTGTGCTCATTTGGCCATACACAGTGCAAATAGCACTCGCGTCTGTTTCCAGCAAATGCAGTGTATTGTAAGCAAGAGAAACTACTGTTCTTGTCAGTTTCCTAAGCAGAGTTGAATTAGATATGGCACTTTTGTGTAGGAAGCACAGTTCTTTAGTTCTGAGCAAGCTGACAATTCTGGCTATGTAGGAAACACAGTAGAGTACAAGAGTGCTGCTTTCTCTAAAGTAGAGTGTGTTTCTTGTAAGGCGAGCTAGAGTTCATTTCCCTTTCATAAACGGAGTTGAATCACATGCAGTTTCTGGTCCTAGCAGCAAAAGTTGTTTTCTGGTAAGGAGATTCACTATTGTGCTCAATTGGCCTTACACAGTGCAAATAGCACTCGCGTCTTATCCCAGCAAATGCAGTGTATTGGACGTAAGAGAAACTACTGTTCTTGTCAGTTTGCTAAGCAGAGTTGAATTACATATGGCCCTTGTGTGTAGGAAGCACAGTTCTTTAGTTCTGAACAAGCTGACTGTTCTGGATATATAGGAAACACAGTAGAGTAGAAGAGTGCTGCTTTCTCAAAAGCAGAGTGTGTTTCTTCTAAGGCAAGCTAGAGTTGAATTCCCTTTCATAAACGGAGTTGAATCACATGCAGTTTCTGGTCCTAGCCCTAAGAGTTGTTTTCTGGTAAGGAGAGTCACTATTGTGCTCATTTGGCCATACACAGTGCAAATAGCACTCGCGTCTGTACCCAGCAAGTGCATTGTATTGGACGCAAGAGAAACTACTGTTCTTATCAGTTTCCTAAGAAGAGTTGAACTAGTTATGGCCATTGTGTGTAGGAAGCACAATTCTTTGGTTCTGAGCAAGCTGACTGTTCTCGCTCTATAGGAAACACAGTAGAGTAGAAGAGTGCTGCTTTCTCTAAAGTAGAGTGTGTTTCTTGTAAGGCGAGCTAGAGTTGATTTCCCTTTCATAAACGGAGTTGAATCACATGCAGTTTCTGGTCCTAGCAGCAAAAGTTGTTTTCTGGTAAGGAGATTCACTATTGTGCTCAATTGGCCTTACACAGTGCAAATAGCACTCGCGTCTTATCCCAGCAAATGCAGTGTATTGGACGCAAGAGAAACTACTGTTCTTGTCAGTTTGCTAAGCAGAGTTGAATTACATATGGCCCTTGTGTGTAGGAAGCACAGTTCTTTAGTTCTGAACAAGCTGACTGTTCTGGCTATATAGGAAACACAGTAGAGTAGAAGAGTGCTGCTTTCTTAAAAGCAGAGTGTGTTTCTTGTAAGGCAAGCTAGAGTTGAATTCCCTTTCATAAACGGAGTTGAATCACATGCAGTTTCTGGTCCTAGCCCTAAGAGTTGTTTTCTGGTAAGGAGAGTCACTATTGTGCTCATTTGGCCATACACAGTGCAAATAGCACTCGCGTCTGTTTCCAGCAAATGCAGTGTATTGGAAGCAAGAGAAACTACTGTTCTTGTCAGTTTCCTAAGCAGAGTTGAATTAGATATGGCCCTTTTGTGTAGGAAGCACAGTTCTTTAGTTCTGAGCAAGCTGACAATTCTGGCTATATAGGAAACACAGTAGAGTACAAGAGTGCTGCTTTCTCTAAAGTAGAGTGTGTTTCTTGTAAGGCGAGCTAGAGTTCATTTCCCTTTCATAAACGGAGTTGAATCACATGCAGTTTCTGGTCCTAGCAGCAAAAGTTGTTTTCTGGTAAGGAGATTCACTATTGTGCTCAATTGGCCTTACACAGTGCAAATAGCACTCGCGTCTTATCCCAGCAAATGCAGTGTATTGGACGTAAGAGAAACTACTGTTCTTGTCAGTTTGCTAAGCAGAGTTGAATTACATATGGCCCTTGTGTGTAGGAAGCACAGTTCTTTAGTTCTGAACAAGCTGACTGTTCTGGATATATAGGAAACACAGTAGAGTAGAAGAGTGCTGCTTTCTCAAAAGCAGAGTGTGTTTCTTGTAAGGCAAGCTAGAGTTGAATTCCCTTTCATAAACGGAGTTGAATCACATGCAGTTTCTGGTCCTAGCCCTAAGAGTTGTTTTCTGGTAAGGAGAGTCACTATTGTGCTCATTTGGCCATACACAGTGCAAATAGCACTCGCGTCTGTACCCAGCAAGTGCATTGTATTGGACGCAAGAGAAACTACTGTTCTTATCAGTTTCCTAAGAAGAGTTGAACTAGTTATGGCCATTGTGTGTAGGAAGCAGAGTTCTTTGGTTCTGAGCAAGCTGACTGTTCTGGCTATATAGGAAACACAGTAGAGTAGAAGAGTGCTGCTTTCTCAAAAGCAGAGTGTGTTTCTTGTAATGCAAGCTAGAGTTGAATTCCCTTTCATAAACGGAGTTGAATCACATGCAGTTTGTGGTCCTAGCAGCAAGAGTTGTTTTCTGGTAAGTAGAGTCACTATTGTGCTCAATTGGCCATACACATTGCAAATAGCACTCGCGTCTGTTCCCAGCAAATGCAGTGTATTGGAAGCAAGAGAAACTACTGTTCTTGTCAGTTTCCTAAGCAGAGTTGAATTAGATATGTCCCTATTGTGTAGGAAGCACAGTTCTTTAGTTCTGAGCAAGCTGACAATTCTGGCTATATAGGAAACACAGTAGAGTACAAGAGTGGTGCTTTCTCTAAAGTAGAGTGTGTTTCTTGTAAGGCGAGCTAGAGTTGATTTCCCTTTCATAAACGGAGTTGAATCACATGCAGTTTCTGGTCCTAGCAGCAAAAGTTGTTTTCTGGTAAGGAGATTCACTATTGTGCTCAATTGGCCTTACACAGTGCAAATAGCACTCGCGTCTTATCCCAGCAAATGCAGTGTATTGGACGTAAGAGAAACTACTGTTCTTGTCAGTTTGCTAAGCAGAGTTGAATTACATATGGCCCTTGTGTGTAGGAAGCACAGTTCTTTAGTTCTGAGCAAGCTGACTGTTCTGGCTATATAAGAAACACAGTAGAGTAGAAGAGTGCTGCTTTCTCAAAAGCAGAGTGTGTTTCTTGTAAGGCAAGCTAGAGTTGAATTCCCTTTCATAAACGGAGTTGAATCACATGCAGTTTCTGTTCCTAGCCCTAAGAGTTGTTTTCTGGTAAGGAGAGTCACTATTGTGCTCATTTGGCCATACACAGTGCAAATAGCACTCGCGTCTGTACCCAGCAAGTGCATTGTATTGGACGCAAGAGAAACTACTGTTCTTATCAGTTTCCTAAGCAGAGTTGAACTAGTTATGGCCATTGTGTGTAGGAAGCACAGTTCTTTGGTTCTGAGCAAGCTGACTGTTCTGGCTATATAGGAAACACAGTAGAGTAGAAGAGTGCTGCTTTCTCAAAAGCACAGTGTGTTTCTTGTAATGCAAGCTAGAGTTGAATTCCCTTTCATAAACGGAGTTGAATCACATGCAGTTTGTGGTCCTAGCAGCAAGAGTTGTTTTCTGGTAAAGAGAGTCACTATTGTGCTCAATTGGCCTTACACAGTGCAAATAGGACTCGCGTCTTATCCCAGCAAATGCAGTGTATTGGATGCAAGAGAAACTACTGTTTTTGTCAGTTTGCTAAGCAGAGTTGAATTACATATGGCCCTTGTGTGTAGGAAGCACAGTTCTTTGGTTATGAGCAAGCTGACTGTTCTGGATATATAGGAAACACAGTAGAGTAGAAGAGTGCTGCTTTCTCAAAAGCAGAGTGTGTTTCTTGTAAGGCAAGCTAGAGTTGAATTCCCTTTCATAAACGGAGTTGAATCACATGCAGTTTCTGGTCCTAGCCCTAAGAGTTGTTTTCTGGTAAGGAGAGTCACTATTGTGCTCATTTGGCCATACACAGTGCAAATAGCACTCGCGTCTGTACCCAGCAAGTGCATTGTATTGGACGCAAGAGAAACTACTGTTCTTATCAGTTTCCTAAGAAGAGTTGAACTAGTTATGGCCATTGTGTGTAGGAAGCAGAGTTCTTTGGTTCTGAGCAAGCTGACTGTTCTGGCTATATAGGAAACACAGTAGAGTAGAAGAGTGCTGCTTTCTCAAAAGGAGAGTGTGTTTCTTGTAATGCAAGCTAGAGTTGAATTCCCTTTCATAAACGGAGTTGAATCACATGCAGTTTGTGGTCCTAGCAGCAAGAGTTGTTTTCTGGTAAGTAGAGTCACTATTGTGCTCAATTGGCCATACACATTGCTAATAGCACTCGCGTCTGTTCCCAGCAAATGCAGTGTATTGGAAGCAAGAGAAACTACTGTTCTTGTCAGTTTCCTAAGCAGAGTTGAATTAGATATGGCCCTTTTGTGTAGGAAGCACAGTTCTTTAGTTCTGAGCAAGCTGACAATTCTGGCTATATAGGAAACACAGTAGAGTACAAGAGTGGTGCTTTCTCTAAAGTAGAGTGTGTTTCTTGTAAGGCGAGCTAGAGTTGATTTCCCTTTCATAAACGGAGTTGAATCACATGCAGTTTCTGGTCCTAGCAGCAAAAGTTGTTTTCTGGTAAGGAGATTCACTATTGTGCTCAATTGGCCTTACACAGTGCAAATAGCACTCGCGTCTTATCCCAGCAAATGCAGTGTATTGGATGTAAGAGAAACTACTGTTCTTGTCAGTTTGCTAAGCAGAGTTGAATTACATATGGCCCTTGTGTGTAGGAAGCACAGTTCTTTAGTTCTGAGCAAGCTGACTGTTCTGGCTATATAAGAAACACAGTAGAGTAGAAGAGTGCTGCTTTCTCAAAAGCAGAGTGTGTTTCTTGTAAGGCAAGCTAGAGTTGAATTCCCTTTCATAAACGGAGTTGAATCACATGCAGTTTCTGTTCCTAGCCCTAAGAGTTGTTTTCTGGTAAGGAGAGTCACTATTGTGCTCATTTGGCCATACACAGTGCAAATAGCACTCGCGTCTGTACCCAGCAAGTGCATTGTATTGGACGCAAGAGAAACTACTGTTCTTATCAGTTTCCTAAGCAGAGTTGAACTAGTTATGGCCATTGTGTGTAGGAAGCACAGTTCTTTGGTTCTGAGCAAGCTGACTGTTCTGGCTATATAGGAAACACAGTAGAGTAGAAGAGTGCTGCTTTCTCAAAAGCACAGTGTGTTTCTTGTAATGCAAGCTAGAGTTGAATTCCCTTTCATAAACGGAGTTGAATCACATGCAGTTTGTGGTCCTAGCAGCAAGAGTTGTTTTCTGGTAAAGAGAGTCACTATTGTGCTCAATTGGCCTTACACAGTGCAAATAGGACTCGCGTCTTATCCCAGCAAATGCAGTGTATTGGACGCAAGAGAAACTACTGTTCTTGTCAGTTTGCTAAGCAGAGTTGAATTACATATGGCCCTTGTGTGTAGGAAGCACAGTTCTTTGGTTATGAGCAAGCTGACTGTTCTGGCTCTCTAGGAAACACAGTAGAGTAGAAGATTGCTGCTTTCTCAAAAGCAGAGTGTGTTTCTTGTAAGGCGAGTCAGAGTTTAATTCCCTTTCATAAACGGAGTTGAATCACATGCAGTTTTTGGTCCTAGCACCAAGAGTTGTTTTCTGGTAAGGAGAGTCACTATTGTGCTCATTTGGCCATACACAGTGCAAATAGCACTCGCGTCTGTACCCAGCAAATGCAGTGTTTTGGACGCAAGAGAAACTACTGTTCTTGTCAGTTTCCTAAGCAGAGTTGAATTAGATATTGCCCTTGTGTGTAGGAAGCACAGTTCTTTAGTTCTGAGCAAGCTGACAGTTCTGGCTATATAGGAAACACAGTAGAGTAGAAGAGCGCTGCTTTCTCTAAAGCAGAGTGTGTTTCTTGTAAGGCGAGCTAGTGTTCATTTCCCTTTATAAACGGAGTTGAATCACATGCAGTTTCTGGTCCTAGCAGCAAAAGTTGTTTTCTGGTAAGGAGAATCACTATTGTGCTCAATTGGCCATACACAGTGCAAATAGCACTCGCTTCTGTTCTCAGTAAGTGCAGTGTATTGGACGCAAGAGAAACTACTGTTCTTGTCAGTTTCCTAAGCAGAGTTGAATTAGATATTGCCCTTGTGTGTAGGAAGCACAGTTCTTTAGTTCTGAGCAAGCTGACAGTTCTGGCTATATAGGAAACACAGTAGAGTAGAAGAGCGCTGCTTTCTCTAAAGCAGAGTGTGTTTCTTGTAAGGCGAGCTAGAGTTCATTTCCCTTTTATAAACGGAGTTGAATCACATGCAGTTTCTGGTCCTAGCACCAAGAGTTGTTTTCTGGTAAGGAGAGTCACTATTGTGCTCAATTGGCCATACACAGTGCAAATAGCACTCGCGTCTGTACCCAGCAAGTGCATTGTATTGGACGCAAGAGAAACTACTGTTCTTATCAGTTTCCTAAGAAGAGTTGAACTAGTTATGGCCATTGTGTGTAGGAAGCAGAGTTCTTTGGTTCTGAGCAAGCTGACTGTTCTGGCTATATAGGAAACACAGTAGAGTAGAAGAGTGCTGCTTTCTCAAAAGCAGAGTGTGTTTCTTGTAATGCAAGCTAGAGTTGAATTCCCTTTCATAAACGGAGTTGAATCACATGCAGTTTGTGGTCCTAGCAGCAAGAGTTGTTTTCTGGTAAGTAGAGTCACTATTGTGCTCAATTGGCCATACACATTGCAAATAGCACTCGCGTCTGTTCCCAGCAAATGCAGTGTATTGGAAGCAAGAGAAACTACTGTTCTTGTCAGTTTCCTAAGCAGAGTTGAATTAGATATGGCCATTTTGTGTAGGAAGCACAGTTCTTTAGTTCTGAGCAAGCTGACAATTCTGGCTATATAGGAAACACAGTAGAGTACAAGAGTGCTGCTTTCTCTAAAGTAGAGTGTGTTTCTTGTAAGGCGAGCAAGAGTTCATTTCCCTTTCATAAACGGAGTTGAATCACATGCAGTTTCTGGTCCTAGCAGCAAAAGTTGTTTTCTGGTAAGGAGAGTCACTATTGTGCTCAATTGGCCTTACACAGTGCAAATAGCACTCGCGTCTTATCCCAGCAAATGCAGTGTATTGGACGCAAGAGAAACTACTGTTCTTGTCAGTTTCCTAAGCAGAGTTGAATTAGATATGGCCCTTGTGTGTAGGAAGCACAGTTCTTTAGTTCTGAGCAAGCTGACTGTTCTGGCTATATAGGAAACACAGTAGAGTTGAAGAGTGCTGCTTTCTCAAAAGCAGAGTGTGTTTCTTGTAAGGCAAGCTAGAGTTGAATTCCCTTTCATAAACGGAGTTGAATCACATGCAGTTTCTGGTCCTAGCCCTAAGAGTTGTTTTCTGGTAAGGAGAGTCACTATTGTGCTCATTTGGCCATACACAATGCAAATAGCACTCGCTTCTGTTCTCAGCAAGTGCAGTGTATTGGACGCAAGAGAAACTACTGTTCTTGTCAGTTTCCTAAGCAGAGTTGAACTAGTTATGGCCATTGTGTGTAGGAAGCACAGTTCTGGTTATGAGCAAGCTGACTGTTCTGGCTCTCTAGGAAACACAGTAGAGTAGAAGATTGCTGCTTTCTCAAAAGCAGAGTGTGTTTCTTGTAAGGCGAGTCAGAGTTTAATTCCCTTTCATAAACGGAGTTGAATCACATGCAGTTTTTGGTCCTAGCACCAAGAGTTGTTTTCTGGTAAGGAGAGTCACTATTGTGCTCATTTGGCCATACACAGTGCAAATAGCACTCGCGTCCGTACCCAGCAAGTGCATTGTATTGGACGCAAGAGAAACTACTGTTCTTGTCAGTTTCCTAATCAGAGTTGAATTAGATATTGCCCTTGTGTGTAGGAAGCACAGTTCTTTAGTTCTGAGCAAGCTGACAGTTCTGGCTATATAGGAAACACAGTAGAGTAGAAGAGCGCTGCTTTCTCTAAAGCAGAGTGTGTTTCTTGTAAGGCGAGCTAGAGTTCATTTCCCTTTTATAAACGGAGTTGAATCACATGCAGTTTCTGGTCCTAGCAGCAAAAGTTGTTTTCTGGTAAGGAGAATCACTATTGTGCTCAATTGGCCATACACAGTGCAAATAGCACTCGCTTCTGTTCTCAGTAAGTGCAGTGTATTGGACGCAAGAGAAACTACTGTTCTTGTCAGTTTCCTAAGCATAGTTGAATTAGATATTGCCCTTGTGTGTAGGAAGCACAGTTCTTTAGTTCTGAGCAAGCTGACAGTTCTGGCTATATAGGAAACACAGTAGAGTAGAAGAGCGCTGCTTTCTCTAAAGCAGAGTGTGTTTCTTGTAAGGCGAGCTAGAGTTCATTTCCCTTTTATAAACGGAGTTGAATCACATGCAGTTTCTGGTCCTAGCACCAAGAGTTGTTTTCTGGTAAGGAGAGTCACTATTGTGCTCAATTGGCCATACACATTGCAAATAGCACTCGCGTCTGTTCCCAGCAAATGCAGTGTATTGGAAGCAAGAGAAACTACTGTTCTTGTCAGTTTCCTAAGCAGAGTTGAATTAGATATGTCCCTATTGTGTAGGAAGCACAGTTCTTTAGTTCTGAGCAAGCTGACAATTCTGGCTATATAGGAAACACAGTAGAGTAGAAGAGTGCTGCTTTCTCAAAAGCACAGTGTGTTTCTTGTAATGCAAGCTAGAGTTGAATTCCCTTTCATAAACGGAGTTGAATCACATGCAGTTTGTGGTCCTAGCAGCAAGAGTTGTTTTCTGGTAAAGAGAGTCACTATTGTGCTCAATTGGCCTTACACAGTGCAAATAGGACTCGCGTCTTATCCCAGCAAATGCAGTGTATTGGACGCAAGAGAAACTACTGTTCTTGTCAGTTTGCTAAGCAGAGTTGAATTACATATGGCCCTTGTGTGTAGGAAGCACAGTTCTTTGGTTATGAGCAAGCTGACTGTTCTGGCTCTCTAGGAAACACAGTAGAGTAGAAGATTGCTGCTTTCTCAAAAGCAGAGTGTGTTTCTTGTAAGGCGAGTCAGAGTTTAATTCCCTTTCATAAACGGAGTTGAATCACATGCAGTTTTTGGTCCTAGCACCAAGAGTTGTTTTCTGGTAAGGAGAGTCACTATTGTGCTCATTTGGCCATACACAGTGCAAATAGCACTCGCGTCTGTACCCAGCAAATGCAGTGTTTTGGACGCAAGAGAAACTACTGTTCTTGTCAGTTTCCTAAGCAGAGTTGAATTAGATATTGCCCTTGTGTGTAGGAAGCACAGTTCTTTAGTTCTGAGCAAGCTGACAGTTCTGGCTATATAGGAAACACAGTAGAGTAGAAGAGCGCTGCTTTCTCTAAAGCAGAGTGTGTTTCTTGTAAGGCGAGCTAGTGTTCATTTCCCTTTATAAACGGAGTTGAATCACATGCAGTTTCTGGTCCTAGCAGCAAAAGTTGTTTTCTGGTAAGGAGAATCACTATTGTGCTCAATTGGCCATACACAGTGCAAATAGCACTCGCTTCTGTTCTCAGTAAGTGCAGTGTATTGGACGCAAGAGAAACTACTGTTCTTGTCAGTTTCCTAAGCAGAGTTGAATTAGATATTGCCCTTGTGTGTAGGAAGCACAGTTCTTTAGTTCTGAGCAAGCTGACAGTTCTGGCTATATAGGAAACACAGTAGAGTAGAAGAGCGCTGCTTTCTCTAAAGCAGAGTGTGTTTCTTGTAAGGCGAGCTAGAGTTCATTTCCCTTTTATAAACGGAGTTGAATCACATGCAGTTTCTGGTCCTAGCACCAAGAGTTGTTTTCTGGTAAGGAGAGTCACTATTGTGCTCAATTGGCCATACACAGTGCAAATAGCACTCGCGTCTGTACCCAGCAAGTGCATTGTATTGGACGCAAGAGAAACTACTGTTCTTATCAGTTTCCTAAGAAGAGTTGAACTAGTTATGGCCATTGTGTGTAGGAAGCAGAGTTCTTTGGTTCTGAGCAAGCTGACTGTTCTGGCTATATAGGAAACACAGTAGAGTAGAAGAGTGCTGCTTTCTCAAAAGCAGAGTGTGTTTCTTGTAATGCAAGCTAGAGTTGAATTCCCTTTCATAAACGGAGTTGAATCACATGCAGTTTGTGGTCCTAGCAGCAAGAGTTGTTTTCTGGTAAGTAGAGTCACTATTGTGCTCAATTGGCCATACACATTGCAAATAGCACTCGCGTCTGTTCCCAGCAAATGCAGTGTATTGGAAGCAAGAGAAACTACTGTTCTTGTCAGTTTCCTAAGCAGAGTTGAATTAGATATGGCCATTTTGTGTAGGAAGCACAGTTCTTTAGTTCTGAGCAAGCTGACAATTCTGGCTATATAGGAAACACAGTAGAGTACAAGAGTGCTGCTTTCTCTAAAGTAGAGTGTGTTTCTTGTAAGGCGAGCAAGAGTTCATTTCCCTTTCATAAACGGAGTTGAATCACATGCAGTTTCTGGTCCTAGCAGCAAAAGTTGTTTTCTGGTAAGGAGAGTCACTATTGTGCTCAATTGGCCTTACACAGTGCAAATAGCACTCGCGTCTTATCCCAGCAAATGCAGTGTATTGGACGCAAGAGAAACTACTGTTCTTGTCAGTTTCCTAAGCAGAGTTGAATTAGATATGGCCCTTGTGTGTAGGAAGCACAGTTCTTTAGTTCTGAGCAAGCTGACTGTTCTGGCTATATAGGAAACACAGTAGAGTTGAAGAGTGCTGCTTTCTCAAAAGCAGAGTGTGTTTCTTGTAAGGCAAGCTAGAGTTGAATTCCCTTTCATAAACGGAGTTGAATCACATGCAGTTTCTGGTCCTAGCCCTAAGAGTTGTTTTCTGGTAAGGAGAGTCACTATTGTGCTCATTTGGCCATACACAATGCAAATAGCACTCGCTTCTGTTCTCAGCAAGTGCAGTGTATTGGACGCAAGAGAAACTACTGTTCTTGTCAGTTTCCTAAGCAGAGTTGAACTAGTTATGGCCATTGTGTGTAGGAAGCACAGTTCTGGTTATGAGCAAGCTGACTGTTCTGGCTCTCTAGGAAACACAGTAGAGTAGAAGATTGCTGCTTTCTCAAAAGCAGAGTGTGTTTCTTGTAAGGCGAGTCAGAGTTTAATTCCCTTTCATAAACGGAGTTGAATCACATGCAGTTTTTGGTCCTAGCACCAAGAGTTGTTTTCTGGTAAGGAGAGTCATTATTGTGCTCATTTGGCCATACACAGTGCAAATAGCACTCGCGTCCGTACCCAGCAAGTGCATTGTATTGGACGCAAGAGAAACTACTGTTCTTGTCAGTTTCCTAATCAGAGTTGAATTAGATATTGCCCTTGTGTGTAGGAAGCACAGTTCTTTAGTTCTGAGCAAGCTGACAGTTCTGGCTATATAGGAAACACAGTAGAGTAGAAGAGCGCTGCTTTCTCTAAAGCAGAGTGTGTTTCTTGTAAGGCGAGCTAGAGTTCATTTCCCTTTTATAAACGGAGTTGAATCACATGCAGTTTCTGGTCCTAGCAGCAAAAGTTGTTTTCTGGTAAGGAGAATCACTATTGTGCTCAATTGGCCATACACAGTGCAAATAGCACTCGCTTCTGTTCTCAGTAAGTGCAGTGTATTGGACGCAAGAGAAACTACTGTTCTTGTCAGTTTCCTAAGCATAGTTGAATTAGATATTGCCCTTGTGTGTAGGAAGCACAGTTCTTTAGTTCTGAGCAAGCTGACAGTTCTGGCTATATAGGAAACACAGTAGAGTAGAAGAGCGCTGCTTTCTCTAAAGCAGAGTGTGTTTCTTGTAAGGCGAGCTAGAGTTCATTTCCCTTTTATAAACGGAGTTGAATCACATGCAGTTTCTGGTCCTAGCACCAAGAGTTGTTTTCTGGTAAGGAGAGTCACTATTGTGCTCAATTGGCCATACACATTGCAAATAGCACTCGCGTCTGTTCCCAGCAAATGCAGTGTATTGGAAGCAAGAGAAACTACTGTTCTTGTCAGTTTCCTAAGCAGAGTTGAATTAGATATGTCCCTATTGTGTAGGAAGCACAGTTCTTTAGTTCTGAGCAAGCTGACAATTCTGGCTATATAGGAAACACAGTAGAGTAGAAGATTGCTGCTTTCTCTAAAGTAGAGTGTGTTTCTTGTAAGGCGAGCTAGAGTTGATTTCCCTTTCATAAACGGAGTTGAATCACATGCAGTTTCTGGTCCTAGCAGCAAAAGTTGTTTTCTGGTAAGGAGATTCACTATTGTGCTCAATTGGCCTTACACAGTGCAAATAGCACTCGCGTCTTATCCCAGCAAATGCAGTGTATTGGACGCAAGAGAAACTACTGTTCTTGTCAGTTTGCTAAGCAGAGTTGAATTACATATGGCCCTTGTGTGTAGGAAGCACAGTTCTTTAGTTCTGAGCAAGCTGACTGTTCTGGCTATATAGGAAACACAGTAGAGTAGAAGAGTGCTGCTTTCTCAAAAGCAGAGTGTGTTTCTTATAAGGCAAGCTAGAGTTGAATTCCCTTTCATAAACGGAGTTGAATCACATGCAGTTTCTGGTCCTAGCCCTAAGAGTTGTTTTCTGGTAAGGAGAGTCACTATTGTGCTCATTTGGCCATACACAATGCAAATAGCACTCGCTTCTCTTCTCAGCAAGTGCAGTGTATTGGACGCAAGAGAAACTACTGTTCTTGTCAGTTTCCTAAGCAGAGTTGAACTAGTTATGGCCATTGTGTGTAGAAAGCACAGTTCTTTGGTTATGAGCAAGCTGACTGTTCTGGCTCTCTAGGAAACACAGTAGAGTAGAAGATTGCTGCTTTCTCAAAAGCAGAGTGTGTTTCTTGTAAGGCGAGTCAGAGTTTAATTCCCTTTCATAAACGGAGTTGAATCACATGCAGTTTTTGGTCCTAGCACCAAGAGTTGTTTTCTGGTAAGGAGAGTCACTATTGTGCTCATTTGGCCACACACAGTGCAAATAGCACTCGCGTCTGTACCCACCAAGTGCATTGTATTGGACGCAAGAGAAACTACTGTTCTTGTCAGTTTCCTAAGCAGAGTTGAATTAGATATTGCCCTTGTGTGTAGGAAGCACAGTTCTTTAGTTCTGAGCAAGCTGACAGTTCTGGCTATATAGGAAACACAGTAGAGTAGAAGAGCGCTGCTTTCTCTAAAGCAGAGTGTGTTTCTTGTAAGGCGAGCTAGAGTTCATTTCCCTTTTATAAACGGAGTTGAATCACATGCAGTTTCTGGTCCTAGCAGCAAAAGTTGTTTTCTGGTAAGGAGAATCACTATTGTGCTCAATTGGCCATACACAGTGCAAATAGCACTCGCTTGTGTTCTCAGTAAGTGCAGTGTATTGGACGCAAGAGAAACTACTGTTCTTGTCAGTTTCCTAAGCATAGTTGAATTAGATATTGCCCTTGTGTGTAGGAAGCACAGTTCTTTAGTTCTGAGCAAGCTGACAGTTCTGGCTATATAGGAAACACAGTAGAGTAGAAGAGCGCTGCTTTCTCTAAAGCAGAGTGTGTTTCTTGTAAGGCGAGCTAGAGTTCATTTCCCTTTTATAAACGGAGTTGAATCACATGCAGTTTCTGGTCCTAGCACCAAGAGTTGTTTTCTGGTAAGGAGAGTCACTATTGTGCTCAATTGGCCATACACATTGCAAATAGCACTCGCGTCTGTTCCCAGCAAATGCAGTGTATTGGAAGCAAGAGAAACTACTGTTCTTGTCAGTTTCCTAAGCAGAGTTGAATTAGATATGTCCCTATTGTGTAGGAAGCACAGTTCTTTAGTTCTGAGCAAGCTGACAATTCTGGCTATATAGGAAACACAGTAGAGTAGAAGAGTGCTGCTTTCTCTAAAGTAGAGTGTGTTTCTTGTAAGGCGAGCTAGAGTTGATTTCCCTTTCATAAACGGAGTTGAATCACATGCAGTTTCTGGTCCTAGCAGCAAAAGTTGTTTTCTGGTAAGGAGATTCACTATTGTGCTCAATTGGCCTTACACAGTGCAAATAGCACTCGCGTCTTATCCCAGCAAATGCAGTGTATTGGACGCAAGAGAAACTACTGTTCTTGTCAGTTTGCTAAGCAGAGTTGAATTACATATGGCCCTTGTGTGTAGGAAGCACAGTTCTTTAGTTCTGAGCAAGCTGACTGTTCTGGCTATATAGGAAACACAGTAGAGTAGAAGAGTGCTGCTTTCTCAAAAGCAGAGTGTGTTTCTTGTAAGGCAAGCTAGAGTTGAATTCCCTTTCATAAACGGAGTTGAATCACATGCAGTTTCTGGTCCTAGCCCTAAGAGTTGTTTTCTGGTAAGGAGAGTCACTATTGTGCTCATTTGGCCATACACAATGCAAATAGCACTCGCTTCTCTTCTCAGCAAGTGCAGTGTATTGGACGCAAGAGAAACTACTGTTCTTGTCAGTTTCCTAAGCAGAGTTGAACTAGTTATGGCCATTGTGTGTAGGAAGCACAGTTCTTTGGTTATGAGCAAGCTGACTGTTCTGGCTCTCTAGGAAACACAGTAGAGTAGAAGATTGCTGCTTTCTCAAAAGCAGAGTGTGTTTCTTGTAAGGCGAGTCAGAGTTTAATTCCCTTTCATAAACGGAGTTGAATCACATGCAGTTTTTGGTCCTAGCACCAAGAGTTGTTTTCTGGTAAGGAGAGTCACTATTGTGCTCATTTGGCCACACACAGTGCAAATAGCACTCGCGTCTGTACCCACCAAGTGCATTGTATTGGACGCAAGAGAGACTACTGTTCTTGTCAGTTTCCTAAGCAGAGTTGAATTAGATATTGCCCTTGTGTGTAGGAAGCACAGTTCTTTAGTTCTGAGCAAGCTGACAGTTCTGGCTATATAGGAAGCAGTAGAGTAGAAGAGCGCTGCTTTCTCTAAAGCAGAGTGTGTTTCTTGTAAGGCGAGCTAGAGTTCATTTCCCTTTTATAAACGGAGTTGAATCACATGCAGTTTCTGGTCCTAGCAGCAAAAGTTGTTTTCTGGTAAGGAGAATCACTATTGTGCTCAATTGGCCATACACAGTGCAAATAGCACTCGCTTCTGTTCTCAGCAAGTGCAGTGTATTGGACGCAAGAGAAACTACTGTTCTTGTCAGTTTCCTAAGCAGAGTTGAATTAGATATTGCCCTTGTGTGTAGGAAGCACAGTTCTTTAGTTCTGAGCAAGCTGACAGTTCTGGCTATATAGGAAACACAGTAGAGTAGAAGAGTGCTGCTTTCTCTAAAGTAGAGTGTGTTTCTTGTAAGGCGAGCTAGAGTTGATTTCCCTTTCATAAACGGAGTTGAATCACATGCAGTTTCTGGTCCTAGCAGCAAAAGTTGTTTTCTGGTAAGGAGAGTCACTATTGTGCTCAATTGGACATACACAGTGCAAATAGCACTCGCTTCTGTTCTCAGCAAGTGCAGTGTATTGGACGCAAGAGAAACTACTGTTCTTGTCAGTTTCCTAAGCAGAGTTGAACTAGTTATGGCCATTGTGTGTAGGAAGCACAATTCTTTGGTTCTGAGCAAGCTGACTGTTCTCGCTCTATAGGAAACACAGTAGAGTAGAAGAGTGCTGCTTTCTCTAAAGTAGAGTGTGTTTCTTGTAAGGCGAGCTAGAGTTGATTTCCCTTTCATAAACGGAGTTGAATCACATGCAGTTTCTGGTCCTAGCAGCAAAAGTTGTTTTCTGGTAAGGAGATTCACTATTGTGCTCAATTGGCCTTACACAGTGCAAATAGCACTCGCGTCTTATCCCAGCAAATGCAGTGTATTGGACGCAAGAGAAACTACTGTTCTTGTCAGTTTGCTAAGCAGAGTTGAATTACATATGGCCCTTGTGTGTAGGAAGCACAGTTCTTTAGTTCTGAGCAAGCTGACTGTTCTGGCTATATAGGAAACACAGTAGAGTAGAAGAGTACTGCTTTCTCAAAAGCACAGTGTGTTTCTTGTAAGGCAAGCTAGAGTTGAATTGCCCTTCATAAACCGTGTTGAATCACATGCAGTTTCTGGTCCTAGCCCTAAGAGTTGTTTTCTGGTAAGGAGAGTCACTATTGTGCTCATTTGGCCATACACAGTGCAAATAGCACTCGCGTCTGTACCCAGCAAGTGCATTGTATTGGACGCAAGAGAAACTACTGTTCTTATCAGTTTCCTAAGCAGAGTTGAACTAGTTATGGCCATTGTGTGTAGGAAGCACAGTTCTTTGGTTCTGAGCAAGCTGACTGTTCTGGCTATATAGGAAACACAGTAGAGTAGAAGAGTGCTGCCTTCTCAAAAGCACAGTGTGTTTCTTGTAATGCAAGCTAGAGTTGAATTCCCTTTCATAAACGGAGTTGAATCACATGCAGTTTGTGGTCCTAGCAGCAAGAGTTGTTTTCTGGTAAAGAGAGTCACTATTGTGCTCAATTGGCCTTACACAGTGCAAATAGGACTCGCGTCTTATCCCAGCAAATGCAGTGTATTGAACGCAAGAGAAACTACTGTTCTTGTCAGTTTGCTAAGCAGAGTTGAATGACATATGGCCCTTGTGTGTAGGAAGCACAGTTCTTTAGTTCTGAACAAGCTGACTGTTCTGGCTATATAGGAAACACAGTAGAGTAGAAGAGTGCTGCTTTCTTAAAAGCAGAGTGTGTTTCTTGTAAGGCAAGCTAGAGTTGAATTCCCTTTCATAAACGGAGTTGAATCACATGCAGTTTCTGGTCCTAGCCCTAAGAGTTGTTTTCTGGTAAGGAGAGTCACTATTGTGCTCATTTGGCCATACACAGTGCAAATAGCACTCGCGTCTGTTTCCAGCAAATGCAGTGTATTGGAAGCAAGAGAAACTACTGTTCTTGTCAGTTTCCTAAGCAGAGTTGAATTAGATATGGCCCTTTTGTGTAGGAAGCACAGTTCTTTAGTTCTGAGCAAGCTGACAATTCTGGCTATATAGGAAACACAGTAGAGTACAAGAGTGCTGCTTTCTCTAAAGTAGAGTGTGTTTCTTGTAAGGCGAGCTAGAGTTCATTTCCCTTTCATAAACGGAGTTGAATCACATGCAGTTTCTGGTCCTAGCAGCAAAAGTTGTTTTCTGGTAAGGAGATTCACTATTGTGCTCAATTGGCCTTACACAGTGCAAATAGCACTCGCGTCTTATCCCAGCAAATGCAGTGTATTGGACGTAAGAGAAACTACTGTTCTTGTCAGTTTGCTAAGCAGAGTGGAATTACATATGGCCCTTGTGTGTAGGAAGCACAGTTCTTTAGTTCTGAACAAGCTGACTGTTCTGGATATATAGGAAACACAGTAGAGTAGAAGAGTGCTGCTTTCTCAAAAGCAGAGTGTGTTTCTTGTAAGGCAAGCTAGAGTTGAATTCCCTTTCATAAACGGAGTTGAATCACATGCAGTTTCTGGTCCTAGCCCTAAGAGTTGTTTTCTGGTAAGGAGAGTCACTATTGTGCTCATTTGGCCATACACAGTTCAAATAGCACTCGCGTCTGTTCCCAGCAAATGCAGTGTATTGGAAGCAAGAGAAACTACTGTTCTTGTCAGTTTCCTAAGCAGAGTTGAATTAGTTATGGCCCTTTTGTGTAGGAAGCACAGTTCTTTAGTTCTGAGCAAGGTGACAATTCTGGCTATATAGGAAACACAGTAGAGTACAAGAGTGCTGCTTTCTCTAAAGTAGAGTGTGTTTCTTGTAAGGCGAGCTAGAGTTCATTTCCCTTTCATAAACGGAGTTGAATCACATGCAGTTTCTGGTCCTAGCAGCAAAAGTTGTTTTCTGGTAAGGAGATTCACTATTGTGCTCAATTGGCCTTACACAGTGCAAATAGCACTCGCGTCTTATCCCAGCAAATGCAGTGTATTGGACGTAAGAGAAACTACTGTTCTTGTCAGTTTGCTAAGCAGAGTTGAATTACATATGGCCCTTGTGTGTAGGAAGCACAGTTCTTTAGTTCTGAGCAAGCTGACTGTTCTGGCTATATAGGAAACACAGTAGAGTAGAAGAGTGCTGCTTTCTCAAAAGCAGAGTGTGTTTCTTGTAAGGCAAGCTAGAGTTGAATTCCCTTTCATAAACGGAGTTGAATCACATGCAGTTTCTGGTCCTAGCCCTAAGAGTTGTTTTCTGGTAAGGAGAGTCACTATTGTGCTCATTTGGCCATACACAGTGCAAATAGCACTCGCGTCTGTACCCAGCAAGTGCATTGTATTGGACGCAAGAGAAACTACTGTTCTTATCAGTTTCCTAAGATGATTTGAACTAGTTATGGCCATTGTGTGTAGGAAGCACAGTTCTTTGGTTAAGAGCAAGCTGACTGTTCTGGCTCTCTAGGAAACATAGTAGAGTAGAAGATTGCTGCTTTCTCAAAAGCAGAGTGTGTTTCTTGTAAGGCGAGTCAGAGTTTAATTCCCTTTCATAAACGGAGTTGAATCACATGCAGTTTTTGGTCCTAGCACCAAGAGTTGTTTTCTGGTAAGAAGAGTCACTATTGTGCTCATTTGGCCATACACAGTGCAAATAGCACTCGCGTCTGTACCCAGCAAGTGCATTGTATTGGACGCAAGAGAAACTACTGTTCTTGTCAGTTTCCTAAGCAGAGTTGAATTAGATATTGCCCTTGTGTGTAGGAAGCACAGTTCTTTAGTTCTGAGCAAGCTGACAGTTCTGGCTATATAGGAAACACAGTAGAGTAGAAGAGCGCTGCTTTCTCTAAAGCAGAGTGTGTTTCTTGTAAGGCGAGCTAGAGTTCATTTCCCTTTTATAAACGGAGTTGAATCACATGCAGTTTCTGGTCCTAGCAGCAAAAGTTGTTTTCTGGAAAGGAGAATCACTATTGTGCTCAATTGGCCATACACAGTGCAAATAGCACTCGCTTCTGTTCTCAGTAAGTGCAGTGTATTGGACGCAAGAGAAACTACTGTTCTTGTCAGTTTCCTAAGCAGAGTTGAATTAGATATTGCCCTTGTGTGTAGGAAGCACAGTTCTTTAGTTCTGAGCAAGCTGACAGTTCTGGCTATATAGGAAACACAGTAGAGTAGAAGAGCGCTGCTTTCTCTAAAGCAGAGTGTGTTTCTTGTAAGGCGAGCTAGAGTTCATTTCCCTTTTATAAACGGAGTTGAATCACATGCAGTTTCTGGTCCTAGCACCAAGAGTTGTTTTCTGGTAAGGAGAGTCACTATTGTGCTCAATTGGCCATACACATTGCAAATAGCACTCGCGTCTGTTCCCAGCAAATGCAGTGTATTGAAAGCAAGAGAAACTACTGTTCTTGTCAGTTTCCTAAGCAGAGTTGAATTAGATATGTCCCTATTGTGTAGGAAGCACAGTTCTTTAGTTCTGAGCAAGCTGACAATTCTGGCTATATAGGAAACACAGTAGAGTAGAAGAGTTCTGCTTTCTCAAAAGCAGAGTGTGTTTCTTGTAAGGCAAGCTAGAGTTGAATTCCCTTTCATAAACGGAGTTGAATCACATGCAGTTTCTGGTCCTAGCCCTAAGAGTTGTTTTCTGGTAAGGAGAGTCACTATTGTGCTCATTTGGCAATACACAGTGCAAATAGCACTCGCGTCTGTACCCAGCAAGTGCATTGTATTGGACGCAAGAGAAACTACTGTTCTTATCAGTTTCCTAAGAAGAGTTGAACTAGTTATGGCCATTGTGTGTAGGAAGCAGAGTTCTTTGGTTCTGAGCAAGCTGACTGTTCTGGCTATATAGGAAACACAGTAGAGTAGAAGAGTGCTGTTTTCTCAAAAGCAGAGTGTGTTTCTTGTAATGCAAGCTAGAGTTGAATTCCCTTTCATAAACGGAGTTGAATCACATGCAGTTTGTGGTCCTAGCAGCAAGAGTTGTTTTCTGGTAAGTAGAGTCACTATTGTGCTCAATTGGCCATACACATTGCAAATAGCACTCGCGTCTGTTCCCAGCAAATGCAGTGTATTGGAAGCTTGAGAAACTACTGTTCTTGTCAGTTTCCTAAGCAGAGTTGAATTAGATATGGCCATTTTGTGTAGGAAGCACAGTTCTTTAGTTCTGAGCAAGCTGACAATTCTGGCTATATAGGAAACACAGTAGAGTACAAGAGTGCTGCTTTCTCTAAAGTAGAGTGTGTTTCTTGTAAGGCGAGCAAGAGTTGATTTCCCTTTCATAAACGGAGTTGAATCACATGCAGTTTCTGGTCCTAGCAGCAAAAGTTGTTTTCTGGTAAGGAGATTCACTATTGTGCTCAATTGGCCTTACACAGTGCAAATAGCACTCGCGTCTTATCCCAGCAAATGCAGTGTATTGGACGCAAGAGAAACTACTGTTCTTGTCAGTTTCCTAAGCAGAGTTGAATTAGATATGGCCCTTGTGTGTAGGAAGCACAGTTCTTTAGTTCTGAGCAAGCTGACTGTTCTGGCTATATAGGAAACACAGTAGAGTTGAAGAGTGCTGCTTTCTCAAAAGCAGAGTGTGTTTCTTGTAAGGCAAGCTAGAGTTGAATTCCCTTTCATAAACGGAGTTGAATCACATGCAGTTTCTGGTCCTAGCCCTAAGAGTTGTTTTCTGGTAAGGAGAGTCACTATTGTGCTCATTTGGCAATACACAGTGCAAATAGCACTCGCGTCTGTACCCAGCAAGTGCATTGTATTGGACGCAAGAGAAACTACTGTTCTGGTCAGTTTCCTAAGCAGAGTTGAATTAGATATTGCCCTTGTGTGTAGGAAGCACAGTTCTTTAGTTCTGAGCAAGCTGACAGTTCTGGCTATATAGGAAACACAGTAGAGTAGAAGAGCGCTGCTTTCTCTAAAGCAGAGTGTGTTTCTTGTAAGGCGAGCTAGAGTTCATTTCCCTTTTATAAACGGAATTGAATCACATGCAGTTTCTGGTCCTAGCAGCAAAAGTTGTTTTCTGGTAAGGAGAATCACTATTGTGCTCAATTGGCCATACACAGTGCAAATAGCACTCGCTTCTGTTCTCAGTAAGTGCAGTGTATTGGACGCAAGAGAAACTACTGTTCTTGTCAGTTTCCTAAGCAGAGTTGAATTAGATATTGCCCTTGTGTGTAGGAAGCACAGTTCTTTAGTTCTGAGCAAGCTGACAGTTCTGGCTATATAGGAAACACAGTAGAGTAGAAGAGCGCTGCTTTCTCTAAAGCAGAGTGTGTTTCTTGTAAGGCGAGCTAGAGTTCATTTCCCTTTTATAAACGGAGTTGAATCACATGCAGTTTCTGGTCCTAGCACCAAGAGTTGTTTTCTGGTAAGGAGAGTCACTATTGTGCTCAATTGGCCATACACATTGCAAATAGCACTCGCGTCTGTTCCCAGCAAATGCAGTGTATTGGAAGCAAGAGAAACTACTGTTCTTGTCAGTTTCCTAAGCAGAGTTGAATTAGATATGTCCCTATTGTGTAGGAAGCACAGTTCTTTAGTTCTGAGCAAGCTGACAATTCTGGCTATATAGGAAACACAGTAGAGTAGAAGAGTGCTGCTTTCTCTAAAGTAGAGTGTGTTTCTTGTAAGGCGAGCTAGAGTTGATTTATCTTTCATAAACGGAGTTGAATCACATGCAGTTTCTGGTCCTAGCAGCAAAAGTTGTTTTCTGGTAAGGAGATTCACTATTGTGCTCAATTGGCCTTACACAGTGCAAATAGCACTCGCGTCTTATCCCAGCAAATGCAGTGTATTGGACGCAAGAGAAACTACTGTTCTTGTCAGTTTGCTAAGCAGAGTTGAATTACATATGGCCCTTGTGTGTAGGAAGCACAGTTCTTTAGTTCTGAGCAAGCTGACTGTTCTGGCTATATAGGAAACACAGTAGAGTAGAAGAGTGCTGCTTTCTCAAAAGCAGAGTGTGTTTCTTGTAAGGCAAGCTAGAGTTGAATTCCCTTTCATAAACGGAGTTGAATCACATGCAGTTTCTGGTCCTAGCCCTAAGAGTTGTTTTCTGGTAAGGAGAGTCACTATTGTGCTCATTTGGCCATACACAGTGCAAATAGCACTCGCGTCTGTACCCAGCAAGTGCATTGTATTGGACGCAAGAGAAACTACTGTTCTTATCAGTTTCCTAAGCAGAGTTGAACTAGTTATGGCCATTGTGTGTAGGAAGCACAGTTCTTTGGTTCTGAGCAAGCTGACTGTTCTGGCTATATAGGAAACACAGTAGAGTAGAAGAGTGCTGCTTTCTCAAAAGCAGAGTGTGTTTCTTGTAATGCAAGTTAGAGTTGAATTCCCTTTCATAAACGGAGTTGAATCACATGCAGTTTGTGGTCCGAGCAGCAAGAGTTGTTTTCTGGTAAGGAGAGTCACTATTGTGCTCAATTGGCCATACACATTGCAAATAGCACTCGCGTCTGTTCCCAGCAAATGCAGTGTATTGGAAGCAAGAGAAACTACTGTTCTTGTCAGTTTCCTAAGCAGAGTTGAATTAGATATGGCCCTTTTGTGTAGGAAGCACAGTTCTTTAGTTCTGAGCAAGCTGACAATTCTGGCTATATAGGAAACACAGTAGAGTACAAGAGTGCTGCTTTCTCTAAAGTAGAGTGTGTTTCTTGTAAGGCGAGCTAGAGTTGATTTCCCTTTCATAAACGGAGTTGAATCACATGCAGTTTCTGGTCCTAGCAGCAAAAGTTGTTTTCTGGTAAGGAGATTCACTATTGTGCTCAATTGGCCTTACACAGTGCAAATAGCACTCGCGTCTTATCCCAGCAAATGCAGTGTATTGGACGCAAGAGAAACTTCTCTTCTTGTCAGTTTCCTAAGCAGAGTTGAATTAGATATGGCCCTTGTGTGTAGGAAGCACAGTTCTTTAGTTCTGAGCAAGCTGACTGTTCTGGCTATATAGGAAACACAGTAGAGTTGAAGAGTGCTGCTTTCTCAAAAGCAGAGTGTGTTTCTTGTAAGGCAAGCTAGAGTTGAATTCCCTTTCATAAACGGAGTTGAATCACATGCAGTTTCTGGTCCTAGCCCTAAGAGTTGTTTTCTGGTAAGGAGAGTCACTATTGTGCTCATTTGGCCATACACAATGCAAATAGCACTCGCTTCTGTTCTCTGCAAGTGCAGTGTATTGGACGCAAGAGAAACTACTGTTCTTGTCAGTTTCCTAAGCAGAGTTGAACTAGTTATGGCCATTGTGTGTAGGAAGCACAGTTCTTTGGTTATGAGCAAGCTGACTGTTCTGGCTCTCTAGGAAACACAGTAGAGTAGAAGATTGCTGCTTTCTCAAAAGCAGAGTGTGTTTCTTGTAAGGCGAGTCAGAGTTTAATTCCCTTTCATAAACGGAGTTGAATCACATGCAGTTTTTGGTCCTATCACCAAGAGTTGTTTTCTGGTAAGAAGAGTCACTATTGTGCTCATTTGGCCATACACAGTGCAAATAGCACTCGCGTCTGTACCCAGCAAGTGCATTGTATTGGACGCAAAAGAAACTACTGTTCTTGTCAGTTTCCTAAGCAGAGTTGAATTAGATATTGCCCTTGTGTCTAGGAAGCACAGTTCTTTAGTTCTGAGCAAGCTGACAGTTCTGGCTATATAGGAAACACAGTAGAGTAGAAGAGCGCTGCTTTCTCTAAAGCAGAGTGTGTTTCTTGTAAGGCGAGCTAGAGTTCATTTCCCTTTTATAAACGGAGTTGAATCACATGCAGTTTCTGGTCCTAGCAGCAAAAGTTGTTTTCTGGTAAGGAGAATCACTATTGTGCTCAATTGGCCATACACAGTGCAAATAGCACTCGCTTCTGTTCTCAGTAAGTGCAGTGTATTGGACGCAAGAGAAACTACTGTTCTTGTCAGTTTCCTAAGCAGAGTTGAATTAGATATTGCCCTTGTGTGTTGGAAACACAGTTCTTAGTTCTGAGCAAGCTGACTGTTCTGGCTATATAGGAAACACAGTAGAGAAGAAGAGCGCTGCTTTCTCTAAAGCAGAGTGTGTTTCTTGTAAGGCGAGCTAGAGTTCATTTCCCTTTTATAAACGGATTTGAATCACATGCAGTTTCTGGTCCTAGCACCAAGAGTTGTTTTCTGGTAAGGAGAGTCACTATTGTGCTCAATTGGCCATACACATTGCAAATAGCACTCGCGTCTGTTCCCAGCAAATGCAGTGTATTGGAAGCAAGAGAAACTACTGTTCTTGTCAGTTTCCTAAGCAGAGTTGAATTAGATATGTCCCTATTGTGTAGGAAGCACAATTCTTTAGTTCTGAGCAAGCTGACAATTCTGGCTATATAGGAAACACAGTAGAGTAGAAGAGTGCTGCTTTCTCAAAAGCAAAGTGTGTTTCTTGTAAGGCAAGCTAGAGTTGAATTCCCTTTCATAAACGGAGTTGAATCACATGCAGTTTCTGGTCCTAGCCCTAAGAGTTGTTTTCTGGTAAGGAGAGTCACTATTGTGCTCATTTGGCCATACACAGTGCAAATAGCACTCGCGTCTGTACCCAGCAAGTGCATTGTATTGGACGCAAGAGAAACTACTGTTCTTATCAGTTTCCTAAGAAGAGTTGAACTAGTTATGGCCATTGTGTGTAGGAAGCAGAGTTCTTTGGTTCTGAGCAAGCTGACTGTTCTGGCTATATAGGAAACACAGTAGAGTAGAAGAGTGCTGTTTTCTCAAAAGCAGAGTGTGTTTCTTGTAATGCAAGCTAGAGTTGAATTCCCTTTCATAAACGGAGTTGAATCACATGCAGTTTGTGGTCCTAGCAGCAAGAGTTGTTTTCTGGTAAGTAGAGTCACTATTGTGCTCAATTGGCCATACACATTGCAAATAGCACTCGCGTCTGTTCCCAGCAAATGGAACATTGGAGTATTGGAAGCTTGAGAAACTACTGTTCTTGTCAGTTTCCTAAGCAGAGTTGAATTAGATATGGCCATTTTGTGTAGGAAGCACAGTTCTTTAGTTCTGAGCAAGCTGACAATTCTGGCTATATAGGAAACACAGTAGAGTACAAGAGTGCTGCTTTCTCTAAAGTGGAGTGTGTTTTTTGTAAGGCGAGCAAGAGTTCATTTCCCTTTCATAAACGGAGTTGAATCACATGCAGTTTCTGGTCCTAGCAGCAAAAGTTGTTTTCTGGTAAGGAGAGTCACTATTGTGCTCAATTGGCCTTACACAGTGCAAATAGCACTCGCGTCTTATCCCAGCAAATGCAGTGTATTGGACGCAAGAGAAACTACTGTTCTTGTTAGTTTCCTAAGCAGAGTTGAATTAGATATGGCCCTTGTGTGTAGGAAGCACAGTTCTTTAGTTCTGAGCAAGCTGACTGTTCTGGCTATATAGGAAACACAGTAGAGTTGAAGAGTGCTGCTTTCTCAAAAGCAGAGTGTGTTTCTTGTAAGGCAAGCTAGAGTTGAATTCCCTTTCATAAACGGAGTTGAATCACATGCAGTTTCTGGTCCTAGCCCTAAGAGTTGTTTTCTGGTAAGGAGAGTCACTATTGTGCTCATTTGGCCATACACAATGCAAATAGCACTCGCTTCTCTTCTCAGCAAGTGCAGTGTATTGGACGCAAGAGAAACTACTGTTCTTGTCAGTTTCCTAAGCAGAGTTGAACTAGTTATGGCCATTGTGTGTAGGAAGCACAGTTCTTTGGTTATGAGCAAGCTGACTGTTCTGGCTCTCTAGGAAACACAGTAGAGTAGAAGATTGCTGCTTTCTCAAAAGCAGAGTGTGTTTCTTGTAAGGCGAGTCAGAGTTTAATTCCCTTTCATAAACGGAGTTGAATCACATGCAGTTTTTGGTCCTAGCACCAAGAGTTGTTTTCTGGTAAGGAGAGTCACTATTGTGCTCATTTGGCCATACACAGTGCAAATAGCACTCGCGTCTGTACCCAGCAAGTGCATTGTATTGGACGCAAGAGAAACTACTGTTCTGGTCAGTTTCCTAAGCAGAGTTGAATTAGATATTGCCCTTGTGTGTAGGAAGCACAGTTCTTTAGTTCTGAGCAAGCTGACAGTTCTGGCTATATAGGAAACACAGTAGAGTAGAAGAGCGCTGCTTTCTCTAAAGCAGAGTGTGTTTCTTGTAAGGCGAGCTAGAGTTCATTTCCCTTTTATAAACGGAGTTGAATCACATGCAGTTTCTGGTCCTAGCAGCAAAAGTTGTTTTCTGGTAAGGAGAATCACTATTGTGCTCAATTGGCCATACACAGTGCAAATAGCACTCGATTCTGTTCTCAGTAAGTGCAGTGTATTGGACGCAAGAGAAACTACTGTTCTTGTCAGTTTCCTAAGCAGAGTTGAATTAGATATTGCCCTTGTGTGTAGGAAGCACAGTTCTTTAGTTCTGAGCAAGCTGACAGTTCTGGCTATATAGGAAACACAGTAGAGTAGAAGAGCGCTGCTTTCTCTAAAGCAGAGTGTGTTTCTTGTAAGGCAAGCTACAGTTCATTTCCCTTTTATAAACGGAGTTGAATCACATGCAGTTTCTGGTCCTAGCACCAAGAGTTGTTTTCTGGTAAGGAGAGTCACTATTGTGCTCAATTGGCCATACACATTGCAAATAGCACTCGCGTCTGTTCCCAGCAAATGCAGTGTATTGGAAGCAAGAGAAACTACTGTTCTTGTCAGTTTCCTAAGCAGAGTTGAATTAGATATGTCCCTATTGTGTAGGAAGCACAGTTCTTTAGTTCTGAGCAAGCTGACAATGCTGGCTACATAGGAAACACAGTAGAGTAGAAGAGTGCTGCTTTCTCTAAAGTAGAGTGTGTTTCTTGTAAGGCGAGCTAGAGTTGATTTCCCTTTCATAAACGGAGTTGAATCACATGCAGTTTCTGGTCCTAGCAGCAAAAGTTGTTTTCTGGTAAGGAGATTCACTATTGTGCTCAATTGGCCTTACACAGTGCAAATAGCACTCGCGTCTTATCCCAGCAAATGCAGTGTATTGGACGCAAGAGAAACTACTGTTCTTGTCAGTTTGCTAAGCAGAGTTGAATTACATATGGCCCTTGTGTGTAGGAAGCACAGTTCTTTAGTTCTGAGCAAGCTGACTGTTCTGGCTATATAGGAAACACAGTAGAGTAGAAGAGTGCTGCTTTCTCAAAAGCAGAGTGTGTTTCTTGTAAGGCAAGCTAGAGTTGAATTCCCTTTCATAAACGGAGTTGAATCACATGCAGTTTCTGGTCCTAGCCCTAAGAGTTGTTTTCTGGTAAGGAGAGTCACTATTGTGCTCATTTGGCCATACACAGTGCAAATAGCACTCGAGTCTGTACCCAGCAAGTGCATTGTATTGGACGCAAGAGAAACTACTGTTCTTATCAGTTTCCTAAGCAGAGTTGAACTAGTTATGGCCATTGTGTGTAGGAAGCACAGTTCTTTGGTTCTGAGCAAGCTGACTGTTCTGGCTATATAGGAAACACAGTAGAGTAGAAGAGTGCTGCTTTCTCAAAAGCAGAGTGTGTTTCTTGTAATGCAAGTTAGAGTTGAATTCCCTTTCATAAACGGAGTTGAATCACATGCAGTTTGTGGTCCGAGCAGCAAGAGTTGTTTTCTGGTAATTAGAGTCACTATTGTGCTCAATTGGCCATACACATTGCAAATAGCACTCGCGTCTGTTCCCAGCAAATGCAGTGTATTGGAAGCAAGAGAAACTACTGTTATTGTCAGTTTCCTAAGCAGAGTTGAATTAGATATGGCCATTTTGTGTAGGAAGCACAGTTCTTTAGTTCTGAGCAAGCTGACAATTCTGGCTATATAGGAAACACAGTAGAGTAGAAGAGTGCTGCTTTCTCTAAAGTAGAGTGTGTTTCTTGTAAGGCGAGCTAGAGTTGATATCCCTTTCATAAACGGAGTTGAATCACATGCAGTTTCTGGTCCTAGCAGCAAAAGTTGTTTTCTGGTAAGGAGATTCACTATTGTGCTCAATTGGCCTTACACAGTGCAAATAGCACTCGCGTCTTATCCCAGCAAATGCAGTGTATTGGACGCAAGAGAAACTACTCTTCTTTTCAGTTTCCTAAGCAGAGTTGAATTAGATATGGCCCTTGTGTGTAGGAAGCACAGTTCTTTAGTTCTGAGCAAGCTGACTGTTCTGGCTATATAGGAAACACAGTAGAGTTGAAGAGTGCTGCTTTCTCAAAAGCAGAGTGTGTTTCTTGTAAGGCAAGCTAGAGTTGAATTCCCTTTCATAAACGGAGTTGAATCACATGCAGTTTCTGGTCCTAGCCCTAAGAGTTGTTTTCTGGTAAGGAGAGTCACTATTGTGCTCATTTGGCCATACACAATGCAAATAGCACTCGCTTCTGTTCTCTGCAAGTGCAGTGTATTGGACGCAAGAGAAACTACTGTTCTTGTCAGTTTCCTAAGCAGAGTTGAACTAGTTATGGCCATTGTGTGTAGGAAGCACAGTTCTTTGGTTATGAGCAAGCTGACTGTTCTGGCTCTCTAGGAAACACAGTAGAGTAGAAGATTGCTGCTTTCTCAAAAGCAGAGTGTGTTTCTTGTAAGGCGAGTCAGAGTTTAATTCCCTTTCATAAACGGAGTTGAATCACATGCAGTTTTTGGTCCTAGCACCAAGAGTTGTTTTCTGGTAAGGAGAGTCACTATTGTGCTCATTTGGCCATACACAGTGCAAATAGCACTCGCGTCTGTACCCAGCAAGTGCATTGTATTGGACGCAAGAGAAACTACTGTTCTTGTCAGTTTCCTAAGCAGAGTTGAATTAGATATTGCCCTTGTGTGTAGGAAGCACAGTTCTTTAGTTCTGAGCAAGCTGACAGTTCTGGCTATATAGGAAACAGTAGAGTAGAAGAGCGCTGGTTTCTCTAAAGCAGAGTGTGTTTCTTGTAAGGCGAGCTAGAGTTCATTTCCCTTTTATAAACGGAGTTGAATCACATGCAGTTTCTGGTCCTAGCAGCAAAAGTTGTTTTCTGGTAAGGAGAATCACTATTGTGCTCAATTGGCCATACACAGTGCAAATAGCACTCGCTTCTGTTCTCAGCAAGTGCAGTGTATTGGACGCAAGAGAAACTACTGTTCTTGTCAGTTTCCTAAGCAGAGTTGAATTAGATATTGCCCTTGTGTGTAGGAAGCACATTTCTTTAGTTCTGAGCAAGCTGACAGTTCTGGCTATATAGGAAACACAGTAGAGTAGAAGAGCGCTGCTTTCTCTAAAGCAGAGTGTGTTTCTTGTAAGGTGAGCTAGAGTTCATTTCCCTTTTATAAAAGGAGTTGAATCACATGCAGTTTCTGGTCCTAGCAGCAAAAGTTGTTTTCTGGTAAGGAGAGTCACTATTGTGCTCAATTGGCCATACACAGTGCAAATAGCACTCGCTTCTGTTCTCAGCAAGTGCAGTGTATTGGACGCAAGAGAAACTACTGTTCTTGTCAGTTTCCTAAGCAGAGTTGAACTAGTTATGGCCATTGTGTGTAGGAAGCACAATTCTTTGGTTCTGAGCAAGCTGACTGTTCTCGCTCTATAGGAAACACAGTAGAGTAGAAGAGTGCTGCTTTCTCAAAAGCAGAGTGTGTTTCTGTAAGGCGAGCCAGAGTTTAATTCACTTTCATAAACGGAGTTGAATCACATGCAGTTTCTGGTCCTAGCACCAAGAGTTGTTTTCTGGTAAGGAGAGTCACTATTGTGCTCAATTGGCCATACACATTGCAAATAGCACTCGCGTCTGTTCCCAGCAAATGCAGTGTATTGGAAGCAAGAGAAACTACTGTTCTTGTCAGTTTCCTAAGCAGAGTTGAATTAGATATGTCCCTTTTGTGTAGGAAGCACAGTTCTTTAGTTCTGAGCAAGCTGACAATTCTGGCTATATAGGAAACACAGTAGAGTAGAAGAGTGCTGCTTTCTCTAAAGTAGAGTGTGTTTCTTGTAAGGCGAGCTAGAGTTGATTTCCCTTTCATAAACGGAGTTGAATCACATGCAGTTTCTGGTCCTAGCAGCAAAAGTTGTTTTCTGGTAAGGAGATTCACTATTGTGCTCAATTGGCCTTACACAGTGCAAATAGCACTCGCGTCTTATCCCAGCAAATGCAGTGTATTGGACGCAAGAGAAACTACTGTTCTTGTCAGTTTGCTAAGCAGAGTTGAATTACATATGGCCCTTGTGTGTAGGAAGCACAGTTCTTTAGTTCTGAGCAAGCTGACTGTTCTGGCTATATAGGAAACACAGTAGAGTAGAAGAGTACTGCTTTCTCAAAAGCAGAGTGTGTTTCTTGTAAGGCAAGCTAGAGTTGAATTCCCTTTCATAAACGGAGTTGAATCACATGCAGTTTCTGGTCCTAGCCCTAAGAGTTGTTTTCTGGTAAGGAGAGTCACTATTGTGCTCATTTGGCCATACACAGTGCAAATACCACTCGCGTCTGTACCCAGCAAGTGCATTGTATTGGACGCAAGAGAAACTACTGTTCTTATCAGTTTCCTAAGCAGAGTTGAACTAGTTATGGCCATTGTGTGTAGGAAGCACAGTTCTTTGGTTCTGAGCAAGCTGACTGTTCTGGCTATATAGGAAACACAGTAGAGTAGAAGAGTGCTGCTTTCTCAAAAGCAGAGTGTGTTTCTTGTAATGCAAGCTAGAGTTGAATTCCCTTTCATAAACGGAGTTGAATCACATGCAGTTTGTGGTCCTAGCAGCAAGAGTTGTTTTCTGGTAAGGAGAGTCACTATTGTGCTCAATTGGCCATACACATTGCAAATAGCACTCGCGTCTGTTCCCAGCAAATGCAGTGTATTGGAAGCAAGAGAAACTACTGTTCTTGTCAGTTTCCTAAGCAGTGTTGAACTAGTTATGGCCATTGTGTGTAGGAAGCACAATTCTTTGGTTCTGAGCAAGCTGACTGTTCTGGCTCTATAGCAAACACAGTAGAGAAGAAGAGTGCTGCTTTCTCAAAAGCAGAGTGTGTTTCTTGTAAGGCCAGCCAGAGTTTAATTCACTTTCATAAACGGAGTTGAATCACATGCAGTTTCTGGTCCTAGCACCAAGAGTTGTTTTCTGGTAAGGAGAGTCACTATTGTGCTCAATTGGCCATACACATTGCAAATAGCACTAGCGTCTGTTCCCAGCAAATGCAGTGTATTGGAAGTAAGAGAAACTACTGTTCTTGTCAGTTTAATAAGCAGAGTTGAATTAGATATGTCCCTATTGTGTATTAAGCACAGTTCTTTAGTTCTGAGCAAGCTGACAATTCTGGCTATATAGGAAACACAGTAGAGTAGAAGAGTGCTGCTTTCTCTAAAGTAGAGTGTGTTTCTTGTAAGGCGAGCTAGAGTTGATTTCCCTTTCATAAACGGAGTTTGAATCACATGCAGTTTCTGGTCCTAGCAGCAAAAATTGTTTTTCTGGTAAGGAGATTCACTATTGTGCTCAATTGGCCTTACACAGTGCAAATAGCACTCGCGTCTTATCCCAGCAAATGCTGTGTATTGGACGCAAGAGAAACTACCGTTCTTGTCAGTTTGCTAAGCAGAGTTGAATTACATATGGCCCTTGTGTGTAGGAAGCACAGTTCTTTAGTTCTGAGCAAGCTGACTGTTCTGGCTATATAGGAAACACAGTAGAGTAGAAGAGTGCTGCTTTCTCAAAAGCAGAGTGTGTTTCTTGTAAGGCAAGCTAGAGTTGAATTCCCTTTCATAAACGGAGTTGAATCACATGCAGTTTCTGGTCCTAGCCCTAAGAGTTGTTTTCTGGTAAGGAGAGTCACTATTGTGCTCATTTGCCCATACACAGTGCAAATAGCACTCGCGTCTGTACCCAGCAAGTGCATTGTATTGGACGCAAGAGGAACTACTGTTCTTATCAGTTTCCTAAGCAGAGTTGAAATAGTTATGGCTATTGTGTGTAGGAAGCACAGTTCTTTGGTTCTGAGCAAGCTGACAGTTCTGGCTATATAGGAAACACAGTAGAGGAGTAGAAGAGTGCTGCTTTCTCAAAAGCAGAGTGTGTTTCTTGTAAGGCGATCTAGAGTTCATTTTCCTTTTATAAACGGAGTTGAATCACATGCAGTTTCTGGTCCTAGCAGCAAAAGTTGTTTTCTGGTAAGGAGATTCACTATTGTGCTCAATTGGCCTTACACAGTGCAAATAGCACTCGCGTCTTATCCCAGCAAATGCAGTGTATTGGACGCAAGAGAAACTACTGTTCTTGTCAGTTTCCTAAGCAGAGTTGAATTAGATATTGCCCTTGTGTGTGGGAAGCACAGTTCTTTAGTTCTGAGCAAGCTGACAGTTCTGGCTATATAGGAAACACAGTAGAGTAGAAGAGCGCTGCTTTCTCTAAAGCAGAGTGTGTTTCTTGTAAGGTGAGCTAGAGTTCATTTCCCTTTTATAAACCGAGTTGAATCACATGCAGTTTCTGGTCCTAGCCCTAAGAGTTGTTTTCTGGTAAGGAGAGTCACTATTGTGCTCAATTGGCCATACACAGTGCAAATAGCACTCGCTTCTGTTCTCAGCAAGTGCAGTGTATTGGACGCAAGAGAAACTACTGTTCTTGTCAGTTTCCTAAGCAGAGTTGAACTAGTTATGGCCATTGTGTGTAGGAAGCACAATTCTTTGGTTCTGAGCAAGCTGACTGTTCTCGCTCTATAGGAAACACAGTAGAGTAGAAGAGTGCTGCTTTCTCAAAAGCAGAGTGTGTTTCTTGTAAGGCGAGCCAGAGTTTAATTCACTTTCATAAACGGAGTTGAATCCCATGCAGTTTCTGGTCCTAGCACCAAGAGTTGTTTTCTGGTAAGGAGAGTCACTATTGTGCTCAATTGACCATACACATTGCAAATAGCACTCGCGTCTGTTCCCAGCAAATGCAGTGTATTGGAAGCAAGAGAAACTACTGTTCTTGTCAGTTTCCTAAGCAGAGTTGAATTAGATATGTCCCTTTTGTGTAGGAAGCACAGTTCTTTAGTTCTGAGCAAGCTGACAATTCTGGCTATATAGGAAACACAGTAGAGTAGAAGAGTGCTGCTTTCTCTAAAGTAGAGTGTGTTTCTTGTAAGGCGAGCTAGAGTTGATTTCCCTTTCATAAACGGAGTTGAATCACATGCAGTTTCTGGTCCTAGCAGCAAAAGTTGTTTTCTGGTAAGGAGATTCACTATTGTGCTCAATTGGCCTTACACAGTGCAAATAGCACTCGCGTCTTATCCCAGCAAATGCAGTGTATTGGACGCAAGAGAAACTACTGTTCTTGTCAGTTTGCTAAGCAGAGTTGAATTACATATGGCCCTTGTGTGTAGGAAGCACAGTTCTTTAGTTCTGAGCAAGCTGACTGTTCTGGCTATATAGGAAACACAGTAGAGTAGAAGAGTGCTGCTTTCTCAAAAGCAGAGTGTGTTTCTTGTAAGGCAAGCTAGAGTTGAATTCCCTTTCATAAACGGAGTTGAATCACATGCAGTTTCTGGTCCTAGCCCTAAGAGTTGTTTTCTGGTAAGGAGAGTCACTATTGTGCTCATTTGGCCATACACAGTGCAAATAGCACTCGCGTCTGTACCCAGCAAGTGCATTTTATTGGATGCAAGAGAAACTTCTGTTCTTATCAGTTTCCTAAGCAGAGTTGAACTAGTTATGGCCATTGTGTGTAGGAAGCACAGTTCTTTGGTTCTGAGCAAGCTGACAATTCTGGCTATATAGGAAACACAGTAGAGTACAAGAGTGCTGCTTTCTCTAAAGTAGAGTGTGTTTCTTGTAAGGCGAGCTAGAGTTCATTTCCCTTTCACAAACGGAGTTGAATCACATGCAGTTTCTGGTCCTAGCAGCAAAAGTTGTTTTCTGGTAAGGAGAGTCACTATTGTGCTCATTTGGCCTTACACAGTGCAAATAGCACTCGCGTCTTATCCCAGCAAATGCAGTGTATTGGACGCAAGAGAAACTACTGTTCTTGTCAGTTTCCTAAGCAGAGTTGAATTAGATATGGCCCTTGTGTGTAGGAAGCACAGTTCTTTAGTTCTGAGCAAGCTGACTGTTCTGGCTATATAGGAAACACAGTAGAGTTGAAGAGTGCTGCTTTCTCAAAAGCAGAGTGTGTTTCTTGTAAGGCAAGCTAGAGTTGAATTCCCTTTCATAAACGGAGTTGAATCACATGCAGTTTCTGGTCCTAGCCCTAAGAGTTGTTTTCTGGTAAGGAGAGTCACTATTGTGCTCATTTGGCCATACACAATGCCAATAGCACTCGCTTCTGTTCTCAGCAAGTGCAGTGTATTGGACACAAGAGAAACTACAGTTTTTGTCAGTTTCCTAAGCAGAGTTGAACTAGTTATGGCCATTGTGTGTAGGAAGCACAGTTCTTTGGTTATGAGCAAGCTGACTGTTCTGGCTCTCTAGGAAACACAGTAGAGTAGAAGATTGCTGCTTTCTCAAAAGCAGAATGTGTTTCTTGTAAGGCGAGTCAGAGTTTAATTCCCTTTCATAAACGGAGTTGAATCACATGCAGTTTTTGGTCCTAGCACCAAGAGTTGTTTTCTGGTAAGGAGAGTCACTATTGTGCTCATTTGGCCATACACAGTGCAAATAGCACTCGCGTCTGTACCCAGCAAGTGCATTGTATTGGACGCAAGAGAAACTACTGTTCTTATCAGTTTCCTAAGCAGAGTTGAACTAGTTATGGCCATTGTGTGTAGGAAGCACAGTTCTTTGGTTCTGAGCAAGCTGACTGTTCTGGCTATATAGGAAACACAGTAGAGTAGAAGAGTGCTGCTTTCTCAAAAGCAGAGTGTGTTTCTTGTAATGCAAGTTAGAGTTGAATTCCCTTTCATAAACGGAGTTGAATCACATGCAGTTTCTGGTCCTAGCAGCAAAAGTTGTTTTCTGGTAAGGAGATTCACTATTGTGCTCAATTGGCCTTACACAGTGCAAATAGCACTCGCGTCTTATCCCAGCAAATGCTGTGTATTGGACGCAAGAGAAACTACTGTTCTTGTCAGTTTGCTAAGCAGAGTTGAATTACATATGGCCCTTGTGTGTAGGAAGCACAGTTCTTTAGTTCTGAGCAAGCTGACTGTTCTGGCTATATAGGAAACACAGTAGAGTAGAAGAGTGCTGCTTTCTCAAAAGCAGAGTGTGTTTCTTGTAAGGCAAGCTAGAGTTGAATTCCCTTTCATAAACGGAGTTGAATCACATGCAGTTTCTGGTCCTAGCCCTAAGAGTTGTTTTCTGGTAAGGAGAGTCACTATTGTGCTCATTTGGCCATACACAGTGCAAATAGCACTCGCGTCTGTACCCAGCAAGTGCATTGTATTGGACGCAAGAGAAACTACTGTTCTTATCAGTTTCCTAAGCAGAGTTGAACTAGTTATGGCTATTGTGTGTAGGAAGCACAGTTCTTTGGTTCTGAGCAAGCTGACTGTTCTGGCTATATAGGAAACACAGTAGAGTAGAAGAGTGCTGCTTTCTCAAAAGCAGAGTGTGTTTCTTGTAAGGCGATCTAGAGTTCATTTTCCTTTTATAAACGGAGTTGAATCACATGCAGTTTCTGGTCCTAGCAGCAAAAGTTGTTTTCTGGTAAGGAGATTCACTATTGTGCTCAATTGGCCTTACACAGTGCAAATAGCACTCGCGTCTTATCCCAGCAAATGCAGTGTATTGGACGCAAGAGAAACTACTGTTCTTGTCAGTTTCCTAAGCAGAGTTGAATTAGATATTGCCCTTGTGTGTGGGAAGCACAGTTCTTTAGTTCTGAGCAAGCTGACAGTTCTGGCTATATAGGAAACACAGTAGAGTAGAAGAGCGCTGCTTTCTCTAAAGCAGAGTGTGTTTCTTGTAAGGTGAGCTAGAGTTCATTTCCCTTTTATAAACCGAGTTGAATCACATGCAGTTTCTGGTCCTAGCCCTAAGAGTTGTTTTCTGGTAAGGAGAGTCACTATTGTGCTCAATTGGCCATACACAGTGCAAATAGCACTCGCTTCTGTTCTCAGCAAGTGCAGTGTATTGGACGCAAGAGAAACTACTGTTCTTGTCAGTTTCCTAAGCAGAGTTGAATTAGATATTGCCCTTGTGTGTAGGAAGCACAGTTCTTTAGTTCTGAGCAAGCTGACAGTTCTGGCTATATAGGAAGCAGTAGAGTAGAAGAGGGCTGCTTTCTCTAAAGCAGAGTGTGTTTCTTGTAAGGCGAGCTAGAGTTCATTTCCCTTTTATAAACGGAGTTGAATCACATGCAGTTTCTGGTCCTAGCAGCAAAAGTTGTTTTCTGGTAAGGAGAATCACTATTGTGCTCAATTGGCCATACACAGTGCAAATAGCACTCGCTTCTGTTCTCAGCAAGTGCAGTGTATTGGACGCAAGAGAAACTACTGTTCTTGTCAGTTTCCTAAGCAGAGTTGAATTAGATATTGCCCTTGTGTGTAGGAAGCACAGTTCTTTAGTTCTGAGCAAGCTGACAGTTCTGGCTATATAGGAAACACAGTAGAGTAGAAGAGCGCTGCTTTCTCTAAAGCAGAGTGTGTTTCTTGTAAGGCGAGCTAGAGTTCATTTCCCTTTTATAAACGTAGTTGAATCACATGCAGTTTCTGGTCCTAGCAGCAAAAGTTGTTTTCTGGTAAGGAGAGTCACTATTGTGCTCAACTGGCCATACACAGTTCAAATAGCATTCGCTTCTGTTCTCAGCAAGTGCAGTGTATTGGACGCAAGAGAAACTACTGTTCTTGTCAGTTTCCTAAGCAGAGTTGAACTAGTTATGGCCATTGTGTGTAGGAAGCACAATTCTTTGGTTCTGAGCAAGCTGACTGTTCTGGCTCTATAGGAAACACAGTAGAGAAGAAGAGTGCTGCTTTCTCAAAAGCAGAGTGTGTTTCTTGTAAGGCGAGCCAGAGTTTAATTCACTTTCATAAACGGAGTTGAATCACATGCAGTTTCTGGTCCTAGCACCAAGAGTTGTTTTCTGGTAAGGAGATTCACTATTGTGCTCAATTGGCCATACACATTGCAAATAGCACTCGCGTCTGTTCCCAGCAAATGCAGTGTATTGGAAGCAAGAGAAACTACTGTTCTTGTCAGTTTCCTAAGCAGAGTTGAATTACATATGGCCCTATTGTGTAGGAAGCACAGTTCTTTAGTTCTGAGCAAGCTGACAATTCTGGCTATATAGGAAACACAGTAGAGTAGAAGAGTGCTGCTTTCTCTAAAGTAGAGTGTGTTTCTTGTAAGGCAAGCTAGAGTTGAATTCCCTTTCATAAACGGAGTTGAATCACATGCAGTTTCTGGTCCTAGCCCTAAGAGTTGTTTTCTGGTAAGGAGAGTCACTATTGTGCTCATTTGGCCATACACAGTGCAAATAGCACTCGCGTCTGTACCCAGCAAGTGCATTGTATTGGACGCAAGAGAAACTACTGTTCTTATCAGTTTCCTAAGCAGAGTTGAACTAGTTATGGCCATTGTGTGTAGGAAGCACAGTTCTTTGGTTCTGAGCAAGCTGACTGTTCTGGCTATATAGGAAACACAGTAGAGTAGAAGAGTGCTGCTTTCTCAAAAGCAGAGTGTGTTTCTTGTAAGGCGAGCTAGAGTTCATTTCCCTTTTATAAACGGAGTTGAATCACATGCAGTTTCTGGTCCTAGCAGCAAAAGTTGTTTTCTGGTAAGGAGAATCACTATTGTGCTCAATTGGCCATACACAGTGCAAATAGCACTCGCTTCTGTTCTCAGCAAGTGCAGTGTATTGGACGCAAGAGAAACTACTGTTCTTGTCAGTTTCCTAAGCAGAGTTGAATTAGATATTGCCCTTGTGTGTAGGAAGCACAGTTCTTTATTTCTGAGCAAGCTGACAGTTCTGGCTATATAGGAAACACAGTAGAGTAGAAGAGCGCTGCTTTCTCTAAAGCAGAGTGTGTTTCTTGTAAGGCGAGCTAGAGTTCATTTCCCTTTTATAAACCGAGTTGAATCACATGCAGTTTCTGGTCCTAGCAGCAAAAGTTGTTTTCTGGTAAGGAGAGTCACTATTGTGCTCAATCGGACATACACAGTGCAAATAGCACTCGCTTCTGTTCTCAGCAAGTGCAGTGTATTGGACTCAAGAGAAACTACTGTTCTTGTCAGTTTCCTAAGCAGAGTTGAACTAGTTATGGCCATTGTGTGTAGGAAGCACAATTCTTTGGTTCTGAGCAAGCTGACTGTTCTCGCTCTATAGGAAACACAGTAGAGTAGAAGAGTGCTGCTTTCTCAAAAGCAGAGTGTGTTTCTTGTAAGGCAAGCCAGAGTTTAATTCACTTTCATAAACGGAGTTGAATCACATGCAGTTTCTGGTCCTAGCACCAAGAGTTGTTTTCTGGTAAGGAGAGTCACTATTGTGCTCATTTGGCCATACACAGTGCAAATAGCACTCGCGTCTTATCCCAGCAAGTGCAGTGTATTGGACGCAAGAGAAACTACTGTTCTTGTCAGTTTGCTAAGCAGAGTTGAATTACATATGGCCCTTGTGTGTAGGAAGCACAGTTCTTTAGTTCTGAGCAAGCTGACTGTTCTGGCTATATAGGAAACACAGTAGAGTAGAAGAGTGCTGCTTTCTCAAAAGCACAGTGTGTTTCTTGTAAGGCAAGCTAGAGTTGAATTCCATTTCAGAAACGGAGTTGAATCACATGCAGTTTCTGGTCCTAGCCCTAAGAGTTGTTTTCTGGTAAGGAGAGTCACTATTGTGCTCATTTGGCCATACACAGTGCAAATAGCACTCGCGTCTGTTTCCAGCAAATGCAGTGTATTGGAAGCAAGAGAAACTACTGTTCTTGTCAGTTTCCTAAGCAGAGTTGAATTAGATATGGCCCTTTTGTGTAGGAAGCACAGTTCTTTAGTTCTGAGCAAGCTGACAATTCTGGCTATATAGGAAACACAGTAGAGTACAAGAGTGCTGCTTTCTCTAAAGTAGAGTGTGTTTCTTGTAAGGTGAGCTAGAGTTGATTTCCCTTTCATAAACGGAGTTGAATCACATGCAGTTTCTGGTCCTAGCAGCAAAAGTTGTTTTCTGGTAAGGAGATTCACTATTGTCCTCAATTGGCCTTTCACAGTGCAAATAGCACTCGCGTCTTATCCCAGCAAATGCAGTGTATTGGACGCAAGAGAAACTACTGTTCTTGTCAGTTTGGTAAGCAGAGTTGAATTAGATATTGCCCTTGTGTGTAGGAAGCACAGTTCTTTAGTTCTGAGCAAGCTGACAGTTCTGGCTATATAGGAAATACAGTAGAGTAGAAGAGCGCTGCTTTCTCTAAAGCAGAGTGTGTTTCTTGTAAGGCGAGCTAGAGTTCATTTCCCTTTTATAAATCGAGTTGAATCACATGCAGTTTCTGGTCCTAGCAGCAAGAGTTGTTTTCTGGTAAGGAGAGTCACTATTGTGCTCAATTGGCCATACACAGTGCAAATAGCACTCGCTTCTGTTCTCAGCAAGTGCAGTGTATTGGAGGCAAGAGAAACTACTGTTCTTGTCAGTTTCCTAAGCAGAGTTGAACTAGTTATGGCCATTGTGTGTAGGAAGCACAATTCTTTGGTTCTGAGCAAGCTGACTGTTCTCGCTCTATAGGAAACACAGTAGACTAGAAGAGTGCTGCTTTCTCAAAAGCAGAGTGTGTTTCTTGTAAGGCGAGCCAGAGTTTAATTCACTTTCATAAACGGAGTTGAATCACATGCAGTTTGTGGTCCTAGCAGCAAGAGTTGTTTTCTGGTAAGGAGAGTCACTATTGTGCTCAATTGGCCATACACATTGCAAATAGCACTCGCGTCTGTTCCCAGCAAATGCAGTGTATTGGAAGCAAGAGAAACTACTGTTCTTGTCAGTTTCCTAAGCAGAGTTGAATTAGATATGTCCCTTTTGTGTAGGAAGCACAGTTCTTTAGTTCTGAGCAAGCTGACAATTCTGGCTATATAGGAAACACAGTAGAGTAGAAGAGTGCTGCTTTCTCTAAAGTAGAGTGTGTTTCTTGTAAGGCGAGCTAGAGTTGATTTCCCTTTCATAAACGGAGTTGAATCACATGCAGTTTCTGGTCCTAGCAGCAAAAGTTGTTTTCTGGTAAGGAGATTCACTATTGTCCTCAATTGGCCTTTCACAGTGCAAATAGCACTCGCGTCTTATCCCAGCAAATGCAGTGTATTGGACGCAAGAGAAACTACTGTTCTTGTCAGTTTGGTAAGCAGAGTTGAATTAGATATTGCCCTTGTGTGTAGGAAGCACAGTTCTTTAGTTCTGAGCAAGCTGACAGTTCTGGCTATATAGGAAATACAGTAGAGTAGAAGAGCGCTGCTTTCTCTAAAGCAGAGTGTGTTTCTTGTAAGGCGAGCTAGAGTTCATTTCCCTTTTATAAATCGAGTTGAATCACATGCAGTTTCTGGTCCTAGCAGCAAGAGTTGTTTTCTGGTAAGGAGAGTCACTATTGTGCTCAATTGGCCATACACAGTGCAAATAGCACTCGCTTCTGTTCTCAGCAAGTGCAGTGTATTGGAGGCAAGAGAAACTACTGTTCTTGTCAGTTTCCTAAGCAGAGTTGAACTAGTTATGGCCATTGTGTGTAGGAAGCACAATTCTTTGGTTCTGAGCAAGCTGACTGTTCTCGCTCTATAGGAAACACAGTAGACTAGAAGAGTGCTGCTTTCTCAAAAGCAGAGTGTGTTTCTTGTAAGGCGAGCCAGAGTTTAATTCACTTTCATAAACGGAGTTGAATCACATGCAGTTTGTGGTCCTAGCAGCAAGAGTTGTTTTCTGGTAAGGAGAGTCACTATTGTGCTCAATTGGCCATACACATTGCAAATAGCACTCGCGTCTGTTCCCAGCAAATGCAGTGTATTGGAAGCAAGAGAAACTACTGTTCTTGTCAGTTTCCTAAGCAGAGTTGAATTAGATATGTCCCTTTTGTGTAGGAAGCACAGTTCTTTAGTTCTGAGCAAGCTGACAATTCTGGCTATATAGGAAACACAGTAGAGTAGAAGAGTGCTGCTTTCTCTAAAGTAGAGTGTGTTTCTTGTAAGGCGAGCTAGAGTTGATTTCCCTTTCATAAACGGAGTTGAATCACATGCAGTTTCTGGTCCTAGCAGCAAAAGTTGTTTTCTGGTAAGGAGATTCACTATTGTGCTCAATTGGCCTTACACAGTGCAAATAGCACTCGCGTCTTATCCCAGCAAATGCAGTGTATTGGACGCAAGAGAAACTACTGTTCTTGTCAGTTTGCTAAGCAGAGTTGAATTACATATGGCCCTTGTGTGTAGGAAGCACAGTTCTTTAGTTCTGAGCAAGCTGACTGTTCTGGCTGTATAGGAAACACAGTAGAGTAGAAGAGTGCTGCTTTCTCAAAAGCAGAGTGTGTTTCTTGTAAGGCAAGCTAGAGTTGAATTCCCTTTCATAAACGGAGTTGAATCACATGCAGTTTCTGGTCCTAGCCCTAAGATTTGTTTTCTGGTAAGGAGAGTCACTATTGTGCTCATTTGGCCATACACAGTGCAAATAGCACTCGCGTCTGTACCCAGCAAGTGCATTGTATTGGACGCAAGAGAAACTACTGTTCTTATCAGTTTCCTAAGCAGAGTTGAACTAGTTATGGCCATTGTGTGTAGGAAGCACAGTTCTTTGGTTCTGAGCAAGCTGACTGTTCTGGCTATATAGGAAACACAGTAGAGTAGAAGAGTGCTGCTTTCTCAAAAGCAGAGTGTGTTTCTTGTAATGCAATTTAGAGTTGAATTCCCTTTCATAAACGGAGTTGAATCACATGCAGTTTGTGGTCCGAGCAGCAAGAGTTGTTTTCTGGTAAGGAGAGTCACTATTGTGCTCAATTGGCCATACACATTGCAAATAGCACTCGCGTCTGTTCCCAGCAAATGCAGTGTATTGGAAGCAAGAGAAACTACTGTTCTTGTCAGTTTCCTAAGCAGAGTTGAATTAGATATGGCCCTTTTGTGTAGGAAGCACAGTTCTTTAGTTCTGAGCAAGCTGACAATTCTGGCTATATAGGAAACACAGTAGAGTACAAGAGTGCTGCTTTCTCTAAAGTAGAGTGTGTTTCTTGTAAGGCGAGCTAGAGTTCATTTCCCTTTCATAAACGGAGTTGAATCACATGCAGTTTCTGGTCCTAGCAGCAAAAGTTGTTTTCTGGTAAGGAGATTCACTATTGTGCTCAATTGGCCTTACACAGTGCAAATAGCACTCGCGTCTTATCCCAGTAAATGCAGTGTATTGGAAGCAAGAGAAACTACTGTTCTTGTCAGTTTCCTAAGCAGAGTTGAATTAGATATTGCCCTTGTGTGTAGGAAGCACAGTTCTCTAGTTCTGAGCAAGCTGACAGTTCTGGCTATATAGGAAACACTGTAGAGTAGAAGAGCGCTGCTTTCTCTAAAGCAGAGTGTGTTTCTTGTAAGGCGAGCTAGAGTTCATTTCCCTTTTATAAACCGAGTTGAATCACATGCAGTTTCTGGTCCTAGCAGCAAAAGTTGTTTTCTGGTAAGGAGAGTCACTATTGTGCTCAATTGGCCTTACACAGTGCAAATAGCACTCGCGTCTTATCCCAGCAAGTGCAGTGTATTGGACGCAAGAGAAACTACTGTTCTTGTCAGTTTGCTAAGCAGAGTTGAATTACATATGGCCCTTGTGTGTAGGAAGCACAGTTCTTTAGTTCTGAGCAAGCTGACTGTTCTGGCTATATAGGAAACACAGTAGAGTAGAAGAGTGCTGCTTTCTCAAAAGCACAGTGTGTTTCTTGTAAGGCAAGCTAGAGTTGAATTCCATTTCATAAACGGAGTTGAATCACATGCAGTTTCTGGTCCTAGCCCTAAGAGTTGTTTTCTGGTAAGGAGAGTCACTATTGTGCTCATTTGGCCATACACAGTGCAAATAGCACTCGCGTCTTATCCCAGTAAATGCAGTGTATTGGAAGCAAGAGAAACTACTGTTCTTGTCAGTTTCCTAAGCAGAGTTGAATTAGATATGGCCCTTTTGTGTAGGAAGCACAGTTCTTTAGTTCTGAGCAAGCTGACAATTCTGGCTATATAGGAAACACAGTAGAGTACAAGAGTGCTGCTTTCTCTAAAGTAGAGTGTGTTTCTTGTAAGGCGAGCTAGAGTTGATTTCCCTTTCATAAACGGAGTTGAATCACATGCAGTTTCTGGTCCTAGCAGCAAAAGTTGTTTTCTGGTAAGGAGATTCACTATTGTGCTCAATTGGCCTTACACAGTGCAAATAGCACTCGCGTCTTATCCCAGCAAATGCAGTGTATTGGACGCAAGAGAAACTACTGTTCTTGTCAGTTTGCTAAGCAGAGTTGAATTACATATGGCCCTTGTGTGTAGGAAGCACAGTTCTTTAGTTCTGAGCAAGCTGACTGTTCTGGCTGTATAGGAAACACAGTAGAGTAGAAGAGTGCTGCTTTCTCAAAAGCAGAGTGTGTTTCTTGTAAGGCAAGCTAGAGTTGAATTCCCTTTCATAAACGGAGTTGAATCACATGCAGTTTCTGGTCCTAGCCCTAAGATTTGTTTTCTGGTAAGGAGAGTCACTATTGTGCTCATTTGGCCATACACAGTGCAAATAGCACTCGCGTCTGTACCCAGCAAGTGCATTGTATTGGACGCAAGAGAAACTACTGTTCTTATCAGTTTCCTAAGCAGAGTTGAACTAGTTATGGCCATTGTGTGTAGGAAGCACAGTTCTTTGGTTCTGAGCAAGCTGACTGTTCTGGCTATATAGGAAACACAGTAGAGTAGAAGAGTGCTGCTTTCTCAAAAGCAGAGTGTGTTTCTTGTAATGCAATTTAGAGTTGAATTCCCTTTCATAAACGGAGTTGAATCACATGCAGTTTGTGGTCCGAGCAGCAAGAGTTGTTTTCTGGTAAGGAGAGTCACTATTGTGCTCAATTGGCCATACACATTGCAAATAGCACTCGCGTCTGTTCCCAGCAAATGCAGTGTATTGGAAGCAAGAGAAACTACTGTTCTTGTCAGTTTCCTAAGCAGAGTTGAATTAGATATGGCCCTTTTGTGTAGGAAGCACAGTTCTTTAGTTCTGAGCAAGCTGACAATTCTGGCTATATAGGAAACACAGTAGAGTACAAGAGTGCTGCTTTCTCTAAAGTAGAGTGTGTTTCTTGTAAGGCGAGCTAGAGTTGATTTCCCTTTCATAAACGGAGTTGAATCACATGCAGTTTCTGGTCCTAGCAGCAAAAGTTGTTTTCTGGTAAGGAGATTCACTATTGTGCTCAATTGGCCTTACACAGTGCAAATAGCACTCACGTCTTATCCCAGCAAGTGCAGTGTATTGGACGCAAGAGAAACTACTGTTCTTGTCAGTTTGCTAAGCAGAGTTGAATTACATATGGCCCTTGTGTGTAGGAAGCACAGTTCTTTAGTTCTGAGCAAGCTGACTGTTCTGGCTACATAGGAAACACAGTAGAGTAGAAGAGTGCTGCTTTCTCAAAAGCACAGTGTGTTTCTTGTAAGGCAAGCTAGAGTTGAATTCCCTTTCATAAACGGAGTTGAATCACATGCAGTTTCTGGTCCTAGCCCGAAGAGTTGTTTTCTGGTAAGGAGAGTCACTATTGTGCTCATTTGGCCATACACAGTGCAAATAGCACTCGCGTCTGTACCCAGCAAGTGCATTGTATTGGACGCAAGAGAAACTACTGTTCTTATCAGTTTCCTAAGCAGAGTTGAACTAGTTATGGCCATTGTTTGTAGGAAGCACAGTTCTTTAGTTCTGAGCAAGCTGACAATTCTGGCTATATAGGAAACACAGTAGAGTACAAGAGTGCTGCTTTCTCTAAAGTAGAGTGTGTTTCTTGTAAGGCGAGCTAGAGTTCATTTCCCTTTCATAAACGGAGTTGAATCACATGCAGTTTCTGGTCCTAGCAGCAAAAGTTGTTTTCTGGTAAGGAGATTCACTATTGTGCTCAATTGGCCTTACACAGTGCAAATAGCACTCGCGTCTTATCCCAGTAAATGCAGTGTATTGGAAGCAAGAGAAACTACTGTTCTTGTCAGTTTCCTAAGCAGAGTTGAATTAGATATTGTCCTTGTGTGTAGGAAGCACAGTTCTCTAGTTCTGAGCAAGCTGACAGTTCTGGCTATATAGGAAACACTGTAGAGTAGAAGAGCGCTGCTTTCTCTAAAGCAGAGTGTGTTTCTTGTAAGGCGAGCTACAGTTCATTTCCCTTTTATAAACCGAGTTGAATCACATGCAGTTTCTGGTCCTAGCAGCAAAAGTTGTTTTCTGGTAAGGAGAGTCACTATTGTGCTCAATTGGCCTTACACAGTGCAAATAGCACTCGCGTCTTATCCCAGCAAGTGCAGTGTATTGGACGCAAGAGAAACTACTGTTCTTGTCAGTTTGCTAAGCAGAGTTGAATTACATATGGCCCTTGTGTGTAGGAAGCACAGTTCTTTAGTTCTGAGCAAGCTGACTGTTCTGGCTATATAGGAAACACAGTAGAGTAGAAGAGTGCTGCTTTCTCAAAAGCACAGTGTGTTTCTTGTAAGGCAAGCTAGAGTTGAATTCCATTTCATAAACGGAGTTGAATCACATGCAGTTTCTGGTCCTAGCCCTAAGAGTTGTTTTCTGGTAAGGAGAGTCACTATTGTGCTCAATTGTCCTTTCACAGTGCAAATAGCACTCGCGTCTTATCCCAGCAAATGCAGTGTATTGGACGCAAGAGAAACTACTGTTCTTGTCAGTTTGCTAAGCAGAGTTGAATTAGATATTGCCCTTGTGTGTAGGAAGCACAGTTCTTTAGTTCTGAGCAAGCTGACAGTTCTGGCTATATAGGAAACACAGTAGAGTAGAAGAGCGCTGCTTTCTCTAAAGCAGAGTGTGTTTCTTGTAAGGTGAGCTAGAGTTCATTTCCCATTTATAAACCGAGTTGAATCACATGCAGTTTCTGGTCCTAGCAGCAAGAGTTGTTTTCTGGTAAGGAGAGTCACTATTGTGCTCAATTGGCCATACACAGTGCAAATAGCACTCGCTTCTGTTCTCAGCAAGTGCAGTGTATTGGACGCAAGAGAAACTACTGTTCTTGTCAGTTTCCTAAGCAGAGTTGAACTAGTTATGGCCATTGTGTGTAGGAAGCACAGTTCTTTGGTTCTGAGCAAGCTGACTGTTCTGGCTCTCTAGGAAACACAGTAGAGTAGAAGAGTGCTGCTTTCTCAAAAGCAGAGTGTGTTTCTTGTAATGCAAGCTAGAGTTGAATTCCCTTTCATAAACGGAGTTGAATCACATGCAGTTTGTGGACCTAGCAGCAAGAGTTGTTTTCTGGTAAGGAGAGTCACTATTGTGCTCAATTGGCCATACACATTGCAAATAGCACTCGCGTCTGTTCCCAGCAAATGCATTGTATTGGAAGCAAGAGAAACTACGGTTCTTGTCAGTTTCCTAAGCAGAGTTGAATTAGATATGTCCCTATTGTGTAGGAAGCACAGTTCTTTAGTTCTGAGCAAGCTGACAATTCTGGCTATATAGGAAACACAGTAGAGTAGAAGAGTGCTGCTTTCTCTAAAGTAGAGTGTGTTTCTTGTAAGGCGAGCTAGAGTTGATTTCCCTTTCATAAACGGAGTTGAATCACATGCAGTTTCTGGTCCTAGCAGCAAAAGTTGTTTTCTGGTAAGGAGATTCACTATTGTGCTCAATTGGCCTTACACAGTGCAAATAGCACTCGCGTCTTATCCCAGCAAATGCAGTGTATTGGACGCAAGAGAAACTACTGTTCTTGTCAGTTTGCTAAGCAGTGTTGAATTACATATGGCCCTTGTGTGTAGGAAGCACAGTTCTTTAGTTCTGAGCAAGCTGACTGTTCTGGCTATATAGGAAACACAGTAGAGTAGAAGAGTGCTGCTTTCTCAAAAGCAGAGTGTGTTTCTTGTAAGGCGAGCCAGAGTTTAATTCACTTTCATAAACGGAGTTGAATCACATGCAGTTTCTGGTCCTAGCCCTAAGAGTTGTTTGCTGGTAAGGAGAGTCACTATTGTGCTCATTTGGCCATACACAGTGCAAATAGCACTCGCGTCTGTACCCAGCAAGTGCATTGTATTGGACGCAAGAGAAACTACTGTTCTTATTAGTTTCCTAAGCAGAGTTGAATTAGATATGTCCCTTTTGTGTAGGAAGCACAGTTCTTTAGTTCTGAGCAAGCTGACAATTCTGGCTATATAGGAAACACAGTAGAGTACAAGAGTGCTGCTTTCTCTAAAGTAGAGTGTGTTTCTTGTAAGGCGAGCTAGAGTTCATTTCCCTTTCATAAACGGAGTTGAATCACATGCAGTTTCTGGTCCTAGCAGCAAAAGTTGTTTTCTGGTAAGGAGATTCACTATTGTGCTCAATTGGCCTTACACAGTGCAAATAGCACTCGCGTCTTATCCCAGCAAATGCAGTGTATTGGACGTAAGAGAAACTACTGTTCTTGTCAGTTTGCTAAGCAGAGTTGAATTACATATGGCCCTTGTGTGTAGGAAGCACAGTTCTTTAGTTCTGAGCAAGCTGACTGTTCTGGCTATATAGGAAACACAGTAGAGTAGAAGAGTGCAGCTTTCTCAAAAGCACAGTGTGTTTCTTGTAAGGCAAGCTAGAGTTGAATTCCCTTTCATAAACGGAGTTGAATCACATGCAGTTTCTGGTCCTAGCCCTAAGAGTTGTTTTCTGATAAGGAGAGTCACTATTGTGCTCATTTGGCCATACACAGTGCAAATAGCACTCGCGTCTGTACCCAGCAAGTGCATTGTATTGGACGCAAGAGAAACTACTGTTCTTATCAGTTTACTAAGCAGAGTTGAACTAGTTATGGCCATTGTGTGTAGGAAGCACAGTTCTTTGGTTCTGAGCAAGCTGACTGTTCTGGCTATATAGGAAACACAGTAGAGTAGAAGAGTGCTGCTTTCTCAAAAGCAGAGTGTGTTTCTTGTAATGCAAGGTAGAGTTGAATTCCCTTTCATAAACGGAGTTGAATCACATGCAGTTTGTGGTCCTAGCAGCAAGAGTTGTTTTCTGGTAAGGAGAGTCACTATTGTGCTCAATTGGCCATACACAGTGCAAATAGCACTCGCTTCTGTTCTCAGCAAGTGCAGTGTATTGGACGCAAGAGAAACTACTGTTCTTGTCAGTTTCCTAAGCAGAGTTGAACTAGTTATGGCCATTGTGTGTAGGAAGCACAATTCTTTGGTTCTGAGCAAGCTGACTGTTCTCGCTCTATAGGAAACACAGTAGAGTAGAAGAGTGCTGCTTTCTCAAAAGCAGAGTGTGTTTCTTGTAAGGCGAGCCAGAGTTTAATTCACTTTCATAAACGGAGTTGAATCACATGCAGTTTCTGGTCCTAGCACCAAGAGTTGTTTTCTGGTAAGGGTAGTCACTATTGTGCTCAATTGGCCATACACATTGCAAATAGCACTCGCGTCAGTTCCCAGCAAATGCAGTGTATTGGAAGCAAGAGAAACTACTGTTCTTGTCAGTTTCCTAAGCAGAGTTGAATTACATATGGCCCTTGTGTGTAGGAAGCACAGTTCTTTAGTTCTGAGCAAGCTGACTGTTCTGGCTATATAGGAAACACAGTAGAGTAGAAGAGTGCTGCTTTCTCAAAAGCACAGTGTGTTTCTTGTAAGGCAAGCTAGAGTTGAATTCCCTTTCATAAACGGAGTTGAATCACATGCAGTTTCTGGTCCTAGCCCTAAGAGTTGTTTTCTGGTAAGGAGAGTCACTATTGTGCTCATTTGGCCATACACAGTGCAAATAGCACTCGCGTCTGTACCCAGCAAGTGCATTGTATTGGACGCAAGAGAAACTACTGTTCTTATGAGTTTCCTAAGCAGAGTTGAACTAGTTATGGCCATTGTGTGTAGGAAGCACAGTTCTTTGGTTCTGAGCAAGCTGACTGTTCTGGCTATATAGGAAACACAGTAGAGTAGAAGAGTGCTGCTTTCTCAAAAGCAGAGTGTGTTTCTTGTAATGCAAGTTAGAGTTGAATTCCCTTTCATAAACGGAGTTGAATCACATGCAGTTTCTGGTCCTAGCAGCAAAAGTTGTTTTCTGGTAAGGAGAATCACTATTGTGCTCAATTGGCCATACACAGTGCAAATAGCACTCGCTTCTGTTCTCAGCAAGTGCAGTGTATTGGACGCAAGAGAAACTACTGTTCTTGTCAGTTTCCTAAGCAGAGTTGAACTAGTTATGGCCATTGTGTGTAGGAAGCACAGTTCTTTGGTTCTGAGCAAGCTGACAATTCTGGCTCTATAGGAAACACAGTAGAGTAGAAGAGTGCTGCTTTCTCTAAAGTAGAGTGTGTTTCTTGTAAGGCGAGCTAGAGTTGAATTCCCTTTCATAAACGGAGTTGAATCACATGCAGTTTCTGGTCCTAGCAGCAAGAGTTGTTTTCTGGTAAGGAGAGTCACTATTGTGCTCAATAGGCCATACACATTGCAAATAGCACTCGCGTCTGTTCCCAGCAAATGCAGTGTATTGGAAGCAAGAGAAACTACTGTTCTTGTCAGTTTCCTAAGGAGAGTTGAATTAGATATGGCCCTTTTGTGTAGGAAGCACAGTTCTTTAGTTCTGAGCAAGCTGACTGTTCTGGCTATATAGGAAACACAGTAGAATAGAAGAGTGCTGCTTTCTCAAAAGCAGAGTGTGTTTCTTGTAAGGCAAGCTAGAGTTGAATTCCCTTTCATAAACGGAGTTGAATCACATGCAGTTTCTCTTCCTAGCCCCTAAGAGTTGTTTTCTGATAAGGAGAGTCACTACTGTGCTCATTTGGCCATACACAGTGCAAAGAGCACTCGCGTCTGTTCCCAGCAAATGCAGTGTATTGGAAGCAAGAGAAACTAATGTTCTTGTCAGTTTCCTAAGCAGAGTTGAATTAGATATGGCCCTTTTGTGTAGGAAGCACAGTTCTTTAGTTCTGAGCAAGCTGACAATTCTGGCTATATAGGAAACACAGTAGAGTACAAGAGTGCTGCTTTCTCAAAAGCAGAGTGTGTTTCTTGTAAGGCGAGCCAGAGTTTAATTCACTTTCATAAACGGAGTTGAATCACATGCAGTTTCTGGTCCTAGCCCTAAGAGTTGTTTTCTGGTAAGGAGAGTCACTATTGTGCTCATTTGGCCATACACAGTGCAAATAGCACTCGCGTCTGTTCTCAGCAAGTGCAGTGTATTGGACGCAAGAGAAACTACTGTTCTTGTCAGTTTCCTAAGCAGAGTTGAACTAGTTATGGCCATTGTGTGGAGGAAGCACAGTTCTTTGGTTCTGAGCAAGCTGACTGTTCTGGCTCTCTAGGAAACACAGTAGAGTAGAAGAGTGCTGCTTTCTCAAAAGCAGAGTGTGTTTCTTGTAAGGCGAGTCAGAGTTTAATTCCCTTTCATAAACGGAGTTGAATCACATGCAGTTTCTGGTCCTAGCAGCAAGAGTTGTTTTCTGGTAAGGAGAGTCACTATTGTGCTCAATTGGCCATACACATTGCAAATATCACTCGCGTCTGTTCCCAGCAAATGCAGTGTATTGGACGCAAGAGAAACTACTGTTCTTGTCAGTTTGCTAAGCAGAGTTGAATTCCATATGGCCCTTGTGTGTAGGAAGCACAGTTCTTTAGTTCTGAGCAAGCTGACTATTCTGGCTATATAGGAAACACAGTAGAGTAGAAGAGTGCTGCTTTCTCAAAAGCACAGTGTGTTTCTTGTAAGGCAAGCTAGAGTTGAATTCCCTTTCATAAACGGAGTTGAATCACATGCAGTTTCTGGTCCTAGCAGCAAAAGGTGTTTTCTGGTAAGGAGAGTCACTATTGTTCTCAATTGGCCATACACAGTGCAAATAGCACTCGCTTCTGTTCTCAGCAAGTGCAGTGTATTGGACGCAAGAGAAACTACTGTTCTTGTCAGTTTCCTAAGCAGAGTTGAACTAGTTATGGCCATTGTGTGTAGGAAGCACAGTTCTTTGGTTCTGAGCAAGCTGACTGTTCTGGCTCTATAGGAAACACAGTAGAGTAGAAGAGTGCTGCTTTCTCTAAAGTAGAGTGTGTTTATGTAAGGCGAGCTAGAGTTGATTTCCCTTTCATAAACGGAGTTGAATCACATGCAGTTTCTGGTCCTAGCAGCAAAAGTTGTTTTCTGGTAAGGAGATTCACTATTGTGCTCAATTGGCCTTACACAGTGCAAATAGCACTCGCGTCTTATCCCAGCAAATGCAGTGTATTGGACGCAAGAGAAACTACTGTTCTTGTCAGTTTGCTAAGAAGAGTTGAATTCCATATGGCCCTTGTGTGTAGGAAGCACAGTTCTTTAGTTCTGAGCAAGCTGACTGTTCTGGCTATATAGGAAACACAGTAGAGTAGAAGAGTGCTGCTTTCTCAAAAGCACAGTGTGTTTCTTGTAAGGCAAGCTAGAGTTGAATTCCCTTTCATAAACGGAGTTGAATCACATGCAGTTTCTGGTCCTAGCCCTAAGAGTTGTTTTCTGGTAAGGAGAGTCACTATTGTGCTCATTTGGCCATACACAGTGCAAATAGCACTCGCGTCTGTACCCAGCAAGTGCATTGTATTGGACGCAAGAGAAACTACTGTTCTTATCAGTTTCCTAAGCAGAGTTGAACTAGTTATGGCCATTGTGTGTAGGAAGCACAGTTCTTTGGTTCTGAGCAAGCTGACTGTTCTGGCTATATAGGAAACACAGTAGAGTAGAAGAGTGCTGCTTTCTCAAAAGCAGAGTGTGTTTCTTGTAATGCAAGCTAGAGTTGAATTCCCTTTCATAAACGGAGTTGAATCACATGCAGTTTGTGGTCCTAGCAGCAAGAATTGTTTTCTGGTAAGGAGAGTCACTATTGTGCTCAATTGGCCATACACATTGCAAATAGCACTCACGTCTGTTCCAAGCAAAGGCAGTGTATTGGAAGCAAGAGAAACTACTGTTCTTGTCAGTTTCCTAAGCAGAGTTGAATTAGATATGGCCCTTTTGTGTAGGAAGCACAGTTCTTTAGTTCTGAGCAAGCTGACAATTCTGGCTATATAGGAAACACAGTAGAGTACAAGAGTGCTGCTTTCTCTAAAGTAGAGTGTGTTTCTTGTAAGGCGAGCTAGAGTTGCTTTCCCTTTCATAAACGGAGTTGAATCACATGCAGTTTCTGGTCCTAGCAGCAAAAGTTGTTTTCTGGTAAGGAGAGTCACTATTGTGCTCAATTCGACTTACACAGTGCAAATAGCACTCGCGTCTTATCCCAGCAAATGCAGTGTATTGGACGCAAGAGAAACTACTGTTCTTGTCTTTTTGCTAAGCAGAGTTGAATTACATATGGCCCTTGTGTGTATTAAGCACAGTTCTTTAGTTCTGAGCAAGCTGAATGTTCTGGCTATATAGGAAACACAGTAGAGTAGAAGAGTGCTGCTTTCTCAAAAGCACAGTGTGTTTCTTGTAAGGCAAGCTAGAGTTGAATTCCCTTTCATAAACGGAGTTGAATCACATGCAGTTTCTGGTCCTAGCCCTAAGAGTTGTTTTCTGGTAAGGAGAGTCACTATTGTGCTCATTTGGCCATACACAGTGCAAATAGCACTCGCGTCTGTACCCAGCAAGTGCATTGTATTGGACGCAAGAGAAACTACTGTTCTTATCAGTTTCCTAAGCAGAGTTGAACTAGTTATGGCCATTGTGTGTAGGAAGCACAGTTCTTTGGTTCTGAGCAAGCTGACTGTTCTGGCTATATAGGAAACACAGTAGAGTAGAAGAGTGCTGCTTTCTCAAAAGCAGAGTGTGTTTCTTGTAATGCAAGCTAGAGTTGAATTCCCTTTCATAAACGGAGTTGAATCACATGCAGTTTGTGGTCCTAGCAGCAAGAGTTGTTTTCTGGTAAGGAGAGTCACTATTGTGCTCAATTGGCCATACACATTGCAAATAGCACTCGCGTCAGTTCCCAGCAAATGCAGTGTTTTGGAAGCAAGAGAAACTACTGTTCTAGTAAGTTTCCTAAGCAGAGTTGAATTAGATATGGCCCTTTTGTGTAGGAAGCACAGTTCTTTAGTTCTGAGCAAGCTGACAATTCTGGATATATAGGAAACACAGTAGAGTAGAAGAGTGCTGCTTCCTCAAAAGCAGAGTGTGTTTCTTGTAAGGCGAGCTAGAGTTGATTTCCCTTTCATAAACGGAGTTGAATCACATGCAGTTTCTGGTCCTAGCAGCAAAAGTTGTTTTCTGGTAAGGAGAGTCACTATTGTGCTCAATTGGCCATACACAGTGCAAATAGCACTCGCTTCTGTTCTCAGCAAGTGCAGTGTATTGGACGCAAGAGAAACTACTGTTCTTGTCAGTTTCCTAAGCAGAGTTGCACTAGTTATGGCCATTGTGTGTAGGAAGCACAATTCTTTGGTTCTGAGCAAGCTGACTGTTCTCGCTCTATAGGAAACACAGTAGAGTAGAAGAGTGCTGCTTTCTCAAAAGCAGAGTGTGTTTCTTGTAAGGCGAGCCAGAGTTTAATTCACTTTCATAAACGGAGTTGAATCACATGCAGTTTCTGGTCCTAGCACCAAGAGTTGTTTTCTGGTAAGGAGAGTCACTAATGTGCTCAATTGGCCATACACATTGCAAATAGCACTCGCGTCTGTTCCCAGCAAATGCAGTGTATTGGAAGCAAGAGAAACTACTCTTCTTGTCAGTTTCCTAAGCAGAGTTGAATTAGATATGTCCCTTTTGTGTAGGAAGCACAGTTCTTTAGTTCTGAGCAAGCTGACAATTCTGGCTATATAGGAAACACAGTAGGGTAGAAGAGTGCTGCTTTCTCTAAAGTAGAGTGTGTTTCTTGTAAGGCGAGCTAGAGTTGATTTCCCTTTCATAAACGGAGTTGAATCACATGCAGTTTCTGGTCCTAGCAGCAAAAGTTGTTTTCTGGTAAGGAGATTCAATATTGTGCTCAATTGGCCTTACACAGTGCAAATAGCACTCGCGTCTTATCCCAGCAAATGCAGTGTATTGGACGCAAGAGAAACTACTGTTCTTGTCAGGTTGCTAAGCAGAGTTGAATTACATATGGCCCTTGTGTGTAGGAAGCACAGTTCTTTAGTTCTGAGCAAGCTGACTGTTCTGGCTATATAGGAAACACAGTAGAGTAGAAGAGTGCTGCTTTCTCAAAAGCACAGTGTGTTTCTTGTAAGGCAAGCTAGAGTTGAATTCCCTTTCATAAACGGAGTTGAATCACATGCAGTTTCTGGTCCTAGCCCTAAGAGTTGTTTTCTGGTAAGGAGAGTCACTATTGTGCTCATTTGGCCATACACAGTGCAAATAGCACTCGCGTCTGTACCCAGCAAGTGCATTGTATTGGATGCAAGAGAAACTACTGTTCTTATCAGTTTCCTAAGCAGAGTTGAACTAGTTATGGCCATTGTGTGTAGGAAGCACAGTTCTTTGGTTCTGAGCAAGCTGACTGTTCTGGCTATATAGGAAACACAGTAGAGTAGAAGAGTGCTGCTTTCTCAAAAGCAGAGTGTGTTTCTTGTAATGCAAGCTAGAGTTGAATTCCCTTTCATAAACGGAGTTGAATCACATGCAGTTTGTGGTCCTAGCAGCAAGAGTTGTTTTCTGGTAAGGAGAGTCACTATTGTGCTCAATTGGCCATACACATTGCAAATAGCACTCGCGTCAGTTCCCAGCAAATGCAGTGTTTTGGAAGCAAGAGAAACTACTGTTCTAGTAAGTTTCCTAAGCAGAGTTGAATTAGATATGGCCCTTTTGTGTAGGAAGCACAGTTCTTTAGTTCTGAGCAAGCTGACAATTCTGGATATATAGGAAACACAGTAGAGTAGAAGAGTGCTGCTTCCTCAAAAGCAGAGTGTGTTTCTTGTAAGGCGAGCTAGAGTTGATTTCCCTTTCATAAACGGAGTTGAATCACATGCAGTTTCTGGTCCTAGCAGCAAAAGTTGTTTTCTGGTAAGGAGAGTCACTATTGTGCTCAATTGGCCATACACAGTGCAAATAGCACTCGCTTCTGTTCTCAGCAAGTGCAGTGTATTGGACGCAAGAGAAACTACTGTTCTTGTCAGTTTCCTAAGCAGAGTTGCACTAGTTATGGCCATTGTGTGTAGGAAGCACAATTCTTTGGTTCTGAGCAAGCTGACTGTTCTCGCTCTATAGGAAACACAGTAGAGTAGAAGAGTGCTGCTTTCTCAAAAGCAGAGTGTGTTTCTTGTAAGGCGAGCCAGAGTTTAATTCACTTTCATAAACGGAGTTGAATCACATGCAGTTTCTGGTCCTAGCACCAAGAGTTGTTTTCTGGTAAGGAGAGTCACTAATGTGCTCAATTGGCCATACACATTGCAAATAGCACTCGCGTCTGTTCCCAGCAAATGCAGTGTATTGGAAGCAAGAGAAACTACTCTTCTTGTCAGTTTCCTAAGCAGAGTTGAATTAGATATGTCCCTTTTGTGTAGGAAGCACAGTTCTTTAGTTCTGAGCAAGCTGACAATTCTGGCTATATAGGAAAACACAGTAGGGTAGAAGAGTGCTGCTTTCTCTAAAGTAGAGTGTGTTTCTTGTAAGGCGAGCTAGAGTTGATTTCCCTTTCATAAACGGAGTTGAATCACATGCAGTTTCTGGTCCTAGCAGCAAAAGTTGTTTTCTGGTAAGGAGATTCATTTATTGTGCTCAATTGGCCTTACACAGTGCAAATAGCACTCGCGTCTTATCCCAGCAAATGCAGTGTATTGGACGCAAGAGAAACTACTGTTCTTGTCAGGTTGCTAAGCAGAGTTGAATTACATATGGCCCTTGTGTGTAGGAAGCACAGTTCTTTAGTTCTGAGCAAGCTGACTGTTCTGGCTATATAGGAAACACAGTAGAGTAGAAGAGTGCTGCTTTCTCAAAAGCACAGTGTGTTTCTTGTAAGGCAAGCTAGAGTTGAATTCCCTTTCATAAACGGAGTTGAATCACATGCAGTTTCTGGTCCCTAGCCCTAAGAGTTGTTTTCTGGTAAGGAGAGTCACTATTGTGCTCATTTGGCCATACACAGTGCAAATAGCACTCGCAGTCTGTACCCAGCAAGTGCATTGTATTGGATGCAAGAGAAACTACTGTTCTTATCAGTTTCCTAAGCAGAGTTGAACTAGTTATGGCCATTGTGTGTAGGAAGCACAGTTCTTTGGTTCTGAGCAAGCTGACTGTTCTGGCTATATAGGAAACACAGTAGAGTAGAAGAGTGCTGCTTTCTCAAAAGCAGAGTGTGTTTCTTGTAATGCAAGCTGGAGTTGAATTCCCTTTCATAAACGGAGTTGAATCACATGCAGTTTCTGGTCCTAGCAGCAAGAGTTGTTTTCTGGTAAGGAGAGTCACTATTGTGCTCAATTGGCCATACACATTGCAAATAGCACTCGCGTCTGTTCCCAGCAAATGCAGTGTATTGGAAGCAAGAGAAACTACTGTTCTTGTCAGTTTCCTAAGCAGAGTTGAATTAGATATGGCCCTTTTGTGTAGGAAGCACAGTTCTTTAGTTCTGAGCAAGCTGACAATTCTGGTTATATAGGAAACACAGTAGAGTACAAGAGTGCTGCTTTCTCTAAAATAGAGTGTGTTTCTTGTAAGGCGAGCTAGAGTTGATTTCCCTTTCATAAACGGAGTTGAATCACATGCAGTTTCTGGTCCTAGCAGCAAAAGTTGTTTTCTGGTAAGGAGAGTCACTATTGTGCTCAATTGGCCATACACAGTGCAAATAGCACCAGCTTCTGTTCTCAGCAAGTGCAGTGTATTGGACGCAAGAGAAACTACTGTTCTTGTCAGTTTCCTAAGCAGAGTTGAACTAGTTATGGCCATTGTGTGTAGGAAGCACAATTCTTTGGTTCTGAGCAAGCTGACTGTTCTGGCTCTATAGGAAACACAGTAGAGTAGAAGAGTGCTGTTTTCTCAAAAGCAGAGTGTGTTTCTTGTAAGGCGAGCCAGAGTTTAATTCACTTTCATAAACGGAGTTGAATCACATGCAGTTTCTGGTCCTAGCACCAGGAGTTGTTTTCTGGTAAGGAGAGTCACTATTGTGCTCAATTGGCCATACACATTGCAAATAGCACTCGCGTCTGTTCCCAGCAAATGCAGTGTATTGGAAGCAAGAGAAACTACTGTTCTTGTCAGTTTCCTAAGCAGAGTTGAATTAGATATGTCCCTATTGTGTAGGAAGCACAGTTCTTTAGTTCTGAGCAAGCTGACAATTCTGGCTATATAGGAAACACAGTAGAGTAGAAGAGTGCTGCTTTCTCTAAAGTAGAGTGTGTTTCTTGTAAGGCGACCTAGAGTTGATTTCCGTTTCATAAACGGAGTTGAATCACATGCAGTTTCTGGTCCTAGCAGCAAAAGTTGTTTTCTGGTAAGAGGATTCACTATTGTGCTCAAATGGCCTTACTCAGTGCAAATAGCACTCGCGTCTTATCCCAGCAAATGCAGTGTATTGGACACAAGAGAAACTACTGTTCTTGTCAGTTTGCTAAGCAGAGTTGAATTACATATGTCCCTTGTGTGTAGGAAGCACAGTTCTTTAGTTCTGAGCAAGCTGACTGTTCCTGGCTATATAGGAAACACAGTAGAGTAGAAGAGTGCTGCTTTCTCAAAAGCAGAGTGTGTTTCTTGTAAGGCAAGCTAGAGTTGAATTCCCTTTCATAAACGGAGTTGAATCACATGCAGTTTCTGGTCCTAGCCCTAAGAGTTGTTTTCTGGTAGGAGAGTCACTATTGTGCTCATTTGGCCAAACACAGTGCAAATAGCACTCGCGTCTGTACCCAGCAAGTGCATTGTATTGGACGCAAGAGAAATTACTGTTCTTATCAGTTTCCTAAGCAGAGTTGAACTAGTTATGGCCCTTGTGTGTAGGAAGCACAGTTCTTTGGTTCTGAGCAAGCTGACTGTTCTAGCTATATAGGAAACACAGTAGAGTACAAGAGTGCTGCTTTCTCTAAAGTAGAGTGTGTTTCTTGTAAGGCGAGCTAGAGTTGATTTCCCTTTCATAAACGGAGTTGAATCACATGCAGTTTTCTGGTCCTAGCAGCAAAAGTTGTTTTCTGGTAAGGAGAGTCACTATTGTGCTCAATTGGCCATACACAGTGCAAATAGCACTCGCTTCTGTTTCTCAGCAAGTGCAGTGTATTGGACGCAAGAGAAACTACTGTTCTTGTCAGTTTCCCTAAGCAGAGTTGAACTAGTTATGGCCATTGTGTGTAGGAAGCACAATTCTTTGGTTCTGAGCAAGCTGACTGTTCTGGCTCTATAGGAAACCACAGTAGAGTAGAAGAGTGCTGCTTTCTCAAAAGCAGAGTGTGTTTCTTGTAAGGCGAGCCAGAGTTTTAATTCACTTTCATAAACGGAGTTGAATCACATGCAGTTTCTGGTCCTAGCACCAAGAGTTGTTTTCTGGTAAGGGAGAGTCACTATTGTGCTCAATTGGCCTTACACAGTGCAAATAGCACTCGCGTCCTTATCCCAGCAAATGCAGTGTATTGGACGCAAGAGAAACTACTGTTCTTGTCAGTTTGCTAAGCAGAGTTGAATTACATATGGCCCTTGTGTGTAGGAAGCACAGTTCTTTAGTTCTGAGCAAGCTGACTGTTCTGGCTATATAGGAAACACAGTAGAGTAGAAGAGTGCTGCTTTCTCAAAAGCAGAGTGTGTTTCTTGTAATGCAAGCTAGAGTTGAATTCCCTTTCATAAACGGAGTTGAATCACATGCAGTTTGTGGTCCTAGCAGCAAGAGTTGGTTTTCTGGTAAGGAGAGTCACTATTGTGCTCAATTGGCCATACACATTGCAAATAGCACTCGCGTCTGTTCCCAGCAAATGCAGTGTATTGAAAGCAAGAGAAACTACTGTTCTTGTCAGTTTCCTAAGCAGAGTTGAATTAGATATGGCCCTTTTGTGTAGGAAGCACAGTTCTTTAGTTCTGAGCAAGCTGACAATTCTGGCTATATAGGAAACACAGTAGAGTACACGTGTGCTGCTTTCTCTAAAGTAGAGTGTGTTTCTTGTAAGGCGAGCTAGAGTTGATTTCCCTTTCATAAACGGAGTTGAATCACATGCAGTTTCTGGTCCTAGCAGCAAAAGTTGTTTTCTGGTAAGGAGATTCAATATTGTGCTCAATTGGCCTTACACAGTGCAAATAGCACTCGCGTCTTATCCCAGCAAATGCAGTGTATTGGACGCAAGAGAAAACTACTGTTCTTGTCAGTTTGCTAAGCAGAGTTGAATTACATATGGCCCTTGTGTGTAGGAAGCACAGTTCTTTAGTTCTGAGCAAGCTGACTGTTCTGGCTATATAGGAAACACAGTAGAGTAGAAAAGTGCTGCTTTCTTAAAAGCACAGTGTGTTTCTTGTAAGGCAAGCTAGAGTTGAATTCCCTTTCATAAACGGAGTTGAATCACATGCAGTTTCTGGTCCTAGCCCTAAGAGTTGTTTTCTGGTAAGGAGAGTCACTATTGTGCTCATTTGGCCATACACAGTGCAAATAGCACTCGCGTCTGTACCCAGCAAGTGCATTGTATTGGACGCAAGAGAAACTACTGTTCTTGTCAGTTTCCTAAGCAGAGTTGAACTAGTTATGGCCATTGTGTGTAGGAAGCACAGTTCTTTGGTTCTGAGCAAGCTGACTGTTCTGGCTATATAGGAAACACAGTAGAGTAGAAGAGTGCTGCTTTCTCAAAAGCAGAGTGTGTTTCTTGTAATGTAAGCTAGAGTTGAATTCCCTTTCATAAACGGAGTTGAATCACATGCAGTTTCTGGTCCTAGCAGCAAGAGTTGTTTTTCTGGTAAGGAGAGTCACTATTGTGCTCAATTGGCCATACACATTGCAAATAGCACTCGCGTCTGTTCCCAGCAAATGCAGTGTATTGGAAGCAAGAGAAACTACTGTTCTTGTCAGTTTCCTAAGCAGAGTTGAATTAGATATGTCCCTATTGTGTAGGAAGCACAGTTCTTTAGTTCTGAGCAAGCTGACAATTCTGGCTATATAGGAAACACAGTAGAGTAGAAGAGTGCTGCTTTCTCTAAAGTAGAGTGTGTTTCATGTAAGGCGACCTAGAGTTGATTTCCCTTTCATAAACGGAGTTGAATCACATGCAGTTTCTGGTCCTAGCAGCAAAAGTTGTTTTCTGGTAAGGAGATTCACTATTGTGCTCAATTGGCCTTACACAGTGCAAATAGCACTCTCGTCTTATCCCAGCAAGTGCAGTGTATTGGACGCAAGAGAAACTACTGTTCTTGTCAGTTTGCTAAGCAGAGTTGAATTACATATGGCCCTTGTGTGTAGGAAGCACAGTTCTTTAGTTCTGAGCAAGCTGACAGTTCTGGCTATATAGGAAACACAGTAGAGAAGAAGAGCGCTGCTTTCTCTAAAGCAGAGTGTGTTTCTTGTAAGGCGAGCTAGAGTTCATTTCCCTTTTATAAACGGAGTTGAATCACATGCAGTTTCTGGTCCTAGCCCTAAGAGTTGTTTTCTGGTAAGGAGAGTCACTATTGTGCTCATTTGGCCATACACAGTGCAAAAAGCACTCGCGTCTGTTCTCAGCAAGTGCAGTGTATTGGACGCAAGAGAAACTACTGTTCTTGTCAGTTTCCTAAGCAGAGTTGAACTAGTTATGGCCATTGTGTGGAGGAAGCACAGTTCTTTGGATATGAGCAAGCTGACTGTTCTGGCTATATAGGAAACAGAGTAGAGTAGAAGAGTGCTGCTTTCTCAAAAGCAGAGTGTGTTTCTTGTAAGGCGAGTCAGAGGTTTAATTCCCTTTCATAAACGGAGTTGAATCACATGCAGTTTCTGGTCCTAGCACCAAGAGTTGTTTTCTGGTAAGGAGAGTCACTATTGTGCTCATTTGGCCATACACAGTGCAAATAGCACTCGCGTCTGTACTCAGCAAGTGCATTGTATTTGACGCAAGAGAAACTACTGTTCTTGTCAGTTTCCTAAGCAGAGTTGAATTAGATATTGCCCTTGTGTGTAGGAAGCACAGTTCTTTAGTTCTGAGCAAGCTGACAGTTCTGGCTATATAGGAAACACAGTAGAGTAGAAGAGCGCTGCTTTCTCTAAAGCAGAGTGTGTTTCTTGTAAGGCGAGCTAGAGTTCATTTCCCTTTTATAAACGGAGTTGAATCACATGCAGTTTCTGGTCCTAGCAGCAAAAGTTGTTTTCTGGTAAGGAGAGTCACTATTGTGCTCAATTGGCCATACACAGTGCAAATAGCACTCGCTTCTGTTCTCAGCAAGTGCAGTGTATTGGACGCAAGAGAAACTACTGTTCTTGTCAGTTTCCTAAGCAGAGTTGAACTAGTTATGGCCATTGTGTGTAGGAAGCACAGTTCTTTGGTTCTGAGCAAGCTGACTGTTCTGGCTCTATAGGAAACACAGTAGAGTAGAAGAGTGCTGCTTTCTCAAAAGCACAGTGTGTTTCTTGTAAGGCAAGCTAGAGTTGAATTCCCTTTCATAAACGGAGTTGAATCACATGCAGTTTCTGGTCCTAGCCCTAAGAGTTGTTTTCTGGTAAGGAGAGTCACTATTGTGCTCATTTGGCCATACACAGTGCAAATAGCACTCGCGTCTGTACCCAGCAAGTGCATTGTATTGGACGCAAGAGAAACTACTGTTCTTATCAGTTTCCTAAGCAGAGTTGAACTAGTTATGGCCATTGTGTGTAGGAAGCACAGTTCTTTGGTTCTGAGCAAGCTGACTGTTCTGGCTATATAGGAAACACAGTAGAGTAGAAGAGTGCTGCTTTCTCAAAAGCAGAGTGTGTTTCTTGTAATGCAAGCTAGAGTTGAATTCCCTTTCATAAACGGAGTTGAATCACATGCAGTTTGTGGTCCTAGCAGCAAGAGTTGTTTTCTGGTAAGGAGAGTCACTATTGTGCTCAATTGGCCATACACATTGCAAATAGCACTCGCGTCAGTTCCCAGCAAATGCAGTGTATTGGAAGCAAGAGAAACTACTGTTCTTGTAAGTTTACTAAGAAGAGTTGAATTAGATATGGCCCTTTTGTGTAGGAAGCACAGTTCTTTAGTTCTGAGCAAGCTGACAATTCTGGCTATATAGGAAACACAGTAGAGTACAAGAGTGCTGCTTTCTCTAAAGTAGAGTGTGTTTCTTGTAAGGCGAGCTAGAGTTGATTTCCCTTTCATAAACGGAGTTGAATCACATGCAGTTTCTGGTCCTAGCAGCAAAAGTTGTTTTCTGGTAAGGAGAGTCACTTTTGTGCTCAATTGGCCATACACAGTACAAATAGCACTCGCTTCTGTTCTCAGCAAGTGCAGTGTATTGGACGCAAGAGAAACTACTGTTCTTGTCAGTTTCCTAAGCAGAGTTGAACTAGTTATGGCCATTGTGTGTAGGAAGCACAATTCTTTGGTTCTGAGCAAGCTGACTGTTCTGGCTATATAGGAAACACAGTAGAGTAGAAGAGTGCTGCTTTATCAAAAGCAGAGTGTGTTTCTTGTAAGGCGAGCCAGAGTTTAATTCACTTTCATAAACGGAGTTGAACCACATGCAGTTTCTGGTCCTAGCACCAAGAGTTGTTTTCTGGTAAGGAGATTCACTATTGTGCTCAATTGGCCTTACACAGTGCAAATAGCACTCTCGTCTTATCCCAGCAAATGCAGTGTATTGGACGCAAGAGAAACTACTGTTCTTGTCAGTTTCCTAAGCAGAGTTGAATTACATATGGCCCTTGTGTGTAGGAAGCACAGTTCTTTAGTTCTGAGCAAGCTGACTGTTCTGGCTATATAGGAAACACTGTAGAGTAGAAGAGTGCTGCTTTCTCAAAAGCAGAGTGTGTTTCTTGTAATGCAAGCTAGAGTTGAATTCCCTTTCATAAACGGAGTTGAATCACATGGAGTTTCTGGTCCTAGCAGCAAGAGTTGTTTTCTGGTAAGGAGAGTCACTATTGTGCTCAATTGGCCATACACATTGCAAATAGCACTCGCGTCTGTTCCCAGCAAATGCAGTGTATTGGAAGCAAGAGAAACTACTGTTCTTGTCAGTTTCCTAATCAGAGTTGAATTACATATGGCCCTTGTGTGTAGGAATCACAGTTCTTTAGTTCTGAGCAAGCTGACTGTTCTGGCTATATAGGAAACACAGTAGAGTAGAAGAGTGCTGCTTTCTCAAAGGCAGAGTGTGTTTCTTGTAATGCAAGCTAGAGTTGAATTCCCTTTCATAAACGGAGTTGAATCACATGCAGTTTGTGGCCCTAGCAGCAAGAGTTGTTTTCTGGTAAGGAGAGTCACTATTGTGCTCAATTGGCCATACACATTGCAAATAGCACTCGCGTCTGTTCCCAGCAAATGCAGTGTATTGGAAGCAAGAGAAACTACTGTTCTTGTCAGTTTCCTAAGCAGAGTTGAATTAGATATGGCCCTTTTGTGTAGGAAGCACAGTTCTTTAGTTCTGAGCAAGCTGACAATTCTGGCTATATAGGAAACACAGTAGAGTAGAAGAGTGCTGCTTTCTCTAAAGCAGAGTGTGTTTCTTGTAAGGCGAGCTAGAGTTGATTTCCCTTTCATAAACGGAGTTGAATCACATGCAGTTTCTGGTCCTAGCAGCAAAAGTTGTTTTCTGGTAAGGAGATTCACTATTGTGCTCAATTGGCCTTACACAGTGCAAATAGCACTCGCGTCTTATCCCAGCAAATGCAGTGTATTGGACGCAAGAGAAACTACTGTTCTTGTCAGTTTGCTAAGCAGAGTTGAATTACATATGGCCCTTGTGTGTAGGAAGCACAGTTCTTTAGTTCTGAGCAAGCTGACTGTTCTGGCTATATAGGAAACACAGTAGAGTAGAAGAGTGCTGCTTTCTCAAAAGCAGAGTGTGTTTCTTGTAATGCAAGCTAGAGTTGAATTCCCTTTCATAAACGGAGTTGAATCACATGCAGTTTGTGGTCCTAGCAGCAAGAGTTGTTTTCTGGTAAGGAGAGTCACTATTGTGCTCGTGGCCATACACATTGCAAATAGCACTCGCGTCTGTTCCCAGCAAATGCAGTGTATTGGAAGCAAGAGAAACTACTGTTCTTGTCAGTTTCCTAAGCAGAGTTGAATTAGATATGGCCCTTTTGTGTAGGAAGCACAGTTCTTTAGTTCTGAGCAAGCTGACAATTCTGGCTATATAGGAAACACAGTAGAGTAGAAGAGCGCTGCTTTCTCTAAAGCAGAGTGTGTTTCTTGTAAGGCGAGCTAGAGTTCATTTCCCTTTTATAAACGGAGTTGAATCACATGCAGTTTCTGGTCCTAGCAGCAAAAGTTGTTTTCTGGTAAGGAGAGTCACTATTGTGCTCAATTGGCCATACACAGTGCAAATAGCACTCGCTTCTGTTCTCAGCAAGTGCAGTGTATTGGACGCAAGAGAAACTACTGTTCTTGTCAGTTTCCTAAGCAGAGTTGAACTAGTTATGGCCATTGTGTGTAGGAAGCACAGTTCTTTGGTTCTGAGCAAGCTGACTGTTCTGGCTCTATAGGAAACACAGTAGAGTAGAAGAGTGCTGCTTTCTCAAAAGCAGAGTGTGTTTCTTGTAAGGCGAGCCAGAGTTTAATTCACTTTCATAAACGGAGTTGAATCACATGCAGTTTCTGGTCCTAGCACCAAGAGTTGTTTTCTGGTAAGGAGAGTCACTATTATGCTCAATTGGCCATACACATTGCAAATAGCACTCGCGTCTGTTCCCAGCAAATGCAGTGTATTGGAAGCAAGAGAAACTACTGTTCTTGTCAGTTTCCAAAGCAGAGTTGAATTAGATATGGCCCTTTTGTGTAGGAAGCACAGTTCTTTAGTTCTGAGCAAGCTGACAATTCTGGCTATATAGGAAACACAGTAGAGTACAAGAGTGCTGCTTTCTCTAAAGTAGAGTGTGTTTCTTGTAAGGCGAGCTAGAGTTGATTTCCCTTTCATAAACGGAGTTGAATCACATGCAGTTTCTGGTCCTAGCAGCAAAAGTTGTTTTCTGGTAAGGAGATTCACTATTGTGCTCAATTGGCCTTACACAGTGCAAATAGCACTCGCGTCTTATCCCGGCAAATGCAGTGTATTGGACGCAAGAGAAACTACTGTTCTTGTCAGTTTGCTAAGCAGAGTTGAATTACATATGGCCCTTGTGTGTAGGAAGCGCAGTTCTTTAGTTCTGAGCAAGCTGACTGTTCTGGCTATATAGGAAACACAGTAGAGTAGAAGAGTGCTGCTTTCTCAAAAGCACAGTGTGTTTCTTGTAAGGCAAGCTAGAGTTGAATTCCCTTTCATAAACGGAGTTGAATCACATGGAGTTTCTGGTCCTAGCCCTAAGAGTTGTTTTCTGGTAAGGAGAGTCACTATTGTGCTCATTTGGCCATACACAGTGCAAATAGCACTCGCGTCTGTACCCAGCAAGTGCATTGTATTGGACGCAAGAGAAACTACTGTTCTTGTCAGTTTGCTAAGCAGAGTTGAATTACATATGGCCATTGTGTGTAGGAAGCACAGTTCTTTGGTTCTGAGCAAACTGACTGTTCTGGCTATATAGGAAAAACAGTAGAGTAGAAGAGTGCTGCTTTCTCAAAAGCAGAGTGTGTTTCTTGTAATGCAAGCTAGAGTTGAATTCCCTTTCATAAACGGAGTTGAATCACATGAAGTTTGTGGTCCTAGCAGCAAGAGTTGTTTTCTGGTAAGGAGAGTCACTATTGTGCTCAATTGGCCATACACATTGCAAATAGCACTCGCGTCTGTTCCCAGCAAATGCAGTGTATTGGAAGCAAGAGAAACTACTGTTCTTGTCAGTTTCCTAAGCAGAGTTGAATTAGATATGGCCCTTTTGTGTAGGAAGCACAGTTCTTTAGTTCTGAGCAAGCTGACAATTCTGGCTATATAGGAAACACAGTAGAGTAGAAGAGTGCTGCTTTCTCTAAAGTAGAGTGTGTTTCTTGTAAGGCGAGCTAGAGTTGATTTCCCTTTCATAAACGGAGTTGAATCACATGCAGTTTCTGGTCCTAGTAGCAAAAGTTGTTTTCTGGTAAGGAGATTCACTATTGTGCTCAATTGGCCTTACACAGTGCAAATAGCACTCGCGTCTTATCCCGGCAAATGCAGTGTATTGGACGCAAGAGAAACTACTGTTCTTGTCAGTTTGCTAAGCAGAGTTGAATTACATATGGCCCTTGTGTGTAGGAAGCACAGTTCTTTAGTTCTGAGCAAGCTGACTGTTCTGGCTATATAGGAAACACAGTAGAGTAGAAGAGTGCTGCTTTCTCAAAAGCACAGTGTGTTTCTTGTAAGGCAAGCTAGAGTTGAATTCCCTTTCATAAACGGAGTTGAATCACATGCAGTTTCTGGTCCTAGCCCTAAGAGTTGTTTTCTGGTAAGGAGAGTCACTATTGTGCTCATTTGGCCATACACAGTGCAAATAGCACTCGCGTCTGTACCCAGCAAGTGCATTGTATTGGACGCAAGAGAAACTACTGTTCTTATCAGTTTCCTAAGCAGAGTTGAACTAGTTATGGCCATTGTGTGTAGGAAGCACAGTTCTTTGGTTCTGAGCAAGCTGACTGTTCTGGCTATATAGGAAACACAGTAGAGTAGAAGAGTGCTGCTTTCTCAAAAGCAGAGTGTGTTTCTTGTAAGGCGAGCTAGAGTTGATTTCCCTTTCATAAACGGAGTTGAATCACATGCAGTTTCTGGTCCTAGCAGCAAAAGTTGTTTTCTGGTAAGGAGATTCACTATTGTGCTCAATTGGCCTTACACAGTGCAAATAGCACTCGCGTCTTATCCCAGCAAATGCAGTGTATTGGACGCAAGAGAAACTACTGTTCCTGTCACTTTCCTAAGCAGAGTTGAATTACATATGGCCCTTGTGTGTAGGAAGCACAGTTCTTTAGTTCTGAGCAAGCTGACTGTTCTGGCTATATAGGAAACACAGTAGAGTAGAAGAGTGCTGCTTTCTCAAAAGCAGAGTGTGTTTCTTGTAATGCAAGCTAGAGTTGAATTCCCTTTCATAAACGGAGTTGAATCACATGCAGTTTGTGGTCCTAGCAGCAAGAGTTGTTTTCTGGTAAGGAGAGTCACTATTGTGCTCAATTGGCCATACACATTGCAAATAGCACTCGCGTCTGTTCCCAGCAAATGCAGTGTATTGGAAGCAAGAGAAACTACTGTTCTTGTCAGTTTCCTAAGCAGAGTTGAATTAGATATGGCCCTTTTGTGTAGGAAGCACAGTTCTTTAGTTCTGAGCAAGCTGACAATTCTGGCTATATAGGAAACACAGTAGAGTAGAAGAGTGCTGCTTTCTCTAAAGCAGAGTGTGTTTCTTGTAAGGCGAGCTAGAGTTGATTTCCCTTTCATAAACGGAGTTGAATCACATGCAGTTTCTGGTCCTAGCAGCAAAAGTTGTTTTCTGGTAAGGAGAGTCACTATTGTGCTCAATTGGCCATACACAGTGCAAATAGCACTCGCTTCTGTTCTCAGCAAGTGCAGTGTATTGGACACAAGAGAAACTACTGTTCTTGTCAGTTTCCTAAGCAGAGTTGAACTAGTTATAGCCAATGTGTGTAGGAAGCACAATTCTTTGGTTCTGAGCAAGCTGACTGTTCTCGCTCTATAGGAAACACAGTAGAGTAGAAGAGTGCTGCTTTCTCAAAAGCAGAGTGTGTTTCTTGTAAGGCTAGCCAGAGTTTAATTCACTTTCATAAACGGAGTTGAATCACATGCAGTTTCTGGTCCTAGCCCTAAGAGTTGTTTTCTGGTAAGGAGAGTCACTATTGTGCTCAATTGGCCATACACATTGCAAATAGCACTCGCGTCTGTTCCCAGCAAATGCAGTGTATTGGAAGCAAGAGAAACTACTGTTCTTGTCAGTTTCCTAAGCAGAGTTGAATTAGATATGGCCCTTTTGTGTAGGAAGCACAGTTCTTTAGTTCTGAGCAAGCTGACAATTCTGGCTATATAGGAAACACAGTAGAGTACAAGAGTGCTGCTTTCTCTAAAGTAGAGTGTGTTTCTTGTAAGGCGAGCCAGAGTTTAATTCCCTTTCATAAACGGAGTTGAATCACATGCAGTTTCTGGTCCTAGCCCTAAGAGTTGTTTTCTGGTAAGGAGAGTCACTATTGTGCTCATTTGGCCATACACAGTGCAAATAGCACTCGCGTCTGTACCCAGCAAGTGCATTGTATTGGACGCAAGAGAAACTACTCTTCTTATCAGTTTCCTAAGCAGAGTTGAACTAGTTATGGCCATTATGTGTAGGAAGCACAGTTCTTTGGTTCTGAGCAAGCTGACTGTTCTGGCTATATAGGAAACACAGTAGAGTAGAAGAGTGCTGCTTTCTCAAAAGCAGAGTGTGTTTCTTGTAATGCAAGCTAGAGTTGAATTCCCTTTCATAAACGGAGTTGAATCACATGCAGTTTGTGGTCCTAGCAGCAAGAGTTGTTTTCTGGTAAGGAGAGTCACTATTGTGCTCAATTGGCCATACACATTGCAAATAGCACTCGCGTCTGTTCCCAGCAAATGCAGTGTATTGGAAGCAAGAGAAACTACTGTTCTTGTCAGTTTCCTAAGCAGAGTTGAATTAGATATGGCCCTTTTGTGTAGGAAGCACAGTTCTTTAGTGCTGAGCAAGCTGACAATTCTGGCTATATAGGAAACACAGTAGAGTAGAAGAGTGCTGCTTTCTCTAAAGTAGAGTGTGTTTCTTGTAAGGCGAGCTAGAGTTGATTTCCCTTTCATAAACGGAGTTGAATCACATGCAGTTTCTGGTCCTAGCAGCAAAAGTTGTTTTCTGGTAAGGAGATTCACTATTGTGCTCAATTGGCCTTACACAGTGCAAATAGCACTCGCGTCTTATCCCAGCAAATGCAGTGTATTGGACGCAAGAGAAACTACTGTTCTTGTCAGTTTGCTAAGCAGAGTTGAATTACATATGGCCCTTGTGTGTAGGAAGCACAGTTCTTTAGTTCTGAGCAAGCTGACTGTCCTGGCTATATAGGAAACACAGTAGAGTAGAAGAGTGCTGCTTTCTCAAAAGCAGAGTGTGTTTCTTGTAATGCAAGCTAGAGTTGAATTCCCTTTCATAAACGGAGTTGAATCACATGCTGTTTGTGGTCCTAGCAGCAAGAGTTGTTTTCTGGTAAGGAGAGTCACTATTGTGCTCAATTGGCCATACACATTGCAAATAGCACTCGCGTCTGTTCCCAGCAAATGCAGTGTATTGGAAGCAAGAGAAACTACTGTTCTTGTCAGTTTCCTAAGCAGAGTTGAATTAGATATGGCCCTTTTGTGTAGGAAGCACAGTTCTTTAGTTCTGAGCAAGCTGACAATTCTGGCTATATAGGAAACACAGTAGAGTACAAGAGTGCTGCTTTCTCTAAAGTAGAGTGTGTTTCTTGTAAGGCGAGCTAGAGTTGATTTCCCTTTCATAAACGGAGTTGAATCACATGCAGTTTCTGGTCCTAGCAGCAAAAGTTGTTTTCTGGTAAGGAGAGTCACTATTGTGCTCAATTGGCCATACACAGTGCAAATAGCACTCGCTTCTGTTCTCAGCAAGTGCAGTGTATTGGACGCAAGAGAAACTAATGTTCTTCTCAGTTTCCTAAGCAGAGTTGAACTAGTTATGGCCATTGTGTGTAGGAAGCACAGTTCTTTGGTTCTGAGCAAGCTGACTGTTCTGGCTCTATAGGAAACACAGTAGAGTAGAAGAGTGCTGCTTTCTCAAAAGCAGAGTGTGTTTCTTGTAAGGCGAGCCAGAGTTTAATTCCCTTTCATAAACGGAGTTGAATCACATGCAGTTTCTGCTCCTAGCCCTAAGAGTTGTTTTCTGGTAAGGAGAGTCACTATTGTGCTCATTTGGCCATACACAGTGCAAATAGCACTCGCGTCTGTACCCAGCAAGTGCATTGTATTGGACGCAAGAGAAACTACTGTTCTTATCAGTTTCCTAAGCAGAGTTGAACTAGTTATGGCCATTGTGTGTAGGAAGCACAGTTCTTTGATTCTGAGCAAGCTGACTGTTCTGGCTATATAGGAAACACAGTAGAGTAGAAGAGTGCTGCTTTCTCAAAAGCAGAGTGTGTTTCTTGTAATGCAAGCTAGAGTTGAATTCCCTTTCATAAACGGAGTTGAATCACATGCAGTTTGTGGTCCCAGCAGCAAGAGTTGTTTTCTGGTAAGGAGAGTCACTATTGTGCTCAATTGGCCATACACATTGCAAATAGCACTCGCGTCTGTTCCCAGCAAATGCAGTGTATTGGAAGCAAGAGAAACTACTGTTCTTGTCAGTTTCCTAAGCAGAGTTGAATTAGATATGGCCCTTTTGTGTAGGAAGCACAGTTCTTTAGTTCTGAGCAAGCTGACAATTCTGGCTATATAGGAAACACAGTAGAGTAGAAGAGTGCTGCTTTCTCTAAAGCAGAGTGTGTTTCTTGTAAGGCGAGCTAGAGTTGATTTCCCTTTCATAAACGGAGTTGAATCACATGCAGTTTCTGGTCCTAGCAGCAAAAGTTGTTTTCTGGTAAGGAGAGTCACTATTGTGCTCAATTGGCCATACACAGTGCAAATAGCACTCGCTTCTGTTCTCAGCAAGTGCAGTGTATTGGACGCAAGAGAAACTACTGTTCTTGTCAGTTTCCTAAGCAGAGTTGAACTAGTTATGGCCAATGTGTGTAGGAAGCACAATTCTTTGGTTCTGAGCAAGCTGACTGTTCTCGCTCTATAGGAAACACAGTAGAGTAGAAGAGTGCTGCATTCTCAAAAGCAGAGTGTGTTTCTTGTAAGGCGAGCCAGAGTTTAATTCACTTTCATAAACGGAGTTGAATCACATGCAGTTTCTGGTCCTAGCACCAAGAGTTGTTTTCTGGTAAGGAGAGTCACTATTGTGCTCAATTGGCCATACACATTGCAAATAGCACTCGCGTCTGTTCCCAGCAAATGCAGTGTATTGGAAGCAAGAGAAACTACTGTTCTTGTCAGTTTCCTAAGCAGAGTTGAATTAGATAGGTCCCTTTTGTGTAGGAAGCACAGTTCTTTAGTTCTGAGCAAGCTGACAATTCAGGCTATATAGGACACACAGTAGAGTAGAAGAGTGCTGCTTTCTCTAAAGTAGAGTGTGTTTCTTGTAAGGTGAGCTAGAGTTGATTTCCCTTTCATAAACGGAGTTGAATCACATGCAGTTTCTGGTCCTAGCAGCAAAAGTTGTTTTCTGGTAAGGAGATTCACTATTGTGCTCAATTGGCCTTACACAGTGCAAATAGCACTCGCGTCTTATCCCAGCAAATGCAGTGTATTGGACGCAAGAGAAACTACTGTTCTTGTCAGTTTGCTAAGCAGAGTTGAATTACATATGGCCCTTGTGTGTAGGAAGCACAGTTCTTTAGTTCTGAGCAAGCTGACTGTTCTGGCTATATAGGAAACACAGTAGAGTAGAAGAGTGCTGCTTTCTCAAAAGCACAGTGTGTTTCTTGTAAGGCAAGCTAGAGTTGAATTCCCTTTCATAAACGGAGTTGAATCACATGCAGTTTCTGGTCCTAGCCCTAAGAGTTGTTTTCTGGTAAGGAGAGTCACTATTGTGCTCACTTGGCCATACACAGTGCAAATAGCACTCGCGTCTGTACCCAGCAAGTGCATTGTATTGGACGCAAGAGAAACTACTGTTCTTATCAGTTTCCTAAGCAGAGTTGAACTAGTTATGGCCATTGTGTGTAGGAAGCACAGTTCTTTGGTTCTGAGCAAGCTGACTGTTCTGGCTATATAGGAAACACAGTAGAGTAGAAGAGTGCTGCTTTCTCAAAAGCAGAGTGTGTTTCTTGTAAGGCAAGCTAGAGTTGAATTCCCTTTCATAAACGGAGTTGAATCACATGCAGTTTGTGGTCCTAACAGCAAGAGTTGTTTTCTGGTAAGGAGAGTCACTATTGTGCTCAATTGGCCATACACATTGCAAATAGCACTCGCGTCAGTTCCCAGCAAATGCAGTGTATTGGAAGCAAGAGAAACTACTGTTCTTGTCAGTTTCCTAAGCAGAGTTGAATTAGATATGGCCCTTTTGTGTAGGAAGCACAGTTCTTTAGTTCTGAGCAAGCTGACTGTTCTGGCTATATAGGAAACACAGTAGAGTAGAAGAGTGCTGCTTTCTCAAAAGCACAGTGTGTTTTTTGTAAGGCAAGCTAGAGTTGAATTCCCTTTCATAAACGGAGTTGAATCACATGCAGTTTCTGGTCCTAGCCCTAAGACTTGTTTTCTGGTAAGGAGAGTCATTATTGTGCTCATTTGGCCATACACAGTGCAAATAGCACTCGCTTCTGTTCTCAGCAAGTGCAGTGTATTGGACGCAAGAGAAACTACTGTTCTTGTCAGTTTCCTAAGCAGAGTTGAACTAGTTATGGCCAATGTGTGTAGGAAGCACAATTCTTTGGTTCTGAGCAAGCTGACTGTTCTCGCTCTATAGGAAACACAGTAGAGTAGAAGAGTGCTGCATTCTCAAAAGCAGAGTGTGTTTCTTGTAAGGCGAGCCAGAGTTTAATTCACTTTCATAAACGGAGTTGAATCACATGCAGTTTCTGGTCCTAGCACCAAGAGTTGTTTTCTGGTAAGGAGAGTCACTATTGTGCTCAATTGGCCATACACATTGCAAATAGCACTCGCGTCTGTTCCCAGCAAATGCAGTGTATTGGAAGCAAGAGAAACTACTGTTCTTGTCAGTTTCCTAAGCAGAGTTGAATTAGATAGGTCCCTTTTGTGTAGGAAGCACAGTTCTTTAGTTCTGAGCAAGCTGACAATTCAGGCTATATAGGACACACAGTAGAGTAGAAGAGTGCTGCTTTCTCTAAAGTAGAGTGTGTTTCTTGTAAGGTGAGCTAGAGTTGATTTCCCTTTCATAAACGGAGTTGAATCACATGCAGTTTCTGGTCCTAGCAGCAAAAGTTGTTTTCTGGTAAGGAGATTCACTATTGTGCTCAATTGGCCTTACACAGTGCAAATAGCACTCGCGTCTTATCCCAGCAAATGCAGTGTATTGGACGCAAGAGAAACTACTGTTCTTGTCAGTTTGCTAAGCAGAGTTGAATTACATATGGCCCTTGTGTGTAGGAAGCACAGTTCTTTAGTTCTGAGCAAGCTGACTGTTCTGGCTATATAGGAAACACAGTAGAGTAGAAGAGTGCTGCTTTCTCAAAAGCACAGTGTGTTTCTTGTAAGGCAAGCTAGAGTTGAATTCCCTTTCATAAACGGAGTTGAATCACATGCAGTTTCTGGTCCTAGCCCTAAGAGTTGTTTTCTGGTAAGGAGAGTCACTATTGTGCTCACTTGGCCATACACAGTGCAAATAGCACTCGCGTCTGTACCCAGCAAGTGCATTGTATTGGACGCAAGAGAAACTACTGTTCTTATCAGTTTCCTAAGCAGAGTTGAACTAGTTATCGCCATTGTGTGTAGGAAGCACAGTTCTTTGGTTCTGAGCAAGCTGACTGTTCTGGCTATATAGGAAACACAGTAGAGTAGAAGAGTGCTGCTTTCTCAAAAGCAGAGTGTGTTTCTTGTAAGGCAAGCTAGAGTTGAATTCCCTTTCATAAACGGAGTTGAATCACATGCAGTTTGTGGTCCTAACAGCAAGAGTTGTTTTCTGGTAAGGAGAGTCACTATTGTGCTCAATTGGCCATACACATTGCAAATAGCACTCGCGTCAGTTCCCAGCAAATGCAGTGTATTGGAAGCAAGAGAAACTACTGTTCTTGTCAGTTTCCTAAGCAGAGTTGAATTAGATATGGCCCTTTTGTGTAGGAAGCACAGTTCTTTAGTTCTGAGCAAGCTGACTGTTCTGGCTATATAGGAAACACAGTAGAGTAGAAGAGTGCTGCTTTCTCAAAAGCACAGTGTGTTTTTTGTAAGGCAAGCTAGAGTTGAATTCCCTTTCATAAACGGAGTTGAATCACATGCAGTTTCTGGTCCTAGCCCTAAGACTTGTTTTCTGGTAAGGAGAGTCATTATTGTGCTCATTTGGCCATACACAGTGCAAATAGCACTCGCGTCTGTACCCAGCAAGTACATTGTATTGGACGCAAGAGAAACTACTGTTCTTATCAGTTTCCTAAGCAGAGTTGAACTAGTTATGGCCATTGTGTGTAGGAAGCACAGTTCTTTGGTTCTGAGCAAGCTGACTGTTCTGGCTATATAGGAAACACAGTAGAGTAGAAGAGTGCTGCTTTCTCAAAAGCAGAGTGTGTTTCTTGTAATGCAAGCTAGAGTTGAATTCCCTTTCATAAACGGAGTTGAATCACATGCAGTTTCTGGTCCTAGCACCAAGAGTTGTTTTCTGGTAAGGAGAGTCACTATTGTGCTCAATTGGCCATACACATTGCAAATAGCACTCGCGTCTGTTCCCAGCAAATGCAGTGTATTGGAAGCAAGAGAAACTACTGCTCTTGTCAGTTTCCTAAGTAGAGTTGAATTAGATATGGCCCTTTTGTGTAGGAAGCACAGTTCTTTAGTTCTGAGCAAGCTGACAATTCTGGCTATATAGGAAACACAGTAGAGTACAAGAGTGCTGCTTTCTCTAAAGTAGAGTGTGTTTCTTGTAAGGCGAGCTAGAGTTGATTTCCCTTTCATAAACGGAGTTGAATCACATGCAGTTTCTGGTCCTAGCAGCAAAAGTTGTTTTCTGGTAAGGAGAGTCACTATTGTGCTCAATTGGCCATACACAGTGCAAATAGCACTCGCTTCTGTTCTCAGCAAGTGCAGTGTATTGGACGCAAGAGAAACTACTGTTCTTGTCAGTTTCCTAAGCAGAGTTGAACTAGTTATGGCCATTGTGTGTAGGAAGCACAATTCTTTGGTTCTGAGCAAGCTGACTGTTCTGGCTCTATAGGAAACACAGTAGAGTAGAAGAGTGCTGCTTTCTGAAAAGCAGAGTGTGTTTATTGTAAGGCGAGCCAGAGTTTAATTCACTTTCATAAACGGAGTTGAATCACATGCAGTTTCTGGTCCTAGCACCAAGAGTTGTTTTCTGGTAAGGAGAGTCACTATTGTGCTCAATTGGCCTTACACAGTGCAAATAGCACTCTCGTCTTATCCCAGCAAATGAAGTGTATTGGACGCAAGAGAAACTACTGTTCTTGTCAGTTTGCTAAGCAGAGTTGAATTACATATGGCCCTTGTGTGTAGGAAGCACAGTTCTTTAGTTCTGAGCAAGCTGACTGTTCTGGCTATATAGGAAACACAATAGAGTAGAAGAGTGCTGCTTTCTCAAAAGCACAGTGTGTTTCTTGTAAGGCAAGCTAGAGTTGAATTCCCTTTCATAAACGGAGTTGAATCACATGCAGTTTCTGGTCCTAGCCCTAAGAGTTGTTTTCTGGTAAGGAGAGTCACTATTGTGCTCATTTGGCCATACACAGTGCAAATAGCACTCGCGTCTGTACCCAGCAAGTGCATTGTATTGGACACAAGAGAAACTACTGTTCTTATCAGTTTCCTAAGCAGAGTTGAACTAGTTATGGCCATTGTGTGTAGGAAGCACAGTTCTTTGGTTCTGAGCAAGCTGACTGTTCTGGCTATATAGGAAACAGTAGAGTAGAAGAGTGCTGCTTTCTCAAAAGCAGAGTGTGTTTCTTGTAATGCAAGCTAGAGTTGAATTCCCTTTCATAAACGGAGTTGAATCACATGCAGTTTCTGGTCCTAGCAGCAAGAGTTGTTTTCTGGTAAGGAGAGTCACTATTGTGCTCAATTGGCCATACACATTGCAAATAGCACTCGCGTCTGTTCCCAGCAAATGCAGTGTATTGGAAGCAAGAGAAACTACTGTTCTTGTCAGTTTCCTAAGCAGAGTTGAATTAGATATGGCCCTTTTGTGTAGGAAGCACAGTTCTTTAGTTCTGAGCAAGCTGACAATTCTGGCTATATAGGAAACACAGTAGACTACAAGAGTGCTGCTTTCTCTAAAGTAGAGTGTGTTTCTTGTAAGGCGAGCTAGAGTTGATTTCCCTTTCATAAATGGAGTTGAATCACATGCAGTTTCTGGTCCTAGCAGCAAAAGTTGTTTTCTGGTAAGGAGATTCACTATTGTGCTCAATTGGCCTTACACAGTGCAAATAGCACTCGCGTCTTATCCCAGCAAATGCAGTGTATTGGACGCAAGAGAAACTACTGTTCTTGTCAGTTTGCTAAGCAGAGTTGAATTACATATGGCCCTTGTGTGTAGGAAGCACAGTTCTTTAGTTCTGAGCAAGCTGACTGTTCTGGCTATATAGGAAACACAGTAGAGTAGAAGAGTGCTGCTTTCTCAAAAGCACAGTGTGTTTCTTGTAAGGCAAGCTAGAGTTGAATTCCCTTTCATAATCGGAGTTGAATCACATGCAGTTTCTGGTCCTAGCCCTAAGAGTTGTTTTCTGGTAAGGAGAGTCACTATTGTGCTCATTTGGCCATACACAGTGCAAATAGCACTCGCGTCTGTACCCAGCAAGTGCATTGTATTGGACGCAAGAGAAACTACTGTTCTTATCAGTTTCCTAAGCAGAGTTGAACTAGTTATGGCCATTGTGTGTAGGAAGCACAGTTCTTTGGTTCTGAGCAAGCTGACTGTTCTGGCTATATAGGAAACACAGTAGAGTAGAAGAGTGCTGCTTTCTCAAAAGCAGAGTGTGTTTCTTGTAAGGCGAGCTAGAGTTGATTTCCCTTTCATAAACGGAGTTGAATCACATGCAGTTTCTGGTCCTAGCAGCAAAAGTTGTTTTCTGGTAAGAAGATTCACTATTGTGCTCAATTGGCCTTACACAGTGCAAATAGCACTCGCGTCTGTTCCCAGCAAATGCAGTGTATTGGAAGCAAGAGAAACTACTGTTCTTGTCAGTTTCCTAAGCAGAGTTGAATTAGATATGGCCCTTTTGTGTAGGAAGCACAGTTCTTTAGTTCTGAGCAAGCTGACAATTCTGGCTATATAGGAAACTCAGTAGAGTACAAGAGTGCTGCTTTCTCTAAAGTAGAGTGTGTTTCTTGTAAGGCAAGCCAGAGTTTAATTCCCTTTCATAAACGGAGTTGAATCACATGCAGTTTCTGGTCCTAGCCCTAAGAGTTGTTTTCTGGTAAGGAGAGTCACTATTGTGCTCATTTGGCCATACACAGTGCAAATAGCACTCGCGTCTGTACCCAGCAAGTGCATTGTATTGGACGCAAGAGAAACTACTCTTCTTATCAGTTTCCTAAGCAGAGTTGAACTAGTTATGGCCATTTTGTGCAGGAAGCACAGTTCTTTGGTTCTGAGCAAGCTGACTGTTCTGGCTATATAGGAAACACAGTAGAGTAGAAGAGTGCTGCTTTCTCAAAAGCAGAGTGTGTTTCTTGTAATGCAAGCTAGAGTTGAATTCCCTTTCATAAACGGAGTTGAATCACATGCAGTTTGTGGTCCTAGCAGCAAGAGTTGTTTTCTGGTAAGGAGAGTCACTATTGTGCTCAATTGGCCATACACATTGCAAATAGCACTCGCGTCTGTTCCCAGCAAATGCAGTGTATTGGAAGCAAGAGAAACTACTGTTCTTGTCAGTTTCCTAAGCAGAGTTGAATTAGATATGGCCCTTTTGTGTAGGAAGCACAGTTCTTTAGTGCTGAGCAAGCTGACAATTCTGGCTATATAGGAAACACAGTAGAGTAGAAGAGTGCTGCTTTCTCTAAAGTAGAGTGTGTTTCTTGTAAGGCGAGCTAGAGTTGATTTCCCTTTCATAAACGGAGTTGAATCACATGCAGTTTCTGGTCCTAGCAGCAAAAGTTGTTTTCTGGTAAGGAGATTCACTATTGTGCTCAATTGGCCTTACACAGTGCAAATAGCACTCGCGTCTTATCCCAGCAAATGCAGTGTATTGGACGCAAGAGAAACTACTGTTCTTGTCAGTTTGCTAAGCAGAGTTGAATTACATATGGCCCTTGTGTGTAGGAAGCACAGTTCTTTAGTTCTGAGCAAGCTGACTGTCCTGGCTATATAGGAAACACAGTAGAGTAGAAGAGTGCTGCTTTCTCAAAAGCACAGTGTGTTTCTTGTAATGCAAGCTAGAGTTGAATTCCCTTTCATAAACGGAGTTGAATCACATGCTGTTTGTGGTCCTAGCAGCAAGAGTTGTTTTCTGGTAAGGAGAGTCACTATTGTGCTCGTGGCCATACACATTGCAAATAGCACTCGCGTCTGTTCCCAGCAAATGCAGTGTATTGGAAGCAAGAGAAACTACTGTTCTTGTCAGTTTCCTAAGCAGAGTTGAATTAGATATGGCCCTTTTGTGTAGGAAGCACAGTTCTTTAGTTCTGAGCAAGCTGACAATTCTGGCTATATAGGAAACACTGTAGAGTACAAGAGTGCTGCTTTCTCTAAAGTAGAGTGTGTTTCTTGTAAGGCGAGCTAGCGTTGATTTCCCTTTCATAAACGGAGTTGAATCACATGCAGTTTCTGGTCCTAGCAGCAAAAGTTGTTTTCTGGTAAGGAGAGTCACTATTGTGCTCAATTGGCCATACACAGTGCAAATAGCACTCGCTTCTGTTCTCAGCAAGTGCAGTGTATTGGACGCAAGAGAAACTAATGTTCTTGTCAGTTTCCTAAGCAGAGTTGAACTAGTTATGGCCATTGTGTGTAGGAAGCACAGTTCTTTGGTTCTGAGCAAGCTGACTGTTCTGGCTCTATAGGAAACACAGTAGAGTAGAAGAGTGCTGCTTTCTCAAAAGCAGAGTGTGTTTCTTGTAAGGCGAGCCAGAGTTTAATTCCCTTTCATAAACGGAGTTGAATCACATGCAGTTTCTGCTCCTAGCCCTAAGAGTTGTTTTCTGGTAAGGAGAGTCACTATTGTGCTCATTTGGCCATACACAGTGCAAATAGCACTCGCGTCTGTACCCAGCAAGTGCATTGTATTGGACGCAAGAGAAACTACTGTTCTTATCAGTTTCCTAAGCAGAGTTGAACTAGTTATGGCCATTGTGTGTAGGAAGCACAGTTCTTTGATTCTGAGCAAGCTGACTGTTCTGGCTATATAGGAAACACAGTAGAGTAGAAGAGTGCTGCTTTCTCAAAAGCAGAGTGTGTTTCTTGTAATGCAAGCTAGAGTTGAATTCCCTTTCATAAACGGAGTTGAATCACATGCAGTTTGTGGTCCCAGCAGCAAGAGTTGTTTTCTGGTAAGGAGAGTCACTATTGTGCTCAATTGGCCATACACATTGCAAATAGCACTCGCGTCTGTTCCCAGCAAATGCAGTGTATTGGAAGCAAGAGAAACTACTGTTCTTGTCAGTTTCCTAAGCAGAGTTGAATTAGATATGGCCCTTTTGTGTAGGAAGCACAGTTCTTTAGTTCTGAGCAAGCTGACAATTCTGGCTATATAGGAAACACAGTAGAGTAGAAGAGTGCTGCTTTCTCTAAAGCAGAGTGTGTTTCTTGTAAGGCGAGCTAGAGTTGATTTCCCTTTCATAAACGGAGTTGAATCACATGCAGTTTCTGGTCCTAGCAGCAAAAGTTGTTTTCTGGTAAGGAGAGTCACTATTGTGCTCAATTGGCCATACACAGTGCAAATAGCACTCGCTTCTGTTCTCAGCAAGTGCAGTGTATTGGACGCAAGAGAAACTACTGTTCTTGTCAGTTTCCTAAGCAGAGTTGAACTAGTTATGGCCAATGTGTGTAGGAAGCACAATTCTTTGGTTCTGAGCAAGCTGACTGTTCTTGCTCTATAGGAAACACAGTAGAGTAGAAGAGTGCTGCATTCTCAAAAGCAGAGTGTGTTTCTTGTAAGGCGAGCCAGAGTTTAATTCACTTTCATAAACGGAGTTGAATCACATGCAGTTTCTGGTCCTAGCACCAAGAGTTGTTTTCTGGTAAGGAGAGTCACTATTGTGCTCAATTGGCCATACACATTGCAAATAGCACTCGCGTCTGTTCCCAGCAAATGCAGTGTATTGGAAGCAAGAGAAACTACTGTTCTTGTCAGTTTCCTAAGCAGAGTTGAATTAGATATGTCCCTTTTGTGTAGGAAGCACAGTTCTTTAGTTCTGAGCAAGCTGACAATTCAGGCTATATAGGACACACAGTAGAGTAGAAGAGTGCTGCTTTCTCTAAAGTAGAGTGTGTTTCTTGTAAGGTGAGCTAGAGTTGATTTCCCTTTCATAAACGGAGTTGAATCACATGCAGTTTCTGGTCCTAGCAGCAAAAGTTGTTTTCTGGTAAGGAGATTCACTATTGTGCTCAATTGGCCTTACACAGTGCAAATAGCACTCGCGTCTTATCCCAGCAATTGCAGTGTATTGGACGCAAGAGAAACTACTGTTCTTGTCAGTTTGCTAAGCAGAGTTGAATTACATATGGCCCTTGTGTGTAGGAAGCACAGTTCTTTAGTTCTGAGCAAGCTGACTGTTCTGGCTATATAGGAAACACAGTAGAGTAGAAGAGTGCTGCTTTCTCAAAAGCACAGTGTGTTTCTTGTAAGGCAAGCTAGAGTTGAATTCCCTTTCATAAACGGAGTTGAATCACATGCAGTTTCTGGTCCTAGCCCTAAGAGTTGTTTTCTGGTAAGGAGAGTCACTATTGTGCTCACTTGGCCATACCCAGTGCAAATAGCACTCGCGACTGTACCCAGCAAGTGCATTGTATTGGACGCAAGAGAAACTACTGTTCTTATCAGTTTCCTAAGCAGAGTTGAACTAGTTATGGCCATTGTGTGTAGGAAGCACAGTTCTTTGGTTCTGAGCAAGCTGACTGTTCTGGCTATATAGGAAACACAGTAGAGTAGAAGAGTGCTGCTTTCTCAAAAGCAGAGTGTGTTTCTTGTAAGGCAAGCTAGAGTTGAATTCCCTTTCATAAACGGAGTTGAATCACATGCAGTTTGTGGTCCTAACAGCAAGAGTTGTTTTCTGGTAAGGAGAGTCACTATTGTGCTCAATTGGCCATACACATTGCAAATAGCACTCGCGTCAGTTCCCAGCAAATGCAGTGTATTGGAAGCAAGAGAAACTACTGTTCTTGTCAGTTTCCTAAGCAGAGTTGAATTAGATATGGCCCTTTTGTGTAGGAAGCACAGTTCTTTAGTTCTGAGCAAGCTGACTGTTCTGGCTATATAGGAAACACAGTAGAGTAGAAGAGTGCTGCTTTCTCAAAAGCACAGTGTGTTTTTTGTAAGGCAAGCTAGAGTTGAATTCCCTTTCATAAACGGAGTTGAATCACATGCAGTTTCTGGTCCTAGCCCTAAGACTTGTTTTCTGGTAAGGAGAGTCATTATTGTGCTCATTTGGCCATACACAGTGCAAATAGCACTCGCGTCTGTACCCAGCAAGTACATTGTATTGGACGCAAGAGAAACTACTGTTCTTATCAGTTTCCTAAGCAGAGTTGAACTAGTTATGGCCATTGTGTGTAGGAAGCACAGTTCTTTGGTTCTGAGCAAGCTGACTGTTCTGGCTATATAGGAAACACAGTAGAGTAGAAGAGTGCTGCTTTCTCAAAAGCAGAGTGTGTTTCTTGTAATGCAAGCTAGAGTTGAATTCCCTTTCATAAACGGAGTTGAATCACATGCAGTTTCTGGTCCTAGCACCAAGAGTTGTTTTCTGGTAAGGAGAGTCACTATTGTGCTCAATTGGCCATACACATTGCAAATAGCACTCGCGTCTGTTCCCAGCAAATGCAGTGTATTGGAAGCAAGAGAAACTACTGCTCTTGTCAGTTTCCTAAGTAGAGTTGAATTAGATATGGCCCTTTTGTGTAGGAAGCACAGTTCTTTAGTTCTGAGCAAGCTGACAATTCTGGCTATATAGGAAACACAGTAGAGTACAAGAGTGCTGCTTTCTCTAAAGTAGAGTGTGTTTCTTGTAAGGCGAGCTAGAGTTGATTTCCCTTTCATAAACGGAGTTGAATCACATGCAGTTTCTGGTCCTAGCAGCAAAAGTTGTTTTCTGGTAAGGAGAGTCACTATTGTGCTCAATTGGCCATACACAGTGCAAATAGCACTCGCTTCTGTTCTCAGCAAGTGCAGTGTATTGGACGCAAGAGAAACTACTGTTCTTGTCAGTTTCCTAAGCAGAGTTGAACTAGTTATGGCCATTGTGTGTAGGAAGCACAATTCTTTGGTTCTGAGCAAGCTGACTGTTCTGGCTCTATAGGAAACACAGTAGAGTAGAAGAGTGCTGCTTTCTCAAAAGCAGAGTGTGTTTCTTGTAAGGCGAGCCAGAGTTTAATTCACTTTCATAAACGGAGTTGAATCACATGCAGTTTCTGGTCCTAGCACCAAGAGTTGTTTTCTGGTAAGGAGAGTCACTATTGTGCTCAATTGGCCTTACACAGTGCAAATAGCACTCTCGTCTTATCCCAGCAAATGAAGTGTATTGGACGCAAGAGAAACTACTGTTCTTGTCAGTTTGCTAAGCAGAGTTGAATTACATATGGCCCTTGTGTGTAGGAAGCACAGTTCTTTAGTTCTGAGCAAGCTGACTGTTCTGGCTATATAGGAAACACAATAGAGTAGAAGTGTGCTGCTTTCTCAAAAGCACAGTGTGTTTCTTGTAAGGCAAGCTAGAGTTGAATTCCCTTTCATAAACGGAGTTGAATCACATGCAGTTTCTGGTCCTAGCCCTAAGAGTTGTTTTCTGGTAAGGAGAGTCACTATTGTGCTCATTTGGCCATACACAGTGCAAATAGCACTCGCGTCTGTACCCAGCAAGTGCATTGTATTGGACGCAAGAGAAACTACTGTTCTTATCAGTTTCCTAAGCAGAGTTGAACTAGTTATGGCCATTGTGTGTAGGAAGCACAGTTCTTTGGTTCTGAGCAAGCTGACTGTTCTGGCTATATAGGAAACAGTAGAGTAGAAGAGTGCTGCTTTCTCAAAAGCAGAGTGTGTTTCTTGTAATGCAAGCTAGAGTTGAATTCCCTTTCATAAACGGAGTTGAATCACATGCAGTTTCTGGTCCTACCAGCAAGAGTTGTTTTCTGGTAAGGAGAGTCACTATTGTGCTCAATTGGCCATACACATTGCAAATAGCACTCGCGTCTGTTCCCAGCAAATGCAGTGTATTGGAAGCAAGAGAAACTACTGTTCTTGTCAGTTTCCTAAGCAGAGTTGAATTAGATATGGCCCTTTTGTGTAGGAAGCACAGTTCTTTAGTTCTGAGCAAGCTGACAATTCTGGCTATATAGGAAACACAGTAGACTACAAGAGTGCTGCTTTCTCTAAAGTAGAGTGTGTTTCTTGTAAGGCGAGCTAGAGTTGATTTCCCTTTCATAAATGGAGTTGAATCACATGCAGTTTCTGGTCCTAGCAGCAAAAGTTGTTTTCTGGTAAGGAGATTCAATATTGTGCTCAATTGGCCTTACACAGTGCAAATAGCACTCGCGTCTTATCCCAGCAAATGCAGTGTATTGGACGCAAGAGAAACTACTGTTCTTGTCAGTTTGCTAAGCAGAGTTGAATTACATATGGCCCTTGTGTGTAGGAAGCACAGTTCTTTAGTTCTGAGCAAGCTGACTGTTCTGGCTATATAGGAAACACAGTAGAGTAGAAGAGTGCTGTTTTCTCAAAAGCAGAGTGTGTTTCTTTTAATGCAAGCTAGAGTTGAATTCCCTTTCATAAACGGAGTTGAATCACATGCTGTTTGTGGTCCTAGCAGCAAGAGTTGTTTTCTGGTAAGGAGAGTCACTATTGTGCTCGTGGCCATACACATTGCAAATAGCACTCGCGTCTGTTCCCAGCAAATGCAGTGTATTGGAAGCAAGAGAAACTACTGTTCTTGTCAGTTTCCTAAGCAGAGTTGAATTAGATATGGCCCTTTTGTGTAGGAAGCACAGTTCTTTAGTTCTGAGCAAGCTGACAATTCTGGCTATATAGGAAACACAGTAGAGTACAAGAGTGCTGCTTTCTCTAAAGTAGAGTGTGTTTCTTGTAAGGCGAGCTAGAGTTGATTTCCCTTTCATAAACGGAGTTGAATCACATGCAGTTTCTGGTCCTAGCAGCAAAAGTTGTTTTCTGGTAAGGAGAGTCACTATTGTGCTCAATTGGCCATACACAGTGCAAATAGCACTCGCTTCTGTTCTCAGCAAGTGCAGTGTATTGGACGCAAGAGAAACTACTGTTCTTGTCAGTTTCCTAAGCAGAGTTGAACTAGTTATGGCCATTGTGTGTAGGAAGCACAATTCTTTGGTTCTGAGCAAGCTGACTGTTCTCGCTCTATAGGAAACACAGTAGAGTAGAAGAGTGCTGCTTTCTCAAAAGCAGAGTGTGTTTCTTGTAAGGCGAGCCAGAGTTTAATTCACTTTCATAAACGGAGTTGAATCACATGCAGTTTCTGGTCCTAGCACCAAGAGTTGTTTTCTGGTAAGGAGAGTCACTATTGTGCTCAATTGGCCATACACATTGCAAATAGCACTCGCGTCTGTTCCCAGCAAATGCAGTGTATTGGAAGCAAGAGAAACTACTGTTCTTGTCAGTTTCCTAAGCAGAGTTGAATTAGATAGGTCCCTTTTGTGTAGGAAGCACAGTTCTTTAGTTCTGAGCAAGCTGACAATTCAGGCTATATAGGACACACAGTAGAGTAGAAGAGTGCTGCTTTCTCTAAAGTAGAGTGTGTTTCTTGTAAGGCGAGCTAGAGTTGATTTCCCTTTCATAAACGGAGTTGAATCACATGCAGTTTCTGGTCCTAGCAGCAAAAGTTGTTTTCTGGTAAGGAGATTCACTATTGTGCTCAATTGGCCTTACACAGTGCAAATAGCACTCGCGTCTTATCCCAGCAAATGCAGTGTATTGGACGCAAGAGAAACTACTGTTCTTGTCAGTTTGCTAAGCAGAGTTGAATTACATATGGCCCTTGTGTGTAGGAAGCACAGTTCTTTAGTTCTGAGCAAGCTGACTGTTCTGGCTATATAGGAAACACAGTAGAGTAGAATTGTGCTGCTTTCTCAAAAGCACAGTGTGTTTCTTGTAAGGCAAGCTAGAGTTGAATTCCCTTTCATAAACGGAGTTGAATCACATGCAGTTTCTGGTCCTAGCCCTAAGAGTTGTTTTCTGGTAAGGAGAGTCACTATTGTGCTCACTTGGCCATACACAGTGCAAATAGCACTCGCGTCTGTACCCAGCAAGTGCATTGTATTGGACGCAAGAGAAACTACTGTTCTTATCAGTTTCCTAAGCAGAGTTGAACTAGTTATGGCCATTGTGTGTAGGAAGCACAGTTCTTTGGTTCTGAGCAAGCTGACTGTTCTGGCTATATAGGAAACACAGTAGAGTAGAAGAGTGCTGCTTTCTCAAAAGCAGAGTGTGTTTCTTGTAAGGCAAGCTAGAGTTGAATTCCCTTTCATAAACGGAGTTGAATCACATGCAGTTTGTGGTCCTAACAGCAAGAGTTGTTTTCTGGTAAGGAGAGTCACTATTGTGCTCAATTGGCCATACACATTGCAAATAGCACTCGCGTCAGTTCCCAGCAAATGCAGTGTATTGGAAGCAAGAGAAACTACTGTTCTTGTCAGTTTCCTAAGCAGAGTTGAATTAGATATGGCCCTTTTGTGTAGGAAGCACAGTTCTTTAGTTCTGAGCAAGCTGACTGTTCTGGCTATATAGGAAACACAGTAGAGTAGAAGAGTGCTGCTTTCTCAAAAGCACAGTGTGTTTTTTGTAAGGCAAGCTAGAGTTGAATTCCCTTTCATAAACGGAGTTGAATCACATGCAGTTTCTGGTCCTAGCCCTAAGACTTGTTTTCTGGTAAGGAGAGTCATTATTGTGCTCATTTGGCCATACACAGTGCAAATAGCACTCGCGTCTGTACCCAGCAAGTACATTGTATTGGACGCAAGAGAAACTACTGTTCTTATCAGTTTCCTAAGCAGAGTTGAACTAGTTATGGCCATTGTGTGTAGGAAGCACAGTTCTTTGGTTCTGAGCAAGCTGACTGTTCTGGCTATATAGGAAACACAGTAGAGTAGAAGAGTGCTGCTTTCTCAAAAGCAGAGTGTGTTTCTTGTAATGCAAGCTAGAGTTGAATTCCCTTTCATAAACGGAGTTGAATCACATGCAGTTTCTGGTCCTAGCACCAAGAGTTGTTTTCTGGTAAGGAGAGTCACTATTGTGCTCAATTGGCCATACACATTGCAAATAGCACTCGCGTCTGTTCCCAGCAAATGCAGTGTATTGGAAGCAAGAGAAACTACTGTTCTTGTCAGTTTCCTAAGTAGAGTTGAATTAGATATGGCCCTTTTGTGTAGGAAGCACAGTTCTTTAGTTCTGAGCAAGCTGACAATTCTGGCTATATAGGAAACACAGTAGAGTACAAGAGTGCTGCTTTCTCTAAAGTAGAGTGTGTTTCTTGTAAGGCGAGCTAGAGTTGATTTCCCTTTCATAAACGGAGTTGAATCACATGCAGTTTCTGGTCCTAGCAGCAAAAGTTGTTTTCTGGTAAGGAGAGTCACTATTGTGCTCAATTGGCCATACACAGTGCAAATAGCACTCGCTTCTGTTCTCAGCAAGTGCAGTGTATTGGACGCAAGAGAAACTACTGTTCTTGTCAGTTTCCTAAGCAGAGTTGAACTAGTTATGGCCATTGTGTGTAGGAAGCACAATTCTTTGGTTCTGAGCAAGCTGACTGTTCTGGCTCTATAGGAAACACAGTAGAGTAGAAGAGTGCTGGTTTCTGAAAAGCAGAGTGTGTTTCTTGTAAGGCGAGCCAGAGTTTAATTCACTTTCATAAACGGAGTTGAATCACATGCAGTTTCTGGTCCTAGCACCAAGAGTTGTTTTCTGGTAAGGAGAGTCACTATTGTGCTCAATTGGCCTTACACAGTGCAAATAGCACTCTCGTCTTATCCCAGCAAATGAAGTGTATTGGACGCAAGAGAAACTACTGTTCTTGTCAGTTTGCTAAGCAGAGTTGAATTACATATGGCCCTTGTGTGTAGGAAGCACAGTTCTTTAGTTCTGAGCAAGCGGACTGTTCTGGCTATATAGGAAACACAATAGAGTAGAAGAGTGCTGCTTTCTCAAAAGCACAGTGTGTTTCTTGTAAGGCAAGCTAGAGTTGAATTCCCTTTCATAAACGGAGTTGAATCACATGCAGTTTCTGGTCCTAGCCCTAAGAGTTGTTTTCTGGTAAGGAGAGTCACTATTGTGCTCATTTGGCCATACACAGTGCAAATAGCACTCGCGTCTGTACCCAGCAAGTGCATTGTATTGGACGCAAGAGAAACTACTGTTCTTATCAGTTTCCTAAGCAGAGTTGAACTAGTTATGGCCATTGTGTGTAGGAAGCACAGTTCTTTGGTTCTGAGCAAGCTGACTGTTCTGGCTATATAGGAAACAGTAGAGTAGAAGAGTGCTGCTTTCTCAAAAGCAGAGTGTGTTTCTTGTAATGCAAGCTAGAGTTGAATTCCCTTTCATAAACGGAGTTGAATCACATGCAGTTTCTGGTCCTAGCAGCAAGAGTTGTTTTCTGGTAAGGAGAGTCACTATTGTGCTCAATTGGCCATACACATTGCAAATAGCACTCGCGTCTGTTCCCAGCAAATGCAGTGTATTGGAAGCAAGAGAAACTACTGTTCTTGTCAGTTTCCTAAGCAGAGTTGAATTAGATATGGCCCTTTTGTGTAGGAAGCACAGTTCTTTAGTTCTGAGCAAGCTGACAATTCTGGCTATATAGGAAACACAGTAGACTACAAGAGTGCTGCTTTCTCTAAAGTAGAGTGTGTTTCTTGTAAGGCGAGCTAGAGTTGATTTCCCTTTCATAAATGGAGTTGAATCACATGCAGTTTCTGGTCCTAGCAGCAAAAGTTGTTTTCTGGTAAGGAGATTCACTATTGTGCTCAATTGGCCTTACACAGTGCAAATAGCACTCGCGTCTTATCCCAGCAAATGCAGTGTATTGGACGCAAGAGAAACTACTGTTCTTGTCAGTTTGCTAAGCAGAGTTGAATTACATATGGCCCTTGTGTGTAGGAAGCACAGTTCTTTAGTTCTGAGCAAGCTGACTGTTCTGGCTATATAGGAAACACAGTAGAGTAGAAGAGTGCTGTTTTCTCAAAAGCAGAGTGTGTTTCTTTTAATGCAAGCTAGAGTTGAATTCCCTTTCATAAACGGAGTTGAATCACATGCTGTTTGTGGTCCTAGCTGCAAGAGTTGTTTTCTGGTAAGGAGAGTCACTATTGTGCTCATATGGCCATACACATTGCAAATAGCACTCGCGTCTGTTCCCAGCAAATGCAGTGTATTGGAAGCAAGAGAAACTACTGTTCTTGTCAGTTTCCTAAGCAGAGTTGAATTAGATATGGCCCTTTTGTGTAGGAAGCACAGTTCTTTAGTTCTGAGCAAGCTGACAATTCTGGCTATATAGGAAACACAGTAGAGTACAAGAGTGCTGCTTTCTCTAAAGTAGAGTGTGTTTCTTGTAAGGCGAGCTAGAGTTGATTTTCCTTTCATAAACGGAGTTGAATCACATGCAGTTTCTGGTCCTAGCAGCAAAAGTTGTTTTCTGGTAAGGAGAGTCACTATTGTGCTCAATTGGCCATACACAGTGCAAATAGCACTCGCTTTTGTTCTCAGCAAGTGCAGTGTATTTCACGCAAGAGAAACTACTGTTCTTGTCAGTTTCCTAAGCAGAGTTGAACTAGTTATGGCCATTGTGTGTAGGAAGCACAGTTCTTTGGTTCTGAGCAAGCTGACTGTTCTGGCTCTATAGGAAACACAGTAGAGTAGAAGAGTCCTCTTTCTCAAAAGCAGAGTGTGTTTCTTGTAAGGCGAGCCAGAGTTTAATTCCCTTTCATAAACGGAGTTGAATCACATGCAGTTTCTGGTCCTAGCCCTAAGAGTTGTTTTCTGGTAAGGAGAGTCACTATTGTGCTCAATTGGCCATACACATTGCAAATAGCACTCGCGTCTGTTCCCAGCAAATGCAGTGTATTGGAAGCAAGAGAAACTACTGTTCTTGTCAGTTTCCTAAGCAGAGTTGAATTAGATATGGCCCTTTTGTGTAGGAAGCACAGTTCTTTAGTTCTGAGCAAGCTGACAATTCTGGATATATAGGAAACACAGTAGAGTAGAAGAGTGCTGCTTTCTCTAAAGCAGAGTGTGTTTCTTGTAAGGCGAGCTAGAGTTGATTTCCCTTTCATAAACGGAGTTGAATCACATGCAGTTTCTGGTCCTAGCAGCAAAAGTTGTTTTCTGGTAAGGAGAGTCACTATTGTGCTCAATTGGCCATACACAGTGCAAATAGCACTCGCTTCTGTTCTCAGCAAGTGCAGTGTATTGGACGCAAGAGAAACTACTGTTCTTGTCAGTTTCCTAAGCAGAGTTGAACTAGTTATGGCCAATGTGTGTAGGAAGCACAATTCTTTGGTTCTGAGCAAGCTGACTGTTCTCGCTCTATAGAAAACACAGTAGAGTAGAAGAGTGCTGCTTTCTCTAAAGCAGAGTGTGTTTCTTGTAAGGCGAGCTAGAGTTGATTTCCCTTTCATAAACGGAGTTGAATCACATGCAGTTTCTGGTCCTAGCAGCAAAAGTTGTTTTCTGGTAAGGAGAGTCACTATTGTGCTCAATTGGCCATACACATTGCAAATAGCACTCGCGTCAGTTTCCAGCAAATGCAGTGTATTGGAAGCAAGAGAAACTACTGTTCTTGTCAGTTTCCTAAGCAGAGTTGAATTAGATATGGCCCTTTTGTGTAGGAAGCACAGTTCTTTACTTCTGAGCAAGCTGACAATTCTGGCTATATAGGAAACACAGTAGAGTAGAAGAGTGCTGCTTTCTCTAAAGTAGAGTGTGTTTCTTGTAAGGCGAGCTAGAGTTGATTTCCCTTTCATAAACGGAGGTGAGTCACATGCAGTTTCTGGTCCTAGCAGCAAAAGTTGTTTTCTGGTAAGGAGAGTCACTATTGTGCTCAATTGGCCTTACACAGTGCAAATAGCACTCGCGTCTTATCCCAGCAAATGCAGTGTATTGGACGCAAGAGAAACTACTGTTCTTGTCAGTTTGCTAAGCAGAGTTGAATTACATATGGCCCTTGTGTGTAGGAAGCACAGTTCTTTAGTTCTGAGCAAGCTGACTGTTCTGGCTATATAGGAAACACAGTAGAGTAGAAGAGTGCTGCTTTCTCAAAAGCACAGTGTGTTTCTTGTAAGGCAAGCTAGAGTTGAATTCCCTTTCATAAACGGAGTTGAATCACATGCAGTTTCTGGTCCTAGCCCTAAGAGTTGTTTTCTGGTAAGGAGAGTCACTATTGTGCTCATTTGGCCATACACAGTGCAAATAGCACTCGCGTCTGTACCCAGCAAGTGCATTGTATTGGACGCAAGAGAAACTACTGTTCTTATCAGTTTCCTAAGCAGAGTTGAACTAGTTATGGCCATTGTGTGTAGGAAGCACAGTTCTTTGGTTCTGAGCAAGCTGACTGTTCTGGCTATATAGGAAACACAGTAGAGTAGAAGAGTGCTGCTTTCTCAAAAGCAGAGTGTGTTTCTTGTAATGCAAGCTAGAGTTGAATTCCCTTTCATAAACGGAGTTGAATCACATGCAGTTTGTGGTCCTAGCAGCAAGAGTTGTTTTCTGGTAAGGAGAGTCACTATTGTGCTCAATTGGCCATACACATTGCAAATAGCACTCGCGTCTGTTCCCAGCAATGCAGTGTATTGGAAGCAAGAGAAACTACTGTTCTTGTCAGTTTCCTAAGCAGAGTTGAATTAGATATGGCCCTTTTGTGTAGGAAGCACAGTTCTTTAGTTCTGAGCAAGCTGACAATTCTGGCTATATAGGAAACACAGTAGAGTACAAGAGTGCTGCTTTCTCTAAAGTAGAGTGTGTTTCTTGTAAGGCGAGCTAGAGTTGATTTCCCTTTCATAAACGGAGTTGAATCACATGCAGTTTCTGGTCCTAGCAGCAAAAGTTGTTTTCTGGTAAGGAGAGTCACTATTGTGCTCAATTGGCCATACACAGTGCAAATAGCACTAGCTTCTGTTCTCAGGAAATGCAGAGTATTGGACGCAAGAGAAACTACTGTTCTTGTCAGTTTCCTAAGCAGAGTTGAACTAGTTATGGCCATTGTGTGTAGGAAGCACAATTCTTTGGTTCTGAGCAAGCTGACTGTTCTGGCTCTATAGGAAACACAGTAGAGTAGAAGAGTGCTGCTTTCTCAAAAGCAGAGTGTGTTTCTTGTAAGGCGAGCCAGAGTTTAATTCACTTTCATAAACGGAGTTGAATCACATGCAGTTTCTGGTCCTAGCACCAAGAGTTGTTTTCTGGTAAGGAGAGTCACTATTGTGCTCAATTGGCCATACACAGTGCAAATAGCACTCGCGTCTGTTCCCAGCAAATGCAGTGTATTGGAAGCAAGAGAAACTACTGTTCCTGTCAGTTTCCTAAGCAGAGTTGAATTAGATATGTCCCTATTGTGTAGGAAGCACAGTTCTTTAGTTCTGAGCAAGCTGACAATTCTGGCTATATAGGAAACACAGTAGAGTAGAAGAGTGCTGCTTTCTCTAAAGTAGAGTGTGTTTCTTGTAAGGCGACCTAGAGTTGATTTCCCTTTCATAAACGGAGTTGAAGCACATGCAGTTTCTGGTCCTAGCAGCAAAAGTTATTTTCTGGTAAGGAGATTCACTATTGTGCTCAATTGGCCTTACACAGTGCAAATAGCACTCTCGTCTTATCCCAGCAAATGCAGTGTATTGGACGCAAGAGAAACTACTGTTCTTGTCAGTTTGCTAAGCAGAGTTGAATTAAATATGGCCCTTGTGTGTAGGAAGCACAGTTCTTTAGTTCTGAGCAAGCTGACTGTTCTGGCTATATAGGAAACACAGTAGAGTAGAAGAGTGCTGCTTTCTCAAAAGCAGAGTGTGTTTCTTGTAATGCAAGCTAGAGTTGAATTCCCTTTCATAAACGGAGTTGAATCACAGGCAGTTTGTGGTCCTAGCAGCAAGAGTTGTTTTCTGGTAAGGAGAGTCACTATTGTGCTCAATTGGCCATGCACATTGCAAATAGCACTCGCGTCTGTTCCCAGCAAATGCAGTGTATTGGAAGCAAGAGAAACTACTGTTCTTGTCAGTTTCCTAAGCAGAGTTGAATTAGATATGGCCCTTTTGTGTAGGAAGCACAGTTCTTTAGTTCTGAGCAAGCTGACAATTCTGGCTATATAGGAAACACAGTAGAGTAGAAGAGTGCTGCTTTCTCTAAAGCAGAGTGTGTTTCTTGTAAGGCGAGCTAGAGTTGATTTCCCTTTCATAAACGGAGTTGAATCACATGCAGTTTCTGGTCCTAGCAGCAAAAGTTGTTTTCTGGTAAGGAGAGTCACTATTGTGCTCAATTGGCCATACACAGTGCAAATAGCACTAGCTTCTGTTCTCAGCAAGTGCAGTGTATTGGACGCAAGAGAAACTACTATTCTTGTCAGTTTCCTAAGCAGAGTTGAACTAGTTATGGCCATTGTGTGTAGGTAGCACAATTCTTTGGTTCTGAGCAAGCTGACTGTTCTGGCTCTATAGGAAACACAGTAGAGTAGAAGAGTGCTGCTTTCTCAAAAGCAGAGTGTGTTTCTTGTAAGGCGAGCCAGAGTTTAATTCACTTTCATAAACGTAGTTGAATCACATGCAGTTTCTGGTCCTAGCACCAAGAGTTGTTTTCTGGTAAGGAGAGTCACTATTGTGCTCAATTGGCCATACACATTGCAAATAGCACTCGCGTCTGTTCCCAGCAAATGCAGTGTATTGGAAGCAAGAGAAACTACTGTTCTTGTCAGTTTCCTAAGCAGAGTTGAATTAGATATGTCCCTATTGTGTAGGAAGCACAGTTCTTTAGTTCTGAGCAAGCTGACAATTCTGGCTATATAGGAAACACAGTAGAGTAGAAGAGTGCTGCTTTCTCTAAAGTAGAGTGTGTTTCTTGTAAGGCGACCTAGAGTTGATTTCCCGTTCATAAACGGAGTTGAAGCTCATGCAGTTTCTAATCCTAGCAGCAAAAGTTATTTTCTGGTAAGGAGATTCACTATTGTGCTCAATTGGCCTTACACAGTGCAAATAGCACTCTCGTGTTATCCCAGCAAATGCAGTGTATTGGACGCAAGAGAAACTACTGTTCTTGTCAGTTTGCTAAGCAGAGTTGAATTACATATGGCCCTTGTGTGTAGGAAGCACAGTTCTTTAGTTCTGAGCAAGCTGACTGTTCTGGCTATATAGGAAACACAGTAGAGTAGAAGAGTGCTGCTTTCTCAAAAGCACAGTGTGTTTCTTGTAAGGCAAGCTAGAGTTGAATTCCCTTTCATAAACGGAGTTGAATCACATGCTGTTTGTGGTCCTAGCAGCAAGAGTTGTTTTCTGGTAAGGAGAGTCACTATTGTGCTCAAGTGGCCATACACATTGCAAATAGCACTCGCGACTGTTCCCAGCAAATGCAGTGTATTGGAAGCAAGAGAAACTACTGTTCTTGTCAGTTTCCTAAGCAGAGTTGAATTAGATATGGCCCTTTTGTGTAGGAAGCACAGTTCTTTAGTTCTGAGCAAGCTGACAATTCTGGCTATATAGGAAACACAGTAGAGTAGAAGAGTGCTGCTTTCTCTAAAGTAGAGTGTGTTTCTTGTAAGGCGAGCTAGAGTTGATTTCCCTTTCATAAACGGAGTTGAATCACATGCAGTTTCTGGTCCTAGCAGCAAAAGTTGTTTTCTGGTAAGGAGAGTCACTATTGTGCTCAATTGGCCATACACAGTGCAAATAGCACTCGCTTCTGTTCTCAGCAAGTGCAGTGTATTTCACGCAAGAGAAACTACTGTTCTTGTCAGTTTCCTAAGCAGAGTTGAACTAGTTATGGCCATTGTGTGTAGGAAGCACAGTTCTTTGGTTCTGAGCAAGCTGACTGTTCTGGCTCTATAGGAAACACAGTAGAGTAGAAGAGTCCTCTTTCTCAAAAGCAGAGTGTGTTTCTTGTAAGGCGAGCCAGAGTTTAATTCCCTTTCATAAACGGAGTTGAATCACATGCAGTTTCTGGTCCTAGCCCTAAGACTTGTTTTCTGGTAAGGAGAGTCACTATTGTGCTCATTTGGCCATACACAGTGCAAATAGCACTCGCGTCTGTACCCAGCAAGTGCATTGTATTGGACGCAAGAGAAACTACTGTTCTTATCAGTTTCCTAAGCAGAGTTGAACTAGTTATGGCCATTGTGTGTAGGAAGCACAGTTCTTTGGTTCTGAGCAAGCTGACTGTTCTGGCTATATAGGAAACACAGTAGAGTAGAAGAGTGCTGCTTTCTCAAAAGCAGAGTGTGTTTCTTGTAATGCAAGCTAGAGTTGAATTCCCTTTCATAAACGGAGTTGAATCACATGCAGTTTGTGGTCCTAGCAGCAAGAGTTGTTTTCTGGTAAGGAGAGTCACTATTGTGCTCAATTGTCCATACACATTGCAAATAGCACTCGCGTCTGTTCCCAGCAATGCAGTGTATTGGAAGCAAGAGAAACTACTGTTCTTGTCAGTTTCCTAAGCAGAGTTGAATTAGATATGGCCCTTTTGTGTAGGAAGCACAGTTCTTTAGTTCTGAGCAAGCTGACAATTCTGGCTATATAGGAAACACAGTAGAGTACAAGAGTGCTGCTTTCTCTAAAGTAGAGTGTGTTTCTTGTAAGGCGAGCTAGAGTTGATTTCCCTTTCATAAACGGAGTTGAATCACATGCAGTTTCTGGTCCTAGCAGCAAAAGTTGTTTTCTGGTAAGGAGAGTCACTATTGTGCTCAATTGGCCATACACAGTGCAAATAGCACTAGCTTCTGTTCTCAGGAAATGCAGAGTATTGGACGCAAGAGAAACTACTGTTCTTGTCAGTTTCCTAAGCAGAGTTGAACTAGTTATGGCCATTGTGTGTAGGAAGCACAATTCTTTGGTTCTGAGCAAGCTGACTGTTCTGGCTCTATAGGAAACACAGTAGAGTAGAAGAGTGCTGCTTTCTCAAAAGCAGAGTGTGTTTCTTGTAAGGCGAGCCAGAGTTTAATTCACTTTCATAAACGGAGTTGAATCACATGCAGTTTCTGGTCCTAGCACCAAGAGTTGTTTTCTGGTAAGGAGAGTCACTATTGTGCTCAATTGGCCATACACAGTGCAAATAGCACTCGCGTCTGTTCCCAGCAAATGCAGTGTATTGGAAGCAAGAGAAACTACTGTTCCTGTCAGTTTCCTAAGCAGAGTTGAATTAGATATGTCCCTATTGTGTAGGAAGCACAGTTCTTTAGTTCTGAGCAAGCTGACAATTCTGGCTATATAGGAAACACAGTAGAGTAGAAGAGTGCTGCTTTCTCTAAAGTAGAGTGTGTTTCTTGTAAGGCGACCTAGAGTTGATTTCCCTTTCATAAACGGAGTTGAAGCACATGCAGTTTCTGGTCCTAGCAGCAAAAGTTATTTTCTGGTAAGGAGATTCACTATTGTGCTCAATTGGCCTTACACAGTGCAAATAGCACTCTCGTCTTATCCCAGCAAATGCAGTGTATTGGACGCAAGAGAAACTACTGTTCTTGTCAGTTTGCTAAGCAGAGTTGAATTAAATATGGCCCTTGTGTGTAGGAAGCACAGTTCTTTAGTTCTGAGCAAGCTGACTGTTCTGGCTATATAGGAAACACAGTAGAGTAGAAGAGTGCTGCTTTCTCAAAAGCACAGTGTGTTTCTTGTAAGGCAAGCTAGAGTTGAATTCCCTTTCATAAACGGAGTTGAATCACATGCAGTTTCTGGTCCTAGCCCTAAGAGTTGTTTTCTGGTAAGGAGAGTCACTATTGTGCTCATTTGGCCATATACAGTGCAAATAGCACTCGCGTCTGTACCCAGCAAGTGCATTGTATTGGACGCAAGAGAAACTACTGTTCTTATCAGTTTCCTAAGCAGAGTTGAACTAGTTATGGCCATTGTGTGTAGGAAGCACAGTTCTTTGGTTCTGAGCAAGCTGACTGTTCTGGCTATATAGGAAACACAGTAGAGTAGAAGAGTGCTGCTTTCTCAAAAGCAGAGTGTGTTTCTTGTAATGCAAGCTAGAGTTGAATTCCCTTTCATAAACGGAGTTGAATCACATGCAGTTTGTGGTCCTAGCAGCAAGAGTTGTTTTCTGGTAAGGAGAGTCACTATTGTGCTCAATTGGCCATACACATTGCAAATAGCACTCGCGTCTGTTCCCAGCAAATGCAGTGTATTGGAAGCAAGAGAAACTACTGTTCTTGTCAGTTTCCTAAGCAGAGTTGAATTAGATATGGCCCTTTTGTGTAGGAAGCACAGTTCTTTAGTTCTGAGCAAGCTGACAATTCTGGCTATATAGGAAACACAGTAGAGTACAAGAGTGCTGCTTTCTCTAAAGTAGAGTGTGTTTCTTGTAAGGCGAGCTAGAGTTGATTTCCCTTTCATAAACGGAGTTGAATCACATGCAGTTTCTGGTCCTAGCAGCAAAAGTTGTTTTCTGGTAAGGAGATACACTATTGTGCTCAATTGGCCTTACACAGTGCAAATAGCACTCGCGTCTTATCCCAGCAAATGCAGTGTATTGGACGCAAGAGAAACTACTGTTCTTGTCAGTTTGCTAAGCAGAGTTGAATTACATATGGCCCTTGTGTGTAGGAAGCACAGTTCTTTAGTTCTGAGCAAGCTGACTGTTCTGGCTATATAGGAAACACAGTAGAGTAGAAGAGTGCTGCTTTCTCAAAAGCAGAGTGTGTTTCTTGTAATGCAAGCTAGAGTTGAATTCCCTTTCATAAACGGAGTTGAATCACATGCTGTTTGTGGTCCTAGCAGCAAGAGTTGTTTTCTGGTAAGGAGAGTCACTATTGTGCTCAAGTGGCCATACACATTGCAAATAGCACTCGCGTCTGTTCCCAGCAAATGCAGTGTATTGGAAGCAAGAGAAACTACTGTTCTTGTCAGTTTCCTAAGAAGAGTTGAATTAGATATGGCCCTTTTGTGTAGGAAGCACAGTTCTTTAGTTCTGAGCAAGCTGACAATTCTGGCTATATAGGAAACACAGTAGAGTAGAAGAGTGCTGCTTTCTCTAAAGTAGAGTGTGTTTCTTGTAAGGCGAGCTAGAGTTGATTTCCCTTTCATAAACGGAGTTGAATCACATGCAGTTTCTGGTCCTAGCAGCAAAAGTTGTTTTCTGGTAAGGAGAGTCACTATTGTGCTCATTTGGCCATACACAGTGCAAATAGCCCTCGCGTCTGTACCCAGCAAGTGCATTGTATTGGACGCAAGAGAAACTACTGTTCTTATCAGTTTCCTAAGCAGAGTTGAACTAGTTATGGCCATTGTGTGTAGGAAGCACAGTTCTTTGGTTCTGAGCAAGCTGACTGTTCTGGCTATATAGGAAACACAGTAGAGTAGAAGAGTGCTGCTTTCTCAAAAGCAGAGTGTGTTTCTTGTAATGCAAGCTAGAGTTGAATTCCCTTTCATAAACGGAGTTGAATCACATGCAGTTTGTGGTCCTAGCAGCAAGAGTTGTTTTCTGGTAAGGAGAGTCACTATTGTGCTCAATTGGCCATGCACATTGCAAATAGCACTCGCGTCTGTTCCCAGCAAATGCAGTGTATTGGAAGCAAGAGAAACTACTGTTCTTGTCAGTTTCCTAAGCAGAGTTGAATTAGATATGGCCCTTTTGTGTAGGAAGCACAGTTCTTTAGTTCTGAGCAAGCTGACAATTCTGGCTATATAGGAAACACAGTAGAGTAGAAGAGTGCTGCTTTCTCTAAAGCAGAGTGTGTTTCTTGTAAGGCGAGCTAGAGTTGATTTCCCTTTCATAAACGGAGTTGAATCACATGCAGTTTCTGGTCCTAGCAGCAAAAGTTGTTTTCTGGTAAGGAGAGTCACTATTGTGCTCAATTGGCCATACACAGTGCAAATAGCACTAGCTTCTGTTCTCAGCAAGTGCAGTGTATTGGACGCAAGAGAAACTACTGTTCTTGTCAGTTTCCTAAGCAGAGTTGAACTAGTTATGGCCATTGTGTGTAGGTAGCACAATTCTTTGGTTCTGAGCAAGCTGACTGTTCTGGCTCTATAGGAAACACAGTAGAGTAGAAGAGTGCTGCTTTCTCAAAAGCAGAGTGTGTTTCTTGTAAGGCAAGCCAGAGTTTAATTCACTTTCATAAACGTAGTTGAATCACATGCAGTTTCTGGTCCTAGCTCCAAGAGTTGTTTTCTGGTAAGGAGAGTCACTATTGTGCTCAATTGGCCATACACATTGCAAATAGCACTCGCGTCTGTTCCCAGCAAATGCAGTGTATTGGAAGCAAGAGAAACTACTGTTCTTGTCAGTTTCCTAAGCAGAGTTGAATTAGATATGGCCCTATTGTGTAGGAAGCACAGTTCTTTAGTTCTGAGCAAGCTGACAATTCTGGCTATATAGGAAACACAGTAGAGTAGAAGAGTGCTGCTTTCTCTAAAGTAGAGTGTGTTTCTTGTAAGGCGACCTAGAGTTGATTTCCCGTTCATAAACGGAGTTGAAGCTCATGCAGTTTCTGGTCCTAGCAGCAAAAGTTATTTTCTGGTAAGGAGATTCACTATTGTGCTCAATTGGCCTTACACAGTGCAAATAGCACTCTCGTCTTTTCCCAGCAAATGCAGTGTATTGGACGCAAGAGAAACTACTGTTCTTGTCAGTTTGCTAAGCAGAGTTGAATTACATATGGCCCTTGTGTGTAGGAAGCACAGTTCTTTAGTTCTGAGCAAGCTGACTGTTCTGGCTATATAGGAAACACAGTAGAGTAGAAGAGTGCTGCTTTCTCAAAAGCACAGTGTGTTTCTTGTAAGGCAAGCTAGAGTTGAATTCCCTTTCATAAACGGAGTTGAATCACATGCTGTTTGTGGTCCTAGCAGCAAGAGTTGTTTTCTGGTAAGGAGAGTCACTATTGTGCTCAAGTGGCCATACACATTGCAAATAGCACTCGCGACTGTTCCCAGCAAATGCAGTGTATTGGAAGCAAGAGAAACTACTGTTCTTGTCAGTTTCCTAAGCAGAGTTGAATTAGATATGGCCCTTTTGTGTAGGAAGCACAGTTCTTTAGTTCTGAGCAAGCTGACAATTCTGGCTATATAGGAAACACAGTAGAGTAGAAGAGTGCTGCTTTCTCTAAAGTAGAGTGTGTTTCTTGTAAGGCGAGCTAGAGTTGATTTCCCTTTCATAAACGGAGTTGAATCACATGCAGTTTCTGGTCCTAGCAGCAAAAGTTGTTTTCTGGTAAGGAGAGTCACTATTGTGCTCAATTGGCCATACACAGTGCAAATAGCACTCGCTTCTGTTCTCAGCAAGTGCAGTGTATTGGACGCAAGAGAAACTACTGTTCTTGTCAGTTTCCTAAGCAGAGTTGAACTAGTTATGGCCATTGTGTGTAGGAAGCACAGTTCTTTGGTTCTGAGCAAGCTGACTGTTCTGGCTCTATAGGAACCACAGTAGAGTAGAAGAGTGCTGCTTTCTCAAAAGCAGAGTGTGTTTCTTGTAAGGCGAGCCAGAGTTTAATTCCCTTTCATAAACGGAGTTGAATCACATGCAGTTTCTGGTCCTAGCCCTAAGAGTTGTTTTCTGGTAAGGAGAGTCACTATTGTGCTCATTTGGCCATACACAGTGCAAATAGCACTCGCGTCTGTACCCAGCAAATGCAGTGTATTGGACGCAAGAGAAACTACTGTTCTTATCAGTTTCCTAAGCAGAGTTGAACTAGTTATGGCCATTGTGTTTCGGAAGCACAGTTCTTTGGTTCTGAGCAAGCTGACTGTTCTGGCTATATAGGAAACACAGTAGAGTAGAAGAGTGCTGCTTTCTCAAAAGCAGAGTGTGTTTCTTGTAATGCAAGCTAGAGTTGAATTCCCTTTCATAAACGGAGTTGAATCACATGCAGTTTGTGGTCCTAGCAGCAAGAGTTGTTTTCTGGTAAGGAGAGTCACTATTGTGCTCAATTGGCCATACACATTGCAAATAGCACTCGCGTCTGTTCCCAGCAAATGCAGTGTATTGGAAGCAAGAGAAACTACTGTTCTTGTCAGTTTCCTAAGCAGAGTTGAATTAGATATGGCCCTTTTGTGTAGGAAGCACAGTTCTTTAGTTCTGAGCAAGCTGACAATTCTGGCTATATTGGAAACACAGTAGAGTAGAAGAGTGCTGCTTTCTCTAAAGCAGAGTGTGTTTCTTGTAAGGCGAGCTAGAGTTGATTTCCCTTTCATAAACGGAGTTGAATCACATGCAGTTTCTGGTCCTAGCAGCAAAAGTTGTTTTCTGGTAAGGAGAGTCACTATTGTGCTCAATTGGCCATACACAGTGCAAATAGCACTCGCTTCTGTTCTCAGCAAGTGCAGTGTATTGGACGCAAGAGAAACTACTGTTCTTGTCAGTTTCCTAAGCAGAGTTGAACTAGTTATGGCCAATGTGTGTAGGAAGCACAATTCTTTGGTTCTGAGCAAGCTGACTGTTCTCGCTCTATAGGAAACACAGTAGAGTAGAAGAGTGCTGCTTTCTCAAAAGCAGAGTGTGTTTCTTGTAAGGCGAGCCAGAGTTTAATTCACTTTCATAAACGGAGTTGAATCACATGCAGTTTCTGGTCCTAGCACCAAGAGTTGTTTTCTGGTAAGGAGAGTCACTATTGTGCTCATTTGGCCATACACATTGCAAATAGCACTCGCGTCTGTTCCCAGCAAATGCAGTGTATTGGAAGCAAGAGAAACTACTGTTCTTGTCAGTTTCTTAAGCAGAGTTGAATTAGATATGTCCCTTTGGTGTAGGAAGCACAGTTCTTTAGTTCTGAGCAAGCTGACAATTCTGGCTATATAGGAAACACAGTAGAGTAGAAGAGTGCTGCTTTCTCTAAAGTAGAGTGTGTTTTTGTAAGGCGAGCTAGAGTTGATTTCCCTTTCATAAACGGAGTTGAATCACATGCAGTTTCTGGTCCTAGCAGCAAAAGTTGTTTTCTGGTAAGGAGATTCACTATTGTGCTCAATTGGCCTTACACAGTGCAAATAGCACTCGCGTCTTATCCCAGCAAATGCAGTGTATTGGACGCAAGAGAAACTACTGTTCTTGTCAGTTTGCTAAGCAGAGTTGAATTACATATGGCCCTTGTGTGTAGGAAGCACAGTTCTTTAGTTCTGAGCAAGCTGACTGTTCTGGCTATATAGGAAACACAGTAGAGTAGAAGAGTGCTGCTTTCTCAAAAGCACAGTGTGTTTCTTGTAAGGCAAGCTAGAGTTGAATTCCCTGTCATAAACGGAGTTGAATCACATGCAGTTTCTGGTCCTAGCCCTAAGAGTTGTTTTCTGGTAAGGAGAGTCACTATTGTGCTCACTTGGCCATACACAGTGCAAATAGCACTCGCGTCTGTACCCAGCAAGTGCATTGTATTGGACGCAAGAGAAACTACTGTTCTTATCAGTTTCCTAAGCAGAGTTGAACTAGTTATGGCCATTGTGTGTAGGAAGCACAGTTCTTTGGTTCTGAGCAAGCTGACTGTTCTGGCTATATAGGAAACACAGTAGAGTAGAAGAGTGCTGCTTTCTCAAAACCAGAGTGTCTTTCTTGTAATGCAAGCTAGAGTTGAATTCCCTTTCATAAACGGAGTTGAATCACATGCAGTTTGTGGTCCTAGCAGCAAGAGTTGTTTTCTGGTAAGGAGAGTCACTATTGTGCTCAATTGGCCATACACAGTGCAAATAGCACTCGCATCTGTTCCCAGCAAATGCAGTGTATTGGAAGCAAGAGAAACTACTGTTCTTGTCAGTTTCCTAAGCAGAGTTGAATTAGATATGGCCCTTTTGTGTAGGAAGCACAGTTCTTTAGTTCTGAGCAAGCTGACAATTCTGGCTATATAGGAAACACAGTAGAGTACAAGAGTGCTGCTTTCTATAAAGTAGAGTGTGTTTCTTGTAAGGCGAGCTAGAGTTGATTTCCCTTTCATAAACGGAGTTGAATCACATGCAGTTTCTGGTCCTAGCAGCAAAAGTTGTTTTCTGGTAAGGAGATTCACTATTGTGCTCAATTGGCCTTACACAGTGCAAATAGCACTCGCGTCTTATCCCAGCAAATGCAGTGTATTGGACGCAAGAGAAACTACTGTTCTTGTCAGTTTGCTAAGCAGAGTTGAATTACATATGGCCCTTGTGTGTAGGAAGCACAGTTCTTTAGTTCTGAGCAAGCTGACTGTTCTGGCTATATAGGAAACACAGTAGAGTAGAAGAGTGCTGCTTTCTCAAAAGCAGAGTGTGTTTCTTGTAATGCAAGCTAGAGTTGAATTCCCTTTCATAAACGGAGTTGAATCACATGCAGTTTGTGGTCCTAGCAGCAAGAGTTGTTTTCTGGTAAGGAGAGTCACTATTGTGCTCAAGTGGCCATACACATTGCAAATAGCACTCGCGTCTGTTCCCAGCAAATGCAGTGTATTGGAAGCAAGAGAAACTACTGTTCTTGTCAGTTTCCTAAGCAGAGTTGAATTAGATATGGCCCTTTTGTGTAGGAAGCACAGTTCTTTAGTTCTGAGCAAGCTGACAATTCTGGCTATATAGGAAACACAGTAGAGTACAAGAGTGCTGCTTTCTCTAAAGTAGAGTGTGTTTCTTGTAAGGCGACCTAGAGTTGATTTCCCTTTCATAAACGGAGTTGAAGCACATGCAGTTTCTGGTCCTAGCAGCAAAAGTTATTTTCTGGTAAGGAGATTCACTATTGTGCTCAATTGGCCTTACACAGTGCAAATAGCACTCGCGTCTTATCCCAGCAAATGCAGTGTATTGGACGCAAGAGAAACTACTGTTCTTGTCAGTTTGCTAAGCAGAGTTGAATTACATATGGCCCTTGTGTGTAGGAAGCACAGTTCTTTAGTTCTTAGCAAGCTGACTGTTCTGGCTATATAGGAAACACAGTAGAGTAGAAGAGTGCTGCTTTCTCAAAAGCAGAGTGTGTTTCTTGTAAGGCAAGCTAGAGTTGAATTCCCTTTCATAAACGGAGTTGAATCACATGCAGTTTCTGGTCCTAGCCCTAAAGGTTGTTTTCTGGTAAGGAGAGTCACTATTGTGCTCATTTGGCCATACACAGTGCAAATAGCACTCGCGTCTGTACCCAGCAAGTGCATTGTATTGGACGCAAGAGAAACTACTGTTCTTGTCAGTTTCCTAAGCAGAGTTGAACTAGTAGAAGAGTGCTGCTTTCTCTATGGCCAGTTGTGTGTAGGAAGCACAATTCTTTGGTTGCTGAGCAAGCTGACTGTTCTTGTCAGCTCTATAGTTATGGCCAAAGGAAGCACAGTAGAGTACAAGAGTGCTGCTTTCTCAAAAGCAGAGTGTGTTTCTTGTAAGGCGAGCCAGAGTTTAATTCACTTTCATAAACGGAGTTGAATCACATGCAGTTTCTGGTCCTAGCACCAAGAGTTGTTTTCTGGTAAGGAGAGTCACTATTGTGCTCAATTGGCCATACACATTGCAAATAGCACTCGCGTCAGTTTCCAGCAAATGCAGTGTATTGGAAGCAAGAGAAACTACTGTTCTTGTCAGTTTCCTAAGCAGAGTTGAATTAGATATGGCCCTTTTGTGTAGGAAGCACAGTTCTTTACTTCTGAGCAAGCTGACAATTCTGGCTATATACGAAACACAGTAGAGTAGAAGAGTGCTGCTTTCTCTAAAGTAGAGTGTGTTTCTTGTAAGGCGAGCTAGAGTTGATTTCCCTTTCATAAACGGAGGTGAATCACATGCAGTTTCTGGTCCTAGCAGCAAAAGTTGTTTTCTGGTAAGGAGATTCACTATTGTGCTCAATTGGCCTTACACAGTGCAAATAGCACTCGCGTCTTATCCCAGCAAATGCAGTGTATTGGACGCAAGAGAAACTACTGTTCTTGTCAGTTTGCTAAGCAGAGTTGAATTACATATGGCCCTTTTGTGTAGGAAGCACAGTTCTTTAGTTCTGAGCAAGCTGACTGTTCTGGCTATATAGGAAACACAGTAGAGTAGAAGAGTGCTGCTTTCTCAAAAGCACAGTGTGTTTCTTGTAAGGCAAGCTAGAGTTGAATTCCCTTTCATAAACGGAGTTGAATCACATGCAGTTTCTGGTCCTAGCCCTAAGACTTGTTTTCTGGTAAGGAGAGTCACTATTGTGCTCATTTGGCCATACACAGTGCAAATAGCACTCGCGTCTGTACCCAGCAAGTGCATTGTATTGGACGCAAGAGAAACTACTGTTCTTATCAGTTTCCTAAGCAGAGTTGAACTAGTTATGGCCATTGTGTGTAGGAAGCACAGTTCTTTGGTTCTGAGCAAGCTGACTGTTCTGGCTATATAGGAAACACAGTAGAGTAGAAGAGTGCTGCTTTCTCAAAAGCAGAGTGTGTTTCTTGTAATGCAAGCTAGAGTTGAATTCCCTTTCATAAACGGAGTTGAATCACATGCAGTTTGTGGTCCTAGCAGCAAGAGTTGTTTTCTGGTAAGGAGAGTCACTATTGTGCTCAATTGTCCATACACATTGCAAATAGCACTCGCGTCTGTTCCCAGCAAATGCAGTGTATTGGAAGCAAGAGAAACTACTGTTCTTGTCAGTTTCCTAAGCGGAGTTGAATTAGATATGGCCCTTTTGTGTAGGAAGCACAGTTCTTTAGTTCTGAGCAAGCTGACAATTCTGGCTATATAGGAAACACAGTAGAGTACAAGAGTGCTGCTTTCTCTAAAGTAGAGTGTGTTTCTTGTAAGGCGAGCTAGAGTTGATTTCCCTTTCATAAACGGAGTTGAATCACATGCAGTTTCTGGTCCTAGCAGCAAAAGTTGTTTTCTGGTAAGGAGATTCACTATTGTGCTCAATTGGCCTTACACAGTGCAAATAGCACTCGCGTCTTATCCCAGCAAATGCAGTGTATTGGACGCAAGAGAAACTACTGTTCTTGTCAGTTTGCTAAGCAGAGTTGAATTACATATGGCCCTTGTGTGTAGGAAGCACAGTTCTTTAGTTCTGAGCAAGCTGACTGTTCTGGCTATATAGGAAACACAGTAGAGTAGAAGAGTGCTGCTTTCTCAAAGGCAGAGTGTGTTTCTTGTAATGCAAGCTAGAGTTGAATTCCCTTTCATAAACGTAGTTGAATCACATGCAGTTTGTGGTCCTAGCAGCAAGAGTTGTTTTCTGGTAAGGAGAGTCACTATTGTGCTCAAGTGGCCATACACATTGCAAATAGCACTCGCGTCTGTTCCCAGCAAATGCAGTGTATTGGAAGCAAGAGAAACTACTGTTCTTGTCAGTTTCCTAAGCAGAGTTGAATTAGATATGGCCCTTTTGTTTAGGAAGCACAGTTCTTTAGTTCTGAGCAAGCTGACAATTCTGGCTATATAGTAAACACAGTAGAGTACAAGAGTGCTGCTTTCCCTAAAGTAGAGTGTGTTTCTTGTAAGGCGAGCTAGAGTTGATTTCCCTTTCATAAACGGAGTTGAATCACATGCAGTTTCTGGTCCTAGCAGCAAAAGTTGTTTTCTGGTAAGGAGAGTCACTATTGTGCTCAATTGGCCATACACAGTGCAAATAGCACTCGCTTCTGTTCTCAGCAAGTGCAGTGTATTGGACGCAAGAGAAACTACTATTCTTGTCAGTTTCTTAGCAGAGTTGAACTAGTTATGGCCATTGTGTGTAGGAAGCACAGTTCTTTGGTTCTGAGCAAGCTCACTGTTCTGGCTCTATAGGAAACACAGTAGAGTAGAAGAGTGCTGCTTTCTCAAAAGCACAGTGTGTTTCTTGTAAGGCAAGCTAGAGTTGAATTCCCTTTCATAAACGGAGTTGAATCACATGCAGTTTCTGGTCCTAGCCCTAAGAGTTGTTTTCTGGTAAGGAGAGTCACTATTGTGCTCATTTGGCCATACACAGTGCAAATAGCACTCGCGTCTGTACCCAGCAAGTGCATTGTATTGGACGCAAGAGAAACTACTGTTCTTATCAGTTTCCTAAGCAGAGTTGAACTAGTTATGGCCATTGTGTGTAGGAAGCACAGTTCTTTGGTTCTGAGCAAGCTGACTGTTCTGGCTATATAGGAAACACAGTAGAGTGGAAGAGTGCTGCTTTCTCAAAAGCAGAGTGTGTTTCTTGTAATGCAAGCTAGAGTTGAATTCCCTTTCATAAACGGAGTTGAATCACATGCAGTTTCTGGTCCTAGCAGCAAAAGTTGTTTTCTGGTAAGGAGATTCACTATTGTGCTCAATTGGCCTTACACAGTGCAAATAGCACTCGCGTCTTATCCCAGCAAATGCAGTGTATTGGACGCAAGAGAAACTACTGTTCTTGTCAGTTTGCTAAGCAGAGTTGAATTACATAAGGCCCTAGTGTGTAGGAAGCACAGTTCTTTAGTTCTGAGCAAGCTGACAGTTCTGGCTATATAGGAAACACAGTAGAGTAGAAGAGCGCTGCTTTCTCTAAAGCAGAGTGTGTTTCTTGTAAGGCGAGCTAGAGTTCATTTCCCTTTTATAAACGGAGTTGAATCACATGCAGTTTCTGGTCCTAGCAGCAAAAGTTGTTTTCTGGTAAGGAGAGTCACTATTGTGCTCATTTGGCCATACACAGTGCAAATAGCACTCGCGTCTGTACCCAGCAAGTGCATTGTATTGGACGCAAGAGAAACTACTGTTCTTATCAGTTTCCTAAGCAGAGTTGAACTAGTTATGGCCATTGTGTGTAGGAAGCACAGTTCTTTGGTTCTGAGCAAGCTGACTGTTCTGCCTATATAGGAAACACAGTAGAGTAGAAGAGTGCTGCTTTCTCAAAAGCAGAGTGTGTTTCTTGTAATGTAAGCTAGAGTTGAATTCCCTTTCATAAACGGAGTTGAATCACATGCAGTTTCTGGTCCTAGCAGCAAGAGTTGTTTTCTGGTAAGGAGAGTCACTATTGTGCTCAATTGGCCATACACATTGCAAATAGCACTCGCGTCTGTTCCCAGCAAATGCAGTGTATTGGAAGCAAGAGAAACTACTGTTCTTGTCAGTTTCCTAAGCAGAGTTGAATTAGATATGGCCCTTTTGTGTAGGAAGCACAGTTCTTTAGTTCTGAGCAAGCTGACAATTCTGGCTATATAGGAAACACAGTAGAGTAGAAGAGTGCTGCTTTCTCAAAAGCAGAGTGTGTTTCTTGTAAGGCGAGCCAGAGTTTAATTCACTTTCATAAACGGAGTCGAATCACATGCAGTTTCTGGTCCTAGCACCAAGAGTTGTTTTCTGGTAAGGAGAGTCACTATTGTGCTCAATTGGCCATACACATTGCAAATAGCACTTGCGTCTGTTCCCAGCAAATGCAGTGTATTGGAAGCAAGAGAAACTACTGTTCTTGTCAGTTTCCTAAGCAGAGTTGAACTAGTTATGGCCATTGTGTGTAGGAAGCACAGTTCTTTAGTTCTGAGCAAGCTGACTGTTCTGGCTATATAGGAAACACAGTAGAGTAGAAGAGTGCTGCTTTCTCAAAAGCAGAGTGTGTTTCTTGTAAGGCGAGCCAGAGTTTAATTCACTTTCTTAAACGGAGTTGAATCACATGCAGTTTCTGGTCCTAGCACCAAGAGTTGTTTCCTGGTAAGGAGAGTCACTATTGTGCTCAATTGGCCATACACATTGCAAATAGCACTCGCGTCTGTTCCCAGCAAATGCAGTGTATTGGAAGCAAGAGAAACTACTGTTCTTGTCAGTTTCCTAAGCAGAGTTGAATTAGATATGTCCCTTTTGTGTAGGAAGCACAGTTCTTTAGTTCTGAGCAAGCTGACAATTCTGGCTATATAGGAAACACAGTAGAGTAGAAGAGTGCTGCTTTCTCTAAAGTAGAGTGTGTTTTTGTAAGGCGAGCTAGAGTTGATTTCCCTTTCATAAACGGAGTTGAATCACATGCAGTTTCTGGTCCTAGCAGCAAAAGTTGTTTTCTGGTAAGGAGATTCACTATTGTGCTCAATTGGCCTTACACAGTGCAAATAGCACTCGCGTCTTATCCCAGCAAATGCAGTGTATTGGACGCAAGAGAAACTACTGTTCTTGTCAGTTTGCTAAGCAGAGTTGAATTACATATGGCCCTTGTGTGTAGGAAGCACAGTTCTTTAGTTCTGAGCAAGCTGACTGTTCTGGCTATATAGGAAACACAGTAGAGTAGAAGAGTGCTGCTTTCTCAAAAGCACAGTGTGTTTCTTGTAAGGCAAGCTAGAGTTGAATTCCCTGTCATAAACGGAGTTGAATCACATGCAGTTTCTGGTCCTAGCCCTAAGAGTTGTTTTCTGGTAAGGAGAGTCACTATTGTGCTCACTTGGCCATACACAGTGCAAATAGCACTCGCGTCTGTACCCAGCAAGTGCATTGTATTGGACGCAAGAGAAACTACTGTTCTTATCAGTTTCCTAAGCAGAGTTGAACTAGTTATGGCCATTGTGTGTAGGAAGCACAGTTCTTTGGTTCTGAGCAAGCTGACTGTTCTGGCTATATAGGAAACACAGTAGAGTAGAAGAGTGCTGCTTTCTCAAAACCAGAGTGTCTTTCTTGTAATGCAAGCTAGAGTTGAATTCCCTTTCATAAACGGAGTTGAATCACATGCAGTTTGTGGTCCTAGCAGCAAGAGTTGTTTCTGGTAAGGAGAGTCACTATTGTGCTCAATTGGCCATACACAGTGCAAATAGCACTCGCATCTGTTCCCAGCAAATGCAGTGTATTGGACGCAAGAGAAACTACTGTTCTTGTCAGTTTCCTAAGCAGAGTTGAATTAGATATGGCCCTTTTGTGTAGGAAGCACAGTTCTTTAGTTCTGAGCAAGCTGACAATTCTGGCTATATAGGAAACACAGTAGAGTACAAGAGTGCTGCTTTCTATAAAGTAGAGTGTGTTTCTTGCAAGGCGAGCTAGAGTTGATTTCCCTTTCATAAACGGAGTTGAATCACATGCAGTTTCTGGTCCTAGCAGCAAAAGTTGTTTTCTGGTAAGGAGATTCACTATTGTGCTCAATTGGCCTTACACAGTGCAAATAGCACTCGCGTCTTATCCCAGCAAATGCAGTGTATTGGACGCAAGAGAAACTACTGTTCTTGTCAGTTTGCTAAGCAGAGTTGAATTACATATGGCCCTTGTGTGTAGGAAGCACAGTTCTTTAGTTCTGAGCAAGCTGACTGTTCTGGCTATATAGGAAACACAGTAGAGTAGAAGAGTGCTGCTTTCTCAAAAGCAGAGTGTGTTTCTTGTAATGCAAGCTAGAGTTGAATTCCCTTTCATAAACGGAGTTGAATCACATGCAGTTTGTGGTCCTAGCAGCAAGAGTTGTTTTCTGGTAAGGAGAGTCACTATTGTGCTCAAGTGGCCATACACATTGCAAATAGCACTCGCGTCTGTTCCCAGCAAATGCAGTGTATTGGAAGCAAGAGAAACTACTGTTCTTGTCAGTTTCCTAAGCAGAGTTGAATTAGATATGGCCCTTTTGTGTAGGAAGCACAGTTCTTTAGTTCTGAGCAAGCTGACAATTCTGGCTATATAGGAAACACAGTAGAGTACAAGAGTGCTGCTTTCTCTAAAGTAGAGTGTGTTTCTTGTAAGGCGAGCTAGAGTTGATTTCCCTTTCATAAACGGAGTTGAATCACATGCAGTTTCTGGTCCTAGCAGCAAAAGTTGTTTTCTGGTAAGGAGAGTCACTATTGTGCTCAATTGGCCATACACAGTGCAAATAGCACTCGCTTCTGTTCTCAGCAAGTGCAGTGTATTGGACGCAAGAGAAACTACTATTCTTGTCAGTTTCCTAAGCAGAGTTGAACTAGTTATGGCCATTGTGTGTAGGAAGCACAGTTCTTTGGTTCTGAGCAAGCCGACTGTTCTGGCTCTATAGGAAACACAGTAGAGTAGAAGAGTGCTGCTTTCTCTAAAGCAGAGTGTGTTTCTTGTAAGGCGAGCCAGAGTTTAATTCCCTTTCATAAACGGAGTTGAATCACATGCAGTTTCTGGTCCTAGCCCTAAGAGTTGTTTTCTGGTAAGGAGAGTCACTATTGTGCTCATTTGGCCATACACAGTGCAAATAGCACTCGCGTCTGTACCCAGCAAGTGCATTGTATTGGACGCAAGAGAAACTACTGTTCTTGTCAGTTTCCTAAGCAGACTTGAACTAGTCATGGCCATTGTGTGTAGGAAGCACAATTCTTTGGTTCTGAGCAAGCTGACTGTTCTGGCTCTATAGGAAACACAGTAGAGTACAAGAGTGCTGCTTTCTCAAAAGCAGAGTGTGTTTCTTGTAAGGCGAGCCAGAGTTTAATTCACTTTCATAAACGGAGTTGAATCACATGCAGTTTCTGGTCCTAGCACCAAGAGTTGTTTTCTGGTAAGGAGAGTCACTATTGTGCTCAATTGGCCATACACATTGCAAATAGCACTGGCGTCTGTTCCCAGCAAATGCAGTGTATTGGAAGCAAGAGAAACTACTGTTCTTGTCAGTTTCCTAAGCAGAGTTGAATTAGATATGGCCCTATTGTGTAGGAAGCACAGTTCTTTAGTTCTGAGCAAGCTGACAATTCTGGCTATATAGGAAACACAGTAGAGTACAAGAGTGCTGCTTTCTCTAAAGTAGAGTGTGTTTCTTGTAAGGCGACCTAGAGTTGATTTCCCTTTCATAAACGGAGTTGAAGCACATGCAGTTTCTGGTCCTAGCAGCAAAAGTTATTTTCTGGTAAGGAGATTCACTATTGTGCTCAATTGGCCTTACACAGTGCAAATAGCACTCGCGTCTTATCCCAGCAAATGCAGTGTATTGGACGCAAGAGAAACTACTGTTCTTGTCAGTTTGCTAAGCAGAGTTGAATTACATATGGCCCTTGTGTGTAGGAAGCACAGTTCTTTAGTTCTGAGCAAGCTGACTGTTCTGGCTATATAGGAAACACAGTAGAGTAGAAGAGTGCTGCTTTCTCAAAAGCACAGTGTGTTTCTTGTAAGGCAAGCTAGAGTTGAATTCCCTTTCATAAACGGAGTTGAATCACATGCAGTTTCTGGTCCTAGCCCTAAGAGTTGTTTTCTGGTAAGGAGAGTCACTATTGTGCTCATTTGGCCATACACAGTGCAAATAGCACTCGCGTCTGTACCCAGCAAGTGCATTGTATTGGACGCAAGAGAAACTACTGTTCTTATCAGTTTCCTAAGCAGAGTTGAACTAGTTATGGCCATTGTGTGTAGGAAGCACAGTTCTTTGGTTCTGAGCAAGCTGACTGTTCTGGCTATATAGGAAACACAGTAGAGTAGAAGAGTGCTGCTTTCTCAAAAGCAGAGTGTGTTTCTTGTAATGCAAGCTAGAGTTGAATTCCCTTTCATAAACGTAGTTGAATCACATGCAGTTTGTGGTCCTAGCAGCAAGAGTTGTTTTCTGGTAAGGAGAGTCACTATTGTGCTCAAGTGGCCATACACATTGCAAATAGCACTCGCGTCTGTTCCCAGCAAATGCAGTGTATTGGAAGCAAGAGAAACTACTGTTCTTGTCAGTTTCCTAAGCAGAGTTGAATTAGATATGGCCCTTTTGTTTAGGAAGCACAGTTCTTTAGTTCTGAGCAAGCTGACAATTCTGGCTATATAGTAAACACAGTAGAGTACAAGAGTGCTGCTTTCTCTAAAGTACAGTGTGTTTCTTGTAAGGCGAGCTAGAGTTGATTTCCCTTTCATAAACGGAGTTGAATCACATGCAGTTTCTGGTCCTAGCAGCAAAAGTTGTTTTCTGGTAAGGAGAGTCACTATTGTGCTCAATTGGACATACACAGTGCAAATAGCACTCGCTTCTGTTCTCAGCAAGTGCAGTGTATTGGACGCAAGAGAAACTACTATTCTTGTCAGTTTCCTAAGCAGAGTTGAACTAGTTATGGCCATTGTGTGTAGGAAGCACAGTTCTTTGGTTCTGAGCAAGCTCACTGTTCTGGCTCTATAGGAAACACAGTAGAGTAGAAGAGTGCTGCTTTCTCAAAAGCACAGTGTGTTTCTTGTAAGGCAAGCTAGAGTTGAATTCCCTTTCATAAACGGAGTTGAATCACATGCAGTTTCTGGTCCTAGCCCTAAGAGTTGTTTTCTGGTAAGGAGAGTCACTATTGTGCTCATTTGGCCATACACAGTGCAAATAGCACTCGCGTCTGTACCCAGCAAGTGCATTGTATTGGACGCAAGAGAAACTACTGTTCTTATCAGTTTCCTAAGCAGAGTTGAACTAGTTATGGCCATTGTGTGTAGGAAGCACAGTTCTTTGGTTCTGAGCAAGCTGACTGTTCTGGCTATATAGGAAACACAGTAGAGTGGAAGAGTGCTGCTTTCTCAAAAGCAGAGTGTGTTTCTTGTAATGCAAGCTAGAGTTGAATTCCCTTTCATAAACGGAGTTGAATCACATGCAGTTTCTGGTCCTAGCAGCAAAAGTTGTTTTCTGGTAAGGAGATTCACTATTGTGCTCAATTGGCCTTACACAGTGCAAATAGCACTCGCGTCTTATCCCAGCAAATGCAGTGTATTGGACGCAAGAGAAACTACTGTTCTTGTCAGTTTGCTAAGCAGAGTTGAATTACATAAGGCCCTAGTGTGTAGGAAGCACAGTTCTTTAGTTCTGAGCAAGCTGACAGTTCTGGCTATATAGGAAACACAGTAGAGTAGAAGAGCGCTGCTTTCTCTAAAGCAGAGTGTGTTTCTTGTAAGGCGAGCTAGAGTTCATTTCCCTTTTATAAACGGAGTTGAATCACATGCAGTTTCTGGTCCTAGCAGCAAAAGTTGTTTTCTGGTAAGGAGAGTCACTATTGTGCTCATTTGGCCATACACAGTGCAAATAGCACTCGCGTCTGTACCCAGCAAGTGCATTGTATTGGACGCAAGAGAAACTACTGTTCTTATCAGTTTCCTAAGCAGAGTTGAACTAGTTATGGCCATTGTGTGTAGGAAGCACAGTTCTTTGGTTCTGAGCAAGCTGACTGTTCTGCCTATATAGGAAACACAGTAGAGTAGAAGAGTGCTGCTTTCTCAAAAGCAGAGTGTGTTTCTTGTAATGTAAGCTAGAGTTGAATTCCCTTTCATAAACGGAGTTGAATCACATGCAGTTTCTGGTCCTAGCAGCAAGAGTTGTTTTCTGGTAAGGAGAGTCACTATTGTGCTCAATTGGCCATACACATTGCAAATAGCACTCGCGTCTGTTCCCAGCAAATGCAGTGTATTGGAAGCAAGAGAAACTACTGTTCTTGTCAGTTTCCTAAGCAGAGTTGAATTAGATATGGCCCTTTTGTGTAGGAAGCACAGTTCTTTAGTTCTGAGCAAGCTGACAATTCTGGCTATATAGGAAACACAGTAGAGTAGAAGAGTGCTGCTTTCTCAAAAGCAGAGTGTGTTTCTTGTAAGGCGAGCCAGAGTTTAATTCACTTTCATAAACGGAGTCGAATCACATGCAGTTTCTGGTCCTAGCACCAAGAGTTGTTTTCTGGTAAGGAGAGTCACTATTGTGCTCAATTGGCCATACACATTGCAAATAGCACTTGCGTCTGTTCCCAGCAAATGCAGTGTATTGGAAGCAAGAGAAACTACTGTTCTTGTCAGTTTCCTAAGCAGAGTTGAACTAGTTATGGCCATTGTGTGTAGGAAGCACAGTTCTTTATTTCTGAGCAAGCTGACTGTTCTGGCTATATAGGAAACACAGTAGAGTAGAAGAGTGCTGCTTTCTCAAAAGCAGAGTGTGTTTCTTGTAAGGCGAGCCAGAGTTTAATTCACTTTCATAAACGGAGTTGAATCACATGCAGTTTCTGGTCCTAGCACCAAGAGTTGTTTCCTGGTAAGGAGAGTCACTATTGTGCTCAATTGGCCATACACATTGCAAATAGCACTCGCGTCTGTTCCCAGCAAATGCAGTGTATTGGAAGCAAGAGAAACTACTGTTCTTGTCAGTTTCCTAAGCAGAGTTGAATTAGATATGTCCCTTTTGTGTAGGAAGCACAGTTCTTTAGTTCTGAGCAAGCTGACAATTCTGGCTATATAGGAAACACAGTAGAGTAGAAGAGTGCTGCTTTCTCTAAAGTAGAGTGTGTTTTTGTAAGGCGAGCTAGAGTTGATTTCCCTTTCATAAACGGAGTTGAATCACATGCAGTTTCTGGTCCTAGCAGCAAAAGTTGTTTTCTGGTAAGGAGATTCACTATTGTGCTCAATTGGCCTTACACAGTGCAAATAGCACTCGCGTCTTATCCCAGCAAATGCAGTGTATTGGACGCAAGAGAAACTACTGTTCTTGTCAGTTTGCTAAGCAGAGTTGAATTACATATGGCCCTTGTGTGTAGGAAGCACAGTTCTTTAGTTCTGAGCAAGCTGACTGTTCTGGCTATATAGGAAACACAGTAGAGTAGAAGAGTGCTGCTTTCTCAAAAGCACAGTGTGTTTCTTGTAAGGCAAGCTAGAGTTGAATTCCCTGTCATAAACGGAGTTGAATCACATGCAGTTTCTGGTCCTAGCCCTAAGAGTTGTTTTCTGGTAAGGAGAGTCACTATTGTGCTCACTTGGCCATACACAGTGCAAATAGCACTCGCGTCTGTACCCAGCAAGTGCATTGTATTGGACGCAAGAGAAACTACTGTTCTTATCAGTTTCCTAAGCAGAGTTGAACTAGTTATGGCCATTGTGTGTAGGAAGCACAGTTCTTTGGTTCTGAGCAAGCTGACTGTTCTGGCTATATAGGAAACACAGTAGAGTAGAAGAGTGCTGCTTTCTCAAAACCAGAGTGTCTTTCTTGTAATGCAAGCTAGAGTTGAATTCCCTTTCATAAACGGAGTTGAATCACATGCAGTTTGTGGTCCTAGCAGCAAGAGTTGTTTTCTGGTAAGGAGAGTCACTATTGTGCTCAATTGGCCATACACAGTGCAAATAGCACTCGCATCTGTTCCCAGCAAATGCAGTGTATTGGACGCAAGAGAAACTACTGTTCTTGTCAGTTTCCTAAGCAGAGTTGAATTAGATATGGCCCTTTTGTGTAGGAAGCACAGTTCTTTAGTTCTGAGCAAGCTGACAATTCTGGCTATATAGGAAACACAGTAGAGTACAAGAGTGCTGCTTTCTATAAAGTAGAGTGTGTTTCTTGCAAGGCGAGCTAGAGTTGATTTCCCTTTCATAAACGGAGTTGAATCACATGCAGTTTCTGGTCCTAGCAGCAAAAGTTGTTTTCTGGTAAGGAGATTCACTATTGTGCTCAATTGGCCTTACACAGTGCAAATAGCACTCGCGTCTTATCCCAGCAAATGCAGTGTATTGGACGCAAGAGAAACTACTGTTCTTGTCAGTTTGCTAAGCAGAGTTGAATTACATATGGCCCTTGTGTGTAGGAAGCACAGTTCTTTAGTTCTGAGCAAGCTGACTGTTCTGGCTATATAGGAAACACAGTAGAGTAGAAGAGTGCTGCTTTCTCAAAAGCAGAGTGTGTTTCTTGTAATGCAAGCTAGAGTTGAATTCCCTTTCATAAACGGAGTTGAATCACATGCAGTTTGTGGTCCTAGCAGCAAGAGTTGTTTTCTGGTAAGGAGAGTCACTATTGTGCTCAAGTGGCCATACACATTGCAAATAGCACTCGCGTCTGTTCCCAGCAAATGCAGTGTATTGGAAGCAAGAGAAACTACTGTTCTTGTCAGTTTCCTAAGCAGAGTTGAATTAGATATGGCCCTTTTGTGTAGGAAGCACAGTTCTTTAGTTCTGAGCAAGCTGACAATTCTGGCTATATAGGAAACACAGTAGAGTACAAGAGTGCTGCTTTCTCTAAAGTAGAGTGTGTTTCTTGTAAGGCGAGCTAGAGTTGATTTCCCTTTCATAAACGGAGTTGAATCACATGCAGTTTCTGGTCCTAGCAGCAAAAGTTGTTTTCTGGTAAGGAGAGTCACTATTGTGCTCAATTGGCCATACACAGTGCAAATAGCACTCGCTTCTGTTCTCAGCAAGTGCAGTGTATTGGACGCAAGAGAAACTACTATTCTTGTCAGTTTCCTAAGCAGAGTTGAACTAGTTATGGCCATTGTGTGTAGGAAGCACAGTTCTTTGGTTCTGAGCAAGCCGACTGTTCTGGCTCTATAGGAAACACAGTAGAGTAGAAGAGTGCTGCTTTCTCTAAAGCAGAGTGTGTTTCTTGTAAGGCGAGCCAGAGTTTAATTCCCTTTCATAAACGGAGTTGAATCACATGCAGTTTCTGGTCCTAGCCCTAAGAGTTGTTTTCTGGTAAGGAGAGTCACTATTGTGCTCATTTGGCCATACACAGTGCAAATAGCACTCGCGTCTGTACCCAGCAAGTGCATTGTATTGGACGCAAGAGAAACTACTGTTCTTGTCAGTTTCCTAAGCAGACTTGAACTAGTCATGGCCATTGTGTGTAGGAAGCACAATTCTTTGGTTCTGAGCAAGCTGACTGTTCTGGCTCTATAGGAAACACAGTAGAGTACAAGAGTGCTGCTTTCTCAAAAGCAGAGTGTGTTTCTTGTAAGGCGAGCCAGAGTTTAATTCACTTTCATAAACGGAGTTGAATCACATGCAGTTTCTGGTCCTAGCACCAAGAGTTGTTTTCTGGTAAGGAGAGTCACTATTGTGCTCAATTGGCCATACACATTGCAAATAGCACTGGCGTCTGTTCCCAGCAAATGCAGTGTATTGGAAGCAAGAGAAACTACTGTTCTTGTCAGTTTCCTAAGCAGAGTTGAATTAGATATGTCCCTATTGTGTAGGAAGCACAGTTCTTTAGTTCTGAGCAAGCTGACAATTCTGGCTATATAGGAAACACAGTAGAGTACAAGAGTGCTGCTTTCTCTAAAGTAGAGTGTGTTTCTTGTAAGGCGACCTAGAGTTGATTTCCCTTTCATAAACGGAGTTGAAGCACATGCAGTTTCTGGTCCTAGCAGCAAAAGTTATTTTCTGGTAAGGAGATTCACTATTGTGCTCAATTGGCCTTACACAGTGCAAATAGCACTCGCGTCTTATCCCAGCAAATGCAGTGTATTGGACGCAAGAGAAACTACTGTTCTTGTCAGTTTGCTAAGCAGAGTTGAATTACATATGGCCCTTGTGTGTAGGAAGCACAGTTCTTTAGTTCTGAGCAAGCTGACTGTTCTGGCTATATAGGAAACACAGTAGAGTAGAAGAGTGCTGCTTTCTCAAAAGCACAGTGTGTTTCTTGTAAGGCAAGCTAGAGTTGAATTCCCTTTCATAAACGGAGTTGAATCACATGCAGTTTCTGGTCCTAGCCCTAAGAGTTGTTTTCTGGTAAGGAGAGTCACTATTGTGCTCATTTGGCCATACACAGTGCAAATAGCACTCGCGTCTGTACCCAGCAAGTGCATTGTATTGGACGCAAGAGAAACTACTGTTCTTATCAGTTTCCTAAGCAGAGTTGAACTAGTTATGGCCATTGTGTGTAGGAAGCACAGTTCTTTGGTTCTGAGCAAGCTGACTGTTCTGGCTATATAGGAAACACAGTAGAGTAGAAGAGTGCTGCTTTCTCAAAAGCAGAGTGTGTTTCTTGTAATGCAAGCTAGAGTTGAATTCCCTTTCATAAACGTAGTTGAATCACATGCAGTTTGTGGTCCTAGCAGCAAGAGTTGTTTTCTGGTAAGGAGAGTCACTATTGTGCTCAAGTGGCCATACACATTGCAAATAGCACTCGCGTCTGTTCCCAGCAAATGCAGTGTATTGGAAGCAAGAGAAACTACTGTTCTTGTCAGTTTCCTAAGCAGAGTTGAATTAGATATGGCCCTTTTGTTTAGGAAGCACAGTTCTTTAGTTCTGAGCAAGCTGACAATTCTGGCTATATAGTAAACACAGTAGAGTACAAGAGTGCTGCTTTCTCTAAAGTACAGTGTGTTTCTTGTAAGGCGAGCTAGAGTTGATTTCCCTTTCATAAACGGAGTTGAATCACATGCAGTTTCTGGTCCTAGCAGCAAAAGTTGTTTTCTGGTAAGGAGAGTCACTATTGTGCTCAATTGGACATACACAGTGCAAATAGCACTCGCTTCTGTTCTCAGCAAGTGCAGTGTATTGGACGCAAGAGAAACTACTATTCTTGTCAGTTTCCTAAGCAGAGTTGAACTAGTTATGGCCATTGTGTGTAGGAAGCACAGTTCTTTGGTTCTGAGCAAGCTCACTGTTCTGGCTCTATAGGAAACACAGTAGAGTAGAAGAGTGCTGCTTTCTCAAAAGCACAGTGTGTTTCTTGTAAGGCAAGCTAGAGTTGAATTCCCTTTCATAAACGGAGTTGAATCACATGCAGTTTCTGGTCCTAGCCCTAAGAGTTGTTTTCTGGTAAGGAGAGTCACTATTGTGCTCATTTGGCCATACACAGTGCAAATAGCACTCGCGTCTGTACCCAGCAAGTGCATTGTATTGGACGCAAGAGAAACTACTGTTCTTATCAGTTTCCTAAGCAGAGTTGAACTAGTTATGGCCATTGTGTGTAGGAAGCACAGTTCTTTGGTTCTGAGCAAGCTGACTGTTCTGGCTATATAGGAAACACAGTAGAGTAGAAGAGTGCTGCTTTCTCAAAAGCAGAGTGTGTTTCTTGTAATGCAAGCTAGAGTTGAATTCCCTTTCATAAACGGAGTTGAATCACATGCAGTTTCTGGTCCTAGCAGCAAAAGTTGTTTTCTGGTAAGGAGATTCACTATTGTGCTCAATTGGCCTTACACAGTGCAAATAGCACTCGCGTCTTATCCCAGCAAATGCAGTGTATTGGACGCAAGAGAAACTACTGTTCTTGTCAGTTTGCTAAGCAGAGTTGAATTACATAAGGCCCTAGTGTGTAGGAAGCACAGTTCTTTAGTTCTGAGCAAGCTGACAGTTCTGGCTATATAGGAAACACAGTAGAGTAGAAGAGCGCTGCTTTCTCTAAAGCAGAGTGTGTTTCTTGTAAGGCGAGATAGAGTTCATTTCCCTTTTATAAACGGAGTTGAATCACATGCAGTTTCTGGTCCTAGCAGCAAAAGTTGTTTTCTGGTAAGGAGAGTCACTATTGTGCTCATTTGGCCATACACAGTGCAAATAGCACTCGCGTCTGTACCCAGCAAGTGCATTGTATTGGACGCAAGAGAAACTACTGTTCTTATCAGTTTCCTAAGCAGAGTTGAACTAGTTATGGCCATTGTGTGTAGGAAGCACAGTTCTTTGGTTCTGAGCAAGCTGACTGTTCTGCCTATATAGGAAACACAGTAGAGTAGAAGAGTGCTGCTTTCTCAAAAGCAGAGTGTGTTTCTTGTAATGTAAGCTAGAGTTGAATTCCCTTTCATAAACGGAGTTGAATCACATGCAGTTTCTGGTCCTAGCAGCAAGAGTTGTTTTCTGGTAAGGAGAGTCACTATTGTGCTCAATTGGCCATACACATTGCAAATAGCACTCGCGTCTGTTCCCAGCAAATGCAGTGTATTGGAAGCAAGAGAAACTACTGTTCTTGTCAGTTTCCTAAGCAGAGTTGAATTAGATATGGCCCTTTTGTGTAGGAAGCACAGTTCTTTAGTTCTGAGCAAGCTGACAATTCTGGATATAGGAAACACAGTAGAGTAGAAGAGTGCTGCTTTCTCAAAAGCAGAGTGTGTTTCTTGTAAGGCGAGCCAGAGTTTAATTCACTTTCATAAACGGAGTTGAATCACATGCAGTTTCTGGTCCTAGCACCAAGAGTTGTTTTCTGGTAAGGAGAGTCACTATTGTGCTCAATTGGCCATACACATTGCAAATAGCACTTGCGTCTGTTCCCAGCAAATGCAGTGTATTGGAAGCAAGAGAAACTACTGTTCTTGTCAGTTTCCTAAGCAGAGTTGAACTAGTTATGGCCATTGTGTGTAGGAAGCACAGTTCTTTAGTTCTGAGCAAGCTGACTGTTCTGGCTATATAGGAAACACAGTAGAGTAGAAGAGTGCTGCTTTCTCAAAAGCAGAGTGTGTTTCTTGTAATGCAAGCTAGAGTTGAATTCCCTTTCATAAACGGAGTTGAATCACATGCAGTTTCTGGTCCTAGCCCTAAGAGTTGTTTTCTGGTAAGGAGAGTCACTATTGTGCTCATTTGGCCATACACAGTGCAAATAGCACTCGCGTCTGTACCCAGCAAGTGCATTGTATTGGACGCAAGAGAAACTACTGTTCTTATCAGTTTCCTAAGCAGAGTTGAACTAGTTATGGCCATTGTGTGTAGGAAGCACAGTTCTTTGGTTCTGAGCAAGCTGACTGTTCTGGCTATATAGGAAACACAGTAGAGTAGAAGAGTGCTGCTTTCTCAAAAGCAGAGTGTGTTTCTTGTAATGCAAGCTAGAGTTGAATTCCCTTTCATAAACGGAGTTGAATCACATGGAGTTTCTGGTCCTAGCAGCAAGAGTTGTTTTCTGGTAAGGAGAGTCACTATTGTGCTCAATTGGCCATACACATTGCAAATAGCACTCGCGTCTGTTCCCAGCAAATGCAGTGTATTGGAAGCAAGAGAAACTACTGTTCTTGTCAGTTTCCTAAGCAGAGTTGAATTAGATTTGGCTCTTTTGTGTAGGAAGCACAGTTCTTTACTTCTGAGCAAGCTGACAATTCTGTCTATATAGGAAACACAGTAGAGTATAAGAGTGCTGCTTTCTCTAAAGTAGAGTGTGTTTCTTGTAAGGCGAGCTAGAGTTGATTTCCCTTTCATAAACGGAGTTGAATCACATGCAGTTTCTGGTCCTAGCAGCAAAAGTTGTTTTCTGGTAAGGAGATTCACTATTGTGCTCAATTGGCCTTACACAGTGCAAATAGCACTCGCGTCTTATCCCAGCAAATGCAGTGTATTGGACGCAAGAGAAACTACTGTTCTTGTCAGTTTGCTAAGCAGAGTTGAATTACATATGGCCCTTGTGTGTAGGAAGCACAGTTCTTTAGTTCTGAGCAAGCTGACAGTTCTGGCTATATAGGAAACACAGTAGAGTAGAAGAGCGCTGCTTTCTCTAAAGCAGAGTGTGTTTCTTGTAAGGCGAGCTAGAGTTCATTTCCCTTTTATAAACGGAGTTGAATCACATGCAGTTTCTGGTCCTAGCAGCAAAAGTTGTTTTCTGGTAAGGAGAGTCACTATTGTGCTCAATTGGCCATACACAGTGCAAGTAGCACTCGCTTCTGTTCTCAGCAAGTGCAGTGTATTGGACGCAAGAGAAACTACTGTTCTTGTCAGTTTCCTAAGCAGAGTTGAACTAGTTATGGCCATTGTGTGTAAGAAGCACAGTTCTTTGGTTCTGAGCAAGCTGACTGTTCTGGCTATATAGGAAACACAGTAGAGTAGAAGAGTGCTGCTTTCTCAAAAGCAGAGTGTGTTTCTTGTAAGGCGAGCCAGAGTTTAATTCACTTTCATAAACCGAGTTGAATCACATGCAGTTTCTGGTCCTAGCACCAAGAGTTGTTTTCTGGTAAGGAGAGTCACTATTTTGCTCAATTGGCCATACACATTGCAAATAGCACTCGCGTCTGTTCCCAGCAAATGCAGTGTATTGGAAGCAAGAGAAACTGCTGTTCTTGTCAGTTTCCTAAGCAGAGTTGAATTAGATATGTCCCTTTTGTGTAGGAAGCACAGTTCTTTAGTTCTGAGCAAGCTGACAATTCTGGCTATATAGGAAACACAGTAGAGTAGAAGAGTGCTGCTTTCTCTAAAGTAGAGTGTGTTTCTTGTAAGGCGAGCTAGAGTTCATTTCCCTTTCATAAACGGAGTTGAATCACATGCAGTTTCTGGTTCTAGCAGCAAAATTTGTTTTCTGGTAAGGAGATTCACTATTGTGCTCAATTGGCCTTACACAGTGCAAATAGCACTCGCGTCTTATCCCAGCAAATGCAGTGTATTGGACGCAAGAGAAACTACTGTTCTTGTCAGTTTGCTAAGCAGAGTTGAATTCCATATGGCCCTTGTGTGTAGGAAGCACAGTTCTTTAGTTCTGAGCAAGTTGACTGTTCTGGCTATATAGGAAACACAGTAGAGTAGAAGAGTGCTGCTTTCTCAAAAGCACAGTGTGTTTCTTGTAAGGCAAGCTAGAGTTGAATTCCCTTTCATAAACGGAGTTGAATCACATGCAGTTTCTGGTCCTAGCAGCAAAAGTTGTTTTCTGGTAAGGAGATTCACTATTGTGCTCAATTGGCCTTACACAGTGCAAATAGCACTCGCGTCTTATCCCAGCAAATGCAGTGTATTGGACGCAAGAGAAACTACTGTTCTTGTCAGTTTGCTAAGCAGAGTTGAATTCCATATGGCCCTTGTGTGTAGGAAGCACAGTTCTTTAGTTCTGAGCAAGCTGACAGTTCTGGCTAATTAGGAAACACAGTAGAGTAGAAGAGCGCTGCTTTCTCTAAAGCAGAGTGTGTTTCTTGTAAGGCGAGCTAGAGTTCATTTCCCTTTTATAAACGGAGTTGAATCACATGCAGTTTCTGGTCCTAGCAGCAAAAGTTGTTTTCTGGTAAGGAGAGTCACTATTGTGCTCATTTGGCCATACACAGTGCAAATAGCACTCGCGTCTGTACCCAGCAAGTGCATTGTATTGGACGCAAGAGAAACTACTGTTCTTATCAGTTTCCTAAGCAGAGTTGAACTAGTTATGGCCATTGTGTGTAGGAAGCACAGTTCTTTGGTTCTGAGCAAGCTGACTGTTCTGCCTATATAGGAAACACAGTAGAGTAGAAGAGTGCTGCTTTCTCAAAAGCAGAGTGTGTTTCTTGTAATGTAAGCTAGAGTTGAATTCCCTTTCATAAACGGAGTTGAATCACATGCAGTTTCTGGTCCTAGCAGCAAGAGTTGTTTTCTGGTAAGGAGAGTCACTATTGTGCTCAATTGGCCATACACATTGCAAATAGCACTCGCGTCTGTTCCCAGCAAATGCAGTGTATTGGAAGCAAGAGAAACTACTGTTCTTGTCAGTTTCCTAAGCAGAGTTGAATTAGATATGGCCCTTTTGTGTAGGAAGCACAGTTCTTTAGTTCTGAGCAAGCTGACAATTCTGGCTATATAGGAAACACAGTAGAGTAGAAGAGTGCTGCTTTCTCAAAAGCAGAGTGTGTTTCTTGTAAGGCGAGCCAGAGTTTAATTCACTTTCATAAACGGAGTTGAATCACATGCAGTTTCTGGTCCTAGCACCAAGAGTTGTTTTCTGGTAAGGAGAGTCACTATTGTGCTCAATTGGCCATACACATTGCAAATAGCACTTGCGTCTGTTCCCAGCAAATGCAGTGTATTGGAAGCAAGAGAAACTACTGTTCTTGTCAGTTTCCTAAGCAGAGTTGAACTAGTTATGGCCATTGTGTGTAGGAAGCACAGTTCTTTAGTTCTGAGCAAGCTGACTGTTCTGGCTATATAGGAAACACAGTAGAGTAGAAGAGTGCTGCTTTCTCAAAAGCAGAGTGTGTTTCTTGTAATGCAAGCTAGAGTTGAATTCCCTTTCATAAACGGAGTTGAATCACATGCAGTTTCTGGTCCTAGCCCTAAGAGTTGTTTTCTGGTAAGGAGAGTCACTATTGTGCTCATTTGGCCATACACAGTGCAAATAGCACTCGCGTCTGTACCCAGCAAGTGCATTGTATTGGACGCAAGAGAAACTACTGTTCTTATCAGTTTCCTAAGCAGAGTTGAACTAGTTATGGCCATTGTGTGTAGGAAGCACAGTTCTTTGGTTCTGAGCAAGCTGACTGTTCTGGCTATATAGGAAACACAGTAGAGTAGAAGAGTGCTGCTTTCTCAAAAGCAGAGTGTGTTTCTTGTAATGCAAGCTAGAGTTGAATTCCCTTTCATAAACGGAGTTGAATCACATGGAGTTTCTGGTCCTAGCAGCAAGAGTTGTTTTCTGGTAAGGAGAGTCACTATTGTGCTCAATTGGCCATACACATTGCAAATAGCACTCGCGTCTGTTCCCAGCAAATGCAGTGTATTGGAAGCAAGAGAAACTACTGTTCTTGTCAGTTTCCTAAGCAGAGTTGAATTAGATTTGGCTCTTTTGTGTAGGAAGCACAGTTCTTTACTTCTGAGCAAGCTGACAATTCTGTCTATATAGGAAACACAGTAGAGTAGAAGAGTGCTGCTTTCTCTAAAGTAGAGTGTGTTTCTTGTAAGGCGAGCTAGAGTTGATTGCCCTTTCATAAACGGAGTTGAATCACATGCAGTTTCTGGTCCTAGCAGCAAAGTTGTTTTCTGGTAAGGAGATTCACTATTGTGCTCAATTGGCCTTACACAGTGCAAATAGCACTCGCGTCTTATCCCAGCAAATGCAGTGTATTGGACGCAAGAGAAACTACTGTTCTTGTCAGTTTCCTAAGCAGAGTTGAATTAGATATGGCCCTTGTGTGTAGGAAGCACAGTTCTTTAGTTCTGAGCAAGCTGACAGTTCTGGCTATATAGGAAACACAGTAGAGTAGAAGAGCGCTGCTTTCTCTAAAGCAGAGTGTGTTTCTTGTAAGGCGAGCTAGAGTTCATTTCCCTTTTATAAACGGAGTTGAATCACATGCAGTTTCTGGTCCTAGCAGCAAAAGTTGTTTTCTGGTAAGGAGAGTCACTATTGTGCTCAATTGGCCATACACAGTGCAAGTAGCACTCGCTTCTGTTCTCAGCAAGTGCAGTGTATTGGACGCAAGAGAAACTACTGTTCTTATCAGTTTCCTAAGCAGAGTTGAACTAGTTATGGCCATTGTGTGTAAGAAGCACAGTTCTTTGGTTCTGAGCAAGCTGACTGTTCTGGCTATATAGGAAACACAGTAGAGTAGAAGAGTGCTGCTTTCTCAAAAGCAGAGTGTGTCTCTTGTAAGGCGAGCCAGAGTTTAATTCACTTTCATAAACCGAGTTGAATCACATGCAGTTTCTGGTCCTAGCACCAAGAGTTGTTTTCTGGTAAGGAGAGTCACTATTTTGCTCAATTGGCCATACACATTGCAAATAGCACTCGCGTCTGTTCCCAGCAAATGCAGTGTATTGGAAGCAAGAGAAACTGCTGTTCTTGTCAGTTTCCTAAGCAGAGTTGAATTAGATATGTCCCTTTTGTGTAGGAAGCACAGTTCTTTAGTTCTGAGCAAGCTGACAATTCTGGCTATATAGGAAACACAGTAGAGTAGAAGAGTGCTGCTTTCTCTAAAGTAGAGTGTGTTTCTTGTAAGGCGAGCTAGAGTTCATTTCCCTTTCATAAACGGAGTTGAATCACATGCAGTTTCTGGTTCTAGCAGCAAAAGTTGTTTTCTGGTAAGGAGATTCACTATTGTGCTCAATTGGCCTTACACAGTGCAAATAGCACTCGCGTCTTATCCCAGCAAATGCAGTGTATTGGACACAAGAGAAACTACTGTTCTTGTCAGTTTGCTAAGCAGAGTTGAATTCCATATGGCCCTTGTGTGTAGGAAGCACAGTTCTTTAGTTCTGAGCAAGTTGACTGTTCTGGCTATATAGGAAACACAGTAGAGTAGAAGAGTGCTGCTTTCTCAAAAGCACAGTGTGTTTCTTGTAAGGCAAGCTAGAGTTGAATTCCCTTTCATAAACGGAGTTGAATCACATGCAGTTTCTGGTCCTAGCCCTAAGAGTTTTTTTCGGGTAAGAAGAGTCACTATTGTGCTCATTTGGCCATACACAGTGCAAATAGCACTCGCGTCTGTACCCAGCAAGTGCATTGTATTGGACGCAAGAGAAACTACTGTTCTTATCAGTTTCCTAAGCAGAGTTGAACTAGTTATGGCCATTGTGTGTAGGAAGCACAGTTCTTTGGTTCTGAGCAAGCTGACTGTTCTGGCTATATAGGAAACACAGTAGAGTAGAAGAGTGCTGCTTTCTCAAAAGCAGAGTGTGTTTCTTGTAATGCAAGCTAGAGTTGAATTCCCTTTCATAAACGGAGTTGAATCACATGCAGTTTGTGGTCCTAGCAGCAAGAGTTGTTTTCTGGTAAGGAGAGTCACTATTGTGCTCAATTGGCCATACACATTGCAAATAGCACTCGCGTCAGTTCCCAGCAAATGCAGTGTATTGGAAGCAAGAGAAACTACTGTTCTTGTCAGTTTCCTAAGTAGAGTTGAATTAGATATGGCCCTTTTGTGTAGGAAGCACAGTTCTTTAGTTCTGAGCAAGCTGACAATTCTGGCTATATAGGAAACACAGTAGAGTACAAGAGTGCTGCTTTCTCTAAAGTAGAGTGTGTTTCTTGTAAGGCGAGCTAGAGTTGATTTCCCTTTCATAAACGGAGTTGAATCACATGCAGTTTCTGGTCCTAGCAGCAAAAGTTGTTTTCTGGTAAGGAGAGTCACTTTTGTGCTCAATTGGCCATACACAGTGCAAATAGCACTCGCTTCTGTTCTCAGCAAGTGCAGTGTATTGGACGCAAGAGAAACTACTGTTCTTGTCAGTTTCCTAAGCAGAGTTGAACTAGTTATGGCCATTGTGTGTAGGAAGCACAATTCTTTGGTTCTGAGCAAGCTGACTGTTCTGGCTCTATAGGAAACACAGTAGAGTAGAAGAGTGCTGCTTTCTCAAAAGCAGAGTGTGTTTCTTGTAAGGCGAGCCAGAGTTTAATTCACTTTCATAAACGGAGTTGAATCACATGCAGTTTCTGGTCCTAGCACCAAGAGTTGTTTTCTGGTAAGGAGAGTCACTATTGTGCTCAATTGGCCATACACATTGCAAATAGCACTTGCGTCTGTTCCCAGCAAATGCAGTGTATTGGAAGCAAGAGAAACTACTGTTCTTGTCAGTTTCCTAAGCAGAGTTGAACTAGTTATGGCCATTGTGTGTAGGAAGCACAGTTCTTTGGTTCTGAGCAAGCTGACGGTTCTGGCTATATAGGAAACACTGTAGAGTAGAAGAGTGCTGCTTTCTCAAAAGCAGAGTGTGTTTCTTGTAATGCAAGCTAGAGTTGAATTCCCTTTCATAAACGGAGTTGAATCACATGGAGTTTCTGGTCCTAGCAGCAAGAGTTGTTTTCTGGTAAGGAGAGTCACTATTGTGCTCAATTGGCCATACACATTGCAAATAGCACTCGCGTCTGTTCCCAGCAAATGCAGTGTATTGGAAGAAAGAGAAACTACTGTTCTTGTCAGTTTCCCAAGCAGAGTTGAATTAGATTTGGCTCTTTTGTGTAGGAAGCACAGTTCTTTACTTCTGAGCAAGCTGACAATTCTGTCTATATAGGAAACACAGTAGAGTAGAAGAGTGCTGCTTTCTCTAAAGTAGAGTGTGTTTCTTGTAAGGCGAGCTAGAGTTGATTTCCCTTTCATAAACGGAGTTGAATCACATGCAGTTTCTGGTCCTAGCAGCAAAAGTTGTTTTCTGTTAAGGAGATTCACTATTGTGCTCAATTGGCCTTACACAGTGCAAATAGCACTCGCGTCTTATCCCAGCAAATGCAGTGTATTGGACGCAAGAGAAACTACTGTTCTTGTCAGTTTCCTAAGCAGAGTTGAATTACATATGGCCCTTGTGTGTAGGAAGCACAGTTCTTTAGTTCTGAGCAAGCTGACAGTTCTGGCTATATAGGAAACACAGTAGAGTAGAAGAGCGCTGCTTTCTCTAAAGCAGAGTGTGTTTCTTGTAAGGCGAGCTAGAGTTCATTTCCCTTTTATAAACGGAGTTGAATCACATGCAGTTTCTGGTCCTAGCAGCAAAAGTTGTTTTCTGGTAAGGAGAGTCACTATTGTGCTCAATTGGCCATACACAGTGCAAATAGCACTCGCTTCTGTTCTCAGCAAGTGCAGTGTATTGGACGCAAGAGAAACTACTGTTCTTGTCAGTTTCCTAAGCAGAGTTGAACTAGTTATGGCCATTGTGTGTAAGAAGCACAGTTCTTTGGTTCTGAGCAAGCTGACTGTTCTGGCTATATAGGAAACACAGTAGAGTAGAAGAGTGCTGCTTTCTCAAAAGCAGAGTGTGTTTCTTGTAAGGCGAGCCAGAGTTTAATTCACTTTCATAAACCGAGTTGAATCACATGCAGTTTCTGGTCCTAGCACCAAGAGTTGTTTTCTGGTAAGGAGAGTCACTATTTTGCTCAATTGGCCATACACATTGCAAATAGCACTCGCGTCTGTTCCCAGCAAATGCAGTGTATTGGAAGCAAGAGAAACTACTGTTCTTGTCAGTTTCCTAAGCAGAGTTGAATTAGATATGTCCCTTTTGTGTAGGAAGCACAGTTCTTTAGTTCTGAGCAAGCTGACAATTCTGGCTATATAGGAAACACAGTAGAGTAGAAGAGTGCTGCTTTCTCTAAAGTAGAGTGTGTTTCTTGTAAGGCGAGCTAGAGTTCATTTCCCTTTCATAAACGGAGTTGAATCACATGCAGTTTCTGGTTCTAGCAGCAAAAGTTGTTTTCTGGTAAGGAGATTCACTATTGTGCTCAATTGGCCTTACACAGTGCAAATAGCACTCGCGTCTTATCCCAGCAAATGCAGTGTATTGGACGCAAGAGAAACTACTGTTCTTGTCAGTTTGCTAAGCAGAGTTGAATTCCATATGGCCCTTGTGTGTAGGAAGCACAGTTCTTTAGTTCTGAGCAAGCTGACTGTTCTGGCTATATAGGAAACACAGTAGAGTAGAAGAGTGCTGCTTTCTCAAAAGCAGAGTGTGTTTCTTGTAAGGCAAGCTAGAGTTGAATTCCCTTTCATAAACGGAGTTGAATCACATGCAGTTTCTGGTCCTAGCCCTAAGAGTTGTTTTCTGGTAAGGAGAGTTACTATTGTGCTCATTTGGCCATACACAGTGCAAATAGCACTCGCGTCTGTACCCAGCAAGTGCATTGTATTGGACGCAAGAGAAACTACTGTTCTTATCAGTTTCCTAAGCAGAGTTGAACTAGTTATGGCCATTGTGTGTAGGAAGCACAGTTCTTTGGTTCTGAGCAAGCTGACTGTTCTGGCTATATAGGAAACACAGTAGAGTAGAAGAGTGCTGCTTTCTCAAAAGCAGAGTGTGTTTCTTGTAATGCAAGCTAGAGTTGAATTCCCTTTCATAAACGGAGTTGAATCACATGCAGTTTGTGGTCCTAGCAGCAAGAGTTGTTTTCTGGTAAGGAGAGTCACTATTGTGCTCAATTGGCCATACACATTGCAAATAGCACTCGCGTCAGTTCCCAGCAAATGCAGTGTATTGGAAGCAAGAGAAACTACTGTTCTTGGAAGTTTCCTAAGCAGAGTTGAATTAGATATGGCCCTTTTGTGTAGGAAGCACAGTTCTTTAGTTCTGAGCAAGCTGACAATTCTGGCTATATAGGAAACACAGTAGAGTAGAAGAGTGCTGCTTTCTCTAAAGTAGAGTGTGTTTCTTGTAAGGCGAGCTAGAGTTGATTTCCCTTTCATAAACGGAGTTGAATCACATGCAGTTTCTGGTCCTAGCAGCAAAAGTTGTTTTCTGGTAAGGAGAGTCACTTTTGTGCTCAATTGGCCATACACAGTGCAAATAGCACTCGCTTCTGTTCTCAGCAAGTGCAGTGTATTGGACGCAAGAGAAACTACTGTTCTTGTCAGTTTCCTAAGCAGAGTTGAACTAGTTATGGCCATTGTGTGTAGGAAGCACAATTCTTTGGTTCTGAGCAAGCTGACTGGTCTGGCTCTATAGGAAACACAGTAGAGTAGAAGAGTGCTGCTTTCTCAAAAGCAGAGTGTGTTTCTTGTAAGGCGAGCCAGAGTTTAATTCACTTTCATAAACGGAGTTGAATCACATGCAGTTTCTGGTCCTAGCACCAAGAGTTGTTTTCTGGTAAGGAGAGTCACTATTGTGCTCAATTGGCCATACACATTGCAAACAGCACTTGCGTCTGTTCCCAGCAAATGCAGTGTATTGGAAGCAAGAGAAACTACTGTTCTTGTCAGTTTCCTAAGCAGAGTTGAACTAGTTATGGCCATTGTGTGTAGGAAGCACAGTTCTTTGGTTCTGAGCAAGCTGACTGTTCTGGCTATATAGGAAACACTGTAGAGTAGAAGAGTGCTGCTTTCTCAAAAGCAGAGTGTGTTTCTTGTAATGAAAGCTAGAGTTGAATTCCCTTTCATAAACGGAGTTGAATCACATGGAGTTTCTGGTCCTAGCAGCAAGAGTTGTTTTCTGGTAAGGAGAGTCACTATTGTGCTCAATTGGCCATACACATTGCAAATAGCACTCGCGTCTGTTCCCAGCAAATGCAGTGTATTGGAAGCAAGAGAAACTACTGTTCTTGTCAGTTTCCTAAGCAGAGTTGAATTAGATTTGGCTCTTTTGTGTAGGAAGCACAGTTCTTTACTTCTGAGCAAGCTGATAATTCTGTCTATATAGGAAACACAGTAGAGTAGAAGAGTGCTGCTTTCTCTAAAGTAGAGTGTGTTTCTTGTAAGGCGAGCTAGAGTTGATTTCCCTTTCATAAACGGAGTTGAATCACATGCAGTTTCTGGTCCTAGCAGCAAAAGTTGTTTTCTGGTAAGGAGATTCACTATTGTGCTCAATTGGCCTTACACAGTGCAAATAGCACTCGCGTCTTATCCCAGCAAATGCAGTGTATTGGACGCAAGAGAAACTACTGTTCTTGTCAGTTTCCTAAGCAGAGTTGAATTACATATGGCCCTTGTGTGTAGGAAGCACAGTTCTTTAGTTCTGAGCAAGCTGACTGTTCTGGCTATATAGGAAACACAGTAGAGTAGAAGAGTGCTGCTTTCTCAAAAGCAGAGTGTGTTTCTTGTAATGCAAGCTAGAGTTGAATTCCCTTTCATAAACGGAGTTGAATCACATGCTGTTTGTGGTCCTAGCAGCAAGAGTTGTTTTCTGGTAAGGAGAGTCACTATTGTGCTCGTGGCCATACACATTGCAAATAGCACTCGCGTCTGTTCCCAGCAAATGCAGTGTATTGGAAGCAAGAGAAACTACTGTTCTTGTCAGTTTCCTAAGCAGAGTTGAATTAGATATGGCCCTTTTGTGTAGGAAGCACAGTTCTTTAGTTCTGAGCAAGCTGACAATTCTGGCTATATAGGAAACACAGTAGAGTACAAGAGTGCTGCTTTCTCTAAAGTAGAGTGTGTTTCTTGTAAGGCGAGCTAGAGTTGATTTCCCTTTCATAAACGGAGTTGAATCACATGCAGTTTCTGGTCCTAGCAGCAAAAGTTGTTTTCTGGTAAGGAGAGTCACTATTGTGCTCAATTGGCCATACACAGTGCAAATAGCACTCGCTTCTGTTCTCAGCAAGTGCAGTGTATTGGACGCAAGAGAAACTACTGTTCTTGTCAGTTTCCTAAGCAGAGTTGAACTAGTTATGGCCATTGTGTGTAGGAAGCACAGTTCTTTGGTTCTGAGCAAGCTGACTGTTCTGGCTCTATAGGAACCACAGTAGAGTAGAAGAGTGCTGCTTTCTCAAAAGCAGAGTGTGTTTCTTGTAAGGCGAGCCAGAGTTTAATTCCCTTTCATAAACGGAGTTGAATCACATGCAGTTTCTGGTCCTAGCCCTAAGAGTTGTTTTCTGGTAAGGAGAGTCACTATTGTGCTCATTTGGCCATACACAGTGCAAATAGCACTCGCGTCTGTACCCAGCAAGTGCATTGTATTGGACGCAAGAGAAACTACTGTTCTTATCAGTTTCCTAAGCAGAGTTGAACTAGTTATGGCCATTGTGTGTAGGAAGCACAGTTCTTTGGTTCTGAGCAAGCTGACTGTTCTGGCTATATAGGAAACACAGTAGAGTAGAAGAGTGCTGCTTTCTCAAAAGCAGAGTGTGTTTCTTGTAATGCAAGCTAGAGTTGAATTCCCTTTCATAAACGGAGTTGAATCACATGCAGTTTGTGGTCCTAGCAGCAAGAGTTGTTTTCTGGTAAGGAGAGTCACTATTGTGCTCAATTGGCCATACACATTGCAAATAGCACTCGCGTCTGTTCCCAGCAAATGCAGTGTATTGGAAGCAAGAGAAACTACTGTTCTTGTCAGTTTCCTAAGTAGAGTTGAATTAGATATGGCCCTTTTGTGTAGGAAGCACAGTTCTTTAGTTCTGAGCAAGCTGACAATTCTGGCTATATAGGAAACACAGTAGAGTAGAAGAGTGCTGCTTTCTCTAAAGCAGAGTGTGTTTCTTGTAAGGCGAGCTAGAGTTGATTTCCCTTTCATAAACGGAGTTGAATCACATGCAGTTTCTGGTCCTAGCAGCAAAAGTTGTTTTCTGGTAAGGAGAGTCACTATTGTGCTCAATTGGCCATACACAGTGCAAATAGCACTCGCTTCTGTTCTCAGCAAGTGCAGTGTATTGGACGCAAGAGAAACTACTGTTCTTGTCAGTTTCCTAAGCAGAGTTGAACTAGTTATGGCCAATGTGTGTAGGAAGCACAATTCTTTGGTTCTGAGCAAGCTGACTGTTCTGGCTATATAGGAAACACAGTAGAGTAGAAGAGTGCTGCTTTCTCAAAAGCACAGTGTGTTTCTTGTAATGCATGCTAGAGTTGAATTCCCTTTCATAAACGGAGTTGAATCACATGCTGTTTGTGGTCCTAGCAGCAAGAGTTGTTTTCTGGTAAGGAGAGTCACTATTGTGCTCGTGGCCATACACATTGCAAATAGCACTCGCGTCTGTTCCCAGCAAATGCAGTGTATTGGAAGCAAGAGAAACTACTGTTCTTGTCAGTTTCCTAAGCAGAGTTGAATTAGATATGGCCCTTTTGTGTAGGAAGCACAGTTCTTTAGTTCTGAGCAAGCTGACAATTCTGGCTATATAGGAAACACAGTAGAGTACAAGAGTGCTGCTTTCTCTAAAGTAGAGTGTGTTTCTTGTAAGGCGAGCTAGAGTTGATTTCCCTTTCATAAACGGAGTTGAATCACATGCAGTTTCTGGTCCTAGCAGCAAAAGTTGTTTTCTGGTAAGGAGAGTCACTATTGTGCTCAATTGGCCATACACAGTGCAAATAGCACTCGCTTCTGTTCTCAGCAAGTGCAGTGTATTGGACGCAAGAGAAACTACTGTTCTTGTCAGTTTCCTAAGCAGAGTTGAACTAGTTATGGCCATTGTGTGTAGGAAGCACAGTCCTTTGGTTCTGAGCAAGCTGACTCTTCTGGCTCTATAGGAAACACAGTAGAGTAGAAGAGTGCTGCTTTCTCACAAGCAGAGTGTGTTTCTTGTAAGTCGAGCCAGAGTTTAATTCCCTTTCATAAACGGAGTTGAATCACATGCAGTTTTTGGTCCTAGCCCTAAGAATTGTTTTCTGGTAAGGAGAGTCACTATTGTGCTCATTTGGCCATACACAGTGCAAATAGCACTCGCGTCTGTACCCAGCAAGTGCATTGTATTGGACGCAAGAGAAACTACTGTTCTTATCAGTTTCCTAAGCAGAGTTGAACTAGTTATGGCCATTATGTGTAGGAAGCACAGTTCTTTGGTTCTGAGCAAGCTGACTGTTCTGGCTATATAGGAAACACAGTAGAGTAGAAGAGTGCTGCTTTCTCAAAAGCAGAGTGTGTTTCTTGTAATGCAAGCTAGAGTTGAATTCCCTTTCATAAACGGAGTTGAATCACATGCAGTTTGTTGTCCTAGCAGCAAGAGTTGTTTTCTGGTAAGGAGAGTCACTATTGTGCTCAATTGGCCATACACATTGCAAATAGCACTCGCGTCTGTTCCCAGCAAATGCAGTGTATTGGAAGCAAGAGAAACTACTGTTCTTGTCAGTTTGCTAAGCAGAGTTGAATTACATATGGCCCTTGTGTGTAGGAAGCACAGTTCTTTAGTTCTGAGCAAGCTGACTGTTCTGGCTATATAGGAAACACAGTAGAGTAGAAGAGTGCTGCTTTCTCAAAAGCAGAGTGTGTTTCTTGTAAGGCAAGCTAGAGTTGAATTCCCTTTCATAAACGGAGTTGAATCACATGCAGTTTCTGGTCCTAGCCCTAAAGGTTGTTTTCTGGTAAGGAGAGTCACTATTGTGCTCATTTGGCCATACACAGTGCAAATAGCACTCGCGTCTGTACCCAGCAAGTGCATTGTATTGGACGCAAGAGAAACTACTGTTCTTATCAGTTTCCTAAGCAGAGTTGAACTAGTTATGGCCATTGTGTGTAGGAAGCACAGTTCTTTGGTTCTGAGCAAGCTGACTGTTCTGGCTATATAGGAAACACAGTAGAGTAGAAGAGTGCTGCTTTCTCAAAAGCAGAGTGTGTTTCTTGTAATGCAAGCTAGAGTTGAATTCCCTTTCATAAACGGAGTTGAATCACATGCAGTTTGTGGTCCTAGCAGCAAGAGTTGTTTTCTGGTAAGGAGAGTCACTATTGTGCTCAATTGGCCATACACATTGCAAATAGCACTCGCGTCTGTTCCCAGCAAATGCAGTGTATTGGAAGCAAGAGAAACTACTGTTCTTGTCAGTTTCCTAAGCAGAGTTGAATTAGATATGGCCCTTTTGTGTAGGAAGCACAGTTCTTTAGTTCTGAGCAAGCTGACAATTCTGGCTATATAGCAATCACAGTAGAGTACAAGAGTGCTGCTTTCTCTAAAGTAGAGTGTGTTTCTTGTAAGGCGAGCTAGAGTTGATTTCCCTTTCATAAACGGAGTTGAATCACATGCAGTTTCTGGTCCTAGCAGCAAAAGTTGTTTTCTGGTAAGGAGATTCACTATTGTGCTCAATTGGCCTTACACAGTGCAAATAGCACTCGCGTCTTATCCCAGCAAATGCAGTGTATTGGACGCAAGAGAAACTACTGTTCTTGTCAGTTTGCTAAGCAGAGTTGAATTACATATGGCCCTTGTGTGTAGGAAGCACAGTTCTTTAGTTCTGAGCAAGCTTACTGTTCTGGCTATATAGGAAACACAGTAGAGTAGAAGAGTTCTGCTTTCTCAAAAGCAGAGTGTGTTTCTTGTAATGCAAGCTAGAGTTGAATTCCCTTTCATAAACGGAGTTGAATCACATGCTGTTTGTGGTCCTAGCAGCAAGAGTTGTTTTCTGGTAAGGAGAGTCACTATTGTGCTCGTGGCCATACACATTGCAAATACACTCGCGTCTGTTCCCAGCAAATGCAGTGTATTGGAAGCAAGAGAAACTACTGTTCTTGTCAGTTTCCTAAGCAGAGTTGAATTAGATATGGCCCTTTTGTGTAGGAAGCACAGTTCTTTAGTTCTGAGCAAGCTGACAATTCTGGCTATATAGGAAACACAGTAGAGTACAAGAGTGCTGCTTTCTCTAAAGTAGAGTGTGTTTCTTGTAAGGCGAGCTAGAGTTGATTTCCCTTTCATAAACGGAGTTGAATCACATGCAGTTTGTGGTCCTAGCAGCAAGAGTTGTTTTCTGGTAAGGAGAGTCACTATTGTGCTCAATTGGCCATACACATTGCAAATAGCACTCGCGTCTGTTCCCAGCAAATGCAGTGTATTGGACGCAAGAGAAACTACTGTTCTTGTCAGTTTGCTAAGCAGAGTTGAATTACATATGGCCCTTTTGTGTAGGAAGCACAGTTCTTTAGTTCTGAGCAAGCTGACTGTTCTGGCTATATAGGAAACACAGTAGAGTAGATGAGTGCTGCTTTCTCAAAAGCACAGTGTGTTTCTTGTAAGGCAAGCTAGAGATGAATTCCCTTTCATAAACGGAGTTGAATCACATGCAGTTTCTGGTCCTAGCCCTAAGACTTGTTTTCTGGTAAGGAGAGTCACTATTGTGCTCATTTGGCCATACACAGTGCAAATAGCCCTCGCGTCTGTACCCAGCAAGTGCATTGTATTGGACGCAAGAGAAACTACTGTTCTTATCAGTTTCCTAAGCAGAGTTGAACTAGTTATGGCCATTGTGTGTAGGAAGCACAGTTCTTTGGTTCTGAGCAAGCTGACTGTTCTGGCTATATAGGAAACACAGTAGAGTAGAAGAGTGCTGCTTTCTCAAAAGCAGAGTGTGTTTCTTGTAATGCAAGCTAGAGTTGAATTCCCTTTCATAAACGGAGTTGAATCACATGCAGTTTGTGGTCCTAGCAGCAAGAGTTGTTTTCTGGTAAGGAGAGTCACTATTGTGCTCAATTGGCCATACACATTGCAAATAGCACTCGCGTCTGTTCCCAGCAAATGCAGTGTATTGGAAGCAAGAGAAACTACTGTTCTTGTCAGTTTCCTAAGTAGAGTTGAATTAGATATGGCCCTTTTGTGTAGGAAGCACAGTTCTTTAGTTCTGAGCAAGCTGACAATTCTGGCTATATAGGAAACACAGTAGAGTACAAGAGTGCTGCTTTCTCTAAAGTAGAGTGTGTTTCTTGTAAGGCGAGCTAGAGTTGATTTCCCTTTCATAAACGGAGTTGAATCACATGCAGTTTCTGGTCCTAGCAGCAAAAGTTGTTTTCTGGTAAGGAGAGTCACTATTGTGCTCAATTGGCCATACACAGTGCAAATAGCACTAGCTTCTGTTCTCAGCAAGTGCAGTGTATTGGACGCAAGAGAAATTACTGTTCTTGTAAGTTTCCTAAGCAGAGTTGAACTAGTTATGGCCATTGTGTGTAGGAAGCACAATTCTTTGGTTCTGAGCAAGCTGACTGTTCTGGCTCTATAGGAAACACAGTAGAGTAGAAGAGTGCTGCTTTCTCAAAAGCAGAGTGTGTTTCTTGTAAGGCGAGCCAGAGTTTAATTCACTTTCATAAACGGAGTTGAATCACATGCAGTTTCTGGTCCTAGCACCAAGAGTTGTTTTCTGGTAAGGAGAGTCACTATTGTGCTCAATTGGCCATACACATTGCAAATAGCACTCGCGTCTGTTCCCAGCAAATGCAGTGTATTGGAAGCAAGAGAAACTACTGTTCTTGTCAGTTTCCTAAGCAGAGTTGAATTAGATATGTCCCTATTGTGTAGGAAGCACAGTTCTTTAGTTCTGAGCAAGTTGACAATTCCGGCTATATAGGAAACACAGTAGAGTAGAAGAGTGCTGCTTTCTCTAAAGTAGAGTGTGTTTCTTGTAAGGCGACCTAGAGTTGATTTCCCTTTCATAAACGGAGTTGAAGCACATGCAGTTTCTGGTCCTAGCAGCAAAAGTTATTTTCTGGTAAGGAGATTCACTATTGTGCTCAATTGGCCTTACACAGTGCAAATAGCACTCTCGTCTTATCCCAGCAAATGCAGTGTATTGGACGCAAGAGAAACTACTGTTCTTGTCAGTTTGCTAAGCAGAGTTGAATTAAATATGGCCCTTGTGTGTAGGAAGCACAGTTCTTTAGTTCTGAGCAAGCTGACTGTTCTGGCTATATAGGAAACACAGTAGAGTAGAAGAGTGCTGCTTTCTCAAAAGCACAGTGTGTTTCTTGTAAGGCAAGCTAGAGTTGAATTCCCTTTCATAAACGGAGTTGAATCACATGCAGTTTCTGGTCCTAGCCCTAAGAGTTGTTTTCTGGTAAGGAGAGTCACTATTGTGCTCATTTGGCCATACACAGTGCAAATAGCACTCGCGTCTGTACCCAGCAAGTGCATTGTATTGGACGCAAGAGAAACTACTGTTCTTATCAGTTTCCTAAGCAGAGTTGAACTAGTTATGGCCATTGTGTGTAGGAAGCACAGTTCTTTGGTTCTGAGCAAGCTGACTGTTCTGGCTATATAGGAAACACAGTAGAGTACAAGAGTGCTGCTTTCTCTAAAGTAGAGTGTGTTTCTTGTAAGGCGAGCTAGAGTTGATTTCCCTTTCATAAACGGAGTTGAATCACATGCAGTTTCTGGTCCTAGCAGCAAAAGTTGTTTTCTGGTAAGGAGAATCACTATTGTGCTCAATTGGCCATACACAGTGCAAATAGCACTAGCTTCTGTTCTCAGCAAGTGCAGTGTATTGGACGCAAGAGAATCTGCTGTTCTTGTCAGTTTCCTAAGCAGAGTTGAACTAGTTATGGCCATTGTGTGTAGGAAGCACAATTCATTGGTTCTGAGCAAGCTGACTGTTCTGGCTCTATAGGAAACACAGTAGAGTAGAAGAGTGCTGCTTTCTCAAAAGCAGAGTGTGTTTCTTGTAAGGCGAGCCAGAGTTTAATTCACTTTCATAAACGGAGTTGAATCACATGCAGTTTCTGGTCCTAGCACCAAGACTTGTTTTCTGGTAAGGAGAGTCACTATTGTGCTCAATTGGCCATACACATTGCAAATAGCACTCGCGTCTGTTCCCAGCAAATGCAGTGTATTGGAAGCAAGAGAAACTACTGTTCTTGTCAGTTTCCTAAGCAGAGTTGAATTAGATATGGCCCTATTGTGTAGGAAGCACAGTTCTTTAGTTCTGAGCAAGCTGACAATTCTGGCTATATAGGAAACACAGTAGAGTACAAGAGTGCTGCTTTCTCTAAAGTAGAGTGTGTTTCTTGTAAGGCGACCTAGAGTTGATTTCCCTTTCATAAACGGAGTTGAAGCACATGCAGTTTCTGGTCCTAGCAGCAAAAGTTATTTTCTGGTAAGGAGATTCACTATTGTGCTCAATTGGCCTTACACAGTGCAAATAGCACTCTCGTCTTATGCCAGCAAATGCAGTGTATTGGACGCAAGAGAAACTACTGTTCTTGTCAGTTTGCTAAGCAGAGTTGAATTACATATGGCCCTTGTGTGTAGGAAGCACAGTTCTTTAGTTCTGAGCAAGCTGACTGTTCTGGCTATATAGGAAACACAGTAGAGTAGAAGAGTGCTGCTTTCTCAAAAGCACAGTGTGTTTCTTGTAAGGCATGCTAGAGTTGAATTCCCTTTCATAAACGGAGTTGAATCACATGCTGTTTGTGGTCCTAGCAGCAAGAGTTGTTTTCTGGTAAGGAGAGTCACTATTGTGCTCAAGTGGCCATACACATTGCAAATAGCACTCGCGTCTGTTCCCAGCAAATGCAGTGTATTGGAAGCAAGAGAAACTACTGTTCTTGTCAGTTTCCTAAGCAGAGTTGAATTAGATATGGCCCTTTTGTGTAGGAAGCACAGTTCTTTAGTTCTGAGCAAGCTGACAATTCTGGCTATATAGGAAACACAGTAGAGTAGAAGAGTGCTGCTTTCTCTAAAGTAGAGTGTGTTTCTTGTAAGGCGAGCTAGAGTTGATTTCCCTTTCATAAACGGAGTTGAATCACATGCAGTTTCTGGTCCTAGCAGCAAAAGTTGTTTTCTGGTAAGGAGAGTCACTATTGTGCTCAATTGGCCATACACAGTGCAAATAGCACTCGCTTCTGTTCTCAGCAAGTGCAGTGTATTGGACGCAAGAGAAACTACTGTTCTTGTCAGTTTCCTAAGCAGAGTTGAACTAGTTATGGCCATTGTGTTTAGGAAGCACAGTTCTTTGGTTCTGAGCAAGCTGACTGTTCTGGCTCTATAGGAACCACAGTAGAGTAGAAGAGTGCTGCTTTCTCAAAAGCAGAGTGTGTTTCTTGTAAGGCGAGCCAGAGTTTAATTCCCTTTCATAAACGGAGTTGAATCACATGCAGTTTCTGGTCCTAGCCCTAAGAGTTGTTTTCTGGTAAGGAGAGTCACTATTGTGCTCATTTGGCCATACACAGTGCAAATAGCACTCGTGTCTGTACCCAGCAAATGCAGTATATTGGACGCAAGAGAAACTACTGTTCTTATCAGTTTCCTAAGCAGAGTTGAACTAGTTATGGCCATTGTTTGTAGGAAGCACAGTTCTTTGGTTTTGAGCAAGCTGACTGTTCTAGCTATATAGGAAACACAGTAGAGTAGAAGAGTGCTGCTTTCTCAAAAGCAGAGTGTGTTTCTTGTAATGCAAGCTAGAGTTGAATTCCCTTTCATAAACGGAGTTGAATCACATGCAGTTTGTGGTCCTAGCAGCAAGAGTTGTTTTCTGGTAAGGAGAGTCACTATTGTGCTCAATTGGCCATACACATTGCAAATAGCACTCGCGTCTGTTCCCAGCAAATGCAGTGTATTGGAAGCAAGAGAAACTACTGTTCTTGTCAGTTTCCTAAGTAGAGTTGAATTAGATATGGCCCTTTTGTGTAGGAAGCACAGTTCTTTAGTTCTGAGCAAGCTGACAATTCTGGCTATATAGGAAACACAGTAGAGTACAAGAGTGCTGCTTTCTCTAAAGTAGAGTGTGTTTCTTGTAAGGCGAGCTAGAGTTGATTTCCCTTTCATAAACGGAGTTGAATCACATGCAGTTTCTGGTCCTAGCAGCAAAAGTTGTTTTCTGGTAAGGAGAGTCACTATTGTGCTCAATTGGCCATACACAGTGCAAATAGCACTAGCTTCTGTTCTCAGCAAGTGCAGTGTATTGGACGCAAGAGAAATTACTGTTCTTGTAAGTTTCCTAAGCAGAGTTGAACTAGTTATGGCCATTGTGTGTAGGAAGCACAATTCTTTGGTTCTGAGCAAGCTGACTGTTCTGGCTCTATAGGAAACACAGTAGAGTAGAAGAGTGCTGCTTTCTCAAAAGCAGAGTGTGTTTCTTGTAAGGCGAGCCAGAGTTTAATTCACTTTCATAAACGGAGTTGAATCACATGCAGTTTCTGGTCCTAGCACCAAGAGTTGTTTTCTGGTAAGGAGAGTCACTATTGTGCTCAATTGGCCATACACATTGCAAATAGCACTCGCGTCTGTTCCCAGCAAATGCAGTGTATTGGAAGCAAGAGAAACTACTGTTCTTGTCAGTTTCCTAAGCAGAGTTGAATTAGATATGTCCCTATTGTGTAGGAAGCACAGTTCTTTAGTTCTGAGCAAGCTGACAATTCCGGCTATATAGGAAACACAGTAGAGTAGAAGAGTGCTGCTTTCTCTAAAGTAGAGTGTGTTTCTTGTAAGGCGACCTAGAGTTGATTTCCCTTTCATAAACGGAGTTGAAGCACATGCAGTTTCTGGTCCTAGCAGCAAAAGTTATTTTCTGGTAAGGAGATTCACTATTGTGCTCAATTGGCCTTACACAGTGCAAATAGCACTCTCGTCTTATCCCAGCAAATGCAGTGTATTGGACGCAAGAGAAACTACTGTTCTTGTCAGTTTGCTAAGCAGAGTTGAATTAAATATGGCCCTTGTGTGTAGGAAGCACAGTTCTTTAGTTCTGAGCAAGCTGACTGTTCTGGCTATATAGGAAACACAGTAGAGTAGAAGAGTGCTGCTTTCTCAAAAGCACAGTGTGTTTCTTGTAAGGCAAGCTAGAGTTGAATTCCCTTTCATAAACGGACTTGAATCACATGCAGTTTCTGGTCCTAGCCCTAAGAGTTGTTTTCTGGTAAGGAGAGTCACTATTGTGCTCATTTGGCCATACACAGTGCAAATAGCACTCGCGTCTGTACCCAGCAAGTGCATTGTATTGGACGCAAGAGAAACTACTGTTCTTATCAGTTTCCTAAGCAGAGTTGAACTAGTTATGGCCATTGTGTGTAGGAAGCACAGTTCTTTGGTTCTGAGCAAGCTGACTGTTCTGGCTATATAGGAAACACAGTAGAGTACAAGAGTGCTGCTTTCTCTAAAGTAGAGTGTGTTTCTTGTAAGGCGAGCTAGAGTTGATTTCCCTTTCATAAACGGAGTTGAATCACATGCAGTTTCTGGTCCTAGCAGCAAAAGTTGTTTTCTGGTAAGGAGATTCACTATTGTGCTCAATTGGCCATACACAGTGCAAATAGCACTAGCTTCTGTTCTCAGCAAGTGCAGTGTATTGGACGCAAGAGAATCTGCTGTTCTTGTCAGTTTCCTAAGCAGAGTTGAACTAGTTATGGCCATTGTGTGTAGGAAGCACAATTCATTGGTTCTGAGCAAGCTGACTGTTCTGGCTCTATAGGAAACACAGTAGAGTAGAAGAGTGCTGCTTTCTCAAAAGCAGAGTGTGTTTCTTGTAAGGCGAGCCAGAGTTTAATTCACTTTCATAAACGGAGTTCAATCACATGCAGTTTCTGGTCCTAGCACCAAGACTTGTTTTCTGGTAAGGAGAGTCACTATTGTGCTCAATTGGCCATACACATTGCAAATAGCACTCGCGTCTGTTCCCAGCAAATGCAGTGTATTGGAAGCAAGAGAAACTACTGTTCTTGTCAGTTTCCTAAGCAGAGTTGAATTAGATATGGCCCTATTGTGTAGGAAGCACAGTTCTTTAGTTCTGAGCAAGCTGACAATTCTGGCTATATAGGAAACACAGTAGAGTACAAGAGTGCTGCTTTCTCTAAAGTAGAGTGTGTTTCTTGTAAGGCGACCTAGAGTTGATTTCCCTTTCATAAACGGAGTTGAAGCACATGCAGTTTCTGGTCCTAGCAGCAAAAGTTATTTTCTGGTAAGGAGATTCACTATTGTGCTCAATTGGCCTTACACAGTGCAAATAGCACTCTCGTCTTATGCCAGCAAATGCAGTGTATTGGACGCAAGAGAAACTACTGTTCTTGTCAGTTTGCTAAGCAGAGTTGAATTACATATGGCCCTTGTGTGTAGGAAGCACAGTTCTTTAGTTCTGAGCAAGCTGACTGTTCTGGCTATATAGGAAACACAGTAGAGTAGAAGAGTGCTGCTTTCTCAAAAGCACAGTGTGTTTCTTGTAAGGCATGCTAGAGTTGAATTCCCTTTCATAAACGGAGTTGAATCACATGCTGTTTGTGGTCCTAGCAGCAAGAGTTGTTTTCTGGTAAGGAGAGTCACTATTGTGCTCAAGTGGCCATACACATTGCAAATAGCACTCGCGTCTGTTCCCAGCAAATGCAGTGTATTGGAAGCAAGAGAAACTACTGTTCTTGTCAGTTTCCTAAGCAGAGTTGAATTAGATATGGCCCTTTTGTGTAGGAAGCACAGTTCTTTAGTTCTGAGCAAGCTGACAATTCTGGCTATATAGGAAACACAGTAGAGTAGAAGAGTGCTGCTTTCTCTAAAGTAGAGTGTGTTTCTTGTAAGGCGAGCTAGAGTTGATTTCCCTTTCATAAACGGAGTTGAATCACATGCAGTTTCTGGTCCTAGCAGCAAAAGTTGTTTTCTGGTAAGGAGAGTCACTATTGTGCTCAATTGGCCATACACAGTGCAAATAGCACTCGCTTCTGTTCTCAGCAAGTGCAGTGTATTGGACGCAAGAGAAACTACTGTTCTTGTCAGTTTCCTAAGCAGAGTTGAACTAGTTATGGCCATTGTGTGTAGGAAGCACAGTTCTTTGGTTCTGAGCAAGCTGACTGTTCTGGCTCTATAGGAACCACAGTAGAGTAGAAGAGTGCTGCTTTCTCAAAAGCAGAGTGTGTTTCTTGTAAGGCGAGCCAGAGTTTAATTCCCTTTCATAAACGGAGTTGAATCACATGCAGTTTCTGGTCCTAGCCCTAAGAGTTGTTTTCTGGTAAGGAGAGTCACTATTGTGCTCATTTGGCCATACACAGTGCAAATAGCACTCGTGTCTGTACCCAGCAAATGCAGTGTATTGGACGCAAGAGAAACTACTGTTCTTATCAGTTTCCTAAGCAGAGTTGAACTAGTTATGGCCATTGTTTGTAGGAAGCACAGTTCTTTGGTTTTGAGCAAGCTGACTGTTCTAGCTATATAGGAAACACAGTAGAGTAGAAGAGTGCTGCTTTCTCAAAAGCAGAGTGTGTTTCTTGTAATGCAAGCTAGAGTTGAATTCCCTTTCATAAACGGAGTTGAATCACATGCAGTTTGTGGTCCTAGCAGCAAGAGTTGTTTTCTGGTAAGGAGAGTCACTATTGTGCTCAATTGGCCATACACATTGCAAATAGCACTCGCGTCTGTTCCCAGCAAATGCAGTGTATTGGAAGCAAGAGAAACTACTGTTCTTGTCAGTTTCCTAAGCAGAGTTGAATTAGATATGGCCCTTTTGTGTAGAAAGCACAGTTCTTTAGTTCTGAGCAAGCTGACAATTCTGGCTATATAGGAAACACAGTAGAGTAGAAGAGTGCTGCTTTCTCTAAAGCAGAGTGTGTTTCTTGTAAGGCGAGCTAGAGTTGATTTCCCTTTCATAAACGGAGTTGAATCACATGCAGTTTCTGGTCCTAGCAGCAAAAGTTTTCTGGTAAGGAGAGTCACTATTGTGCTCAATTGGCCATACACAGTGCAAATAGCACTCGCTTCTGTTCTCAGCAAGTGCAGTGTATTGGACGCAAGAGAAACTACTGTTCTTGTCAGTTTCCTAAGCAGAGTTGAACTAGTTATGGCCAATGTGTGTAGGAAGCACAATTCTTTGGTTCTGAGCAAGCTGACTGTTCTAGCTCTATAGGAAACACAGTAGAGTAGAAGAGTGCTGCTTTCTCAAAAGCAGAGTGTGTTTCTTGTAAGGCGAGCCAGAGTTTAATTCACTTTCATAAACGGAGTTCAATCACATGCAGTTTCTGGTCCTAGCACCAAGAGTTGTTTTCTGGTAAGGAGAGTCACTATTGTGCTCAATTGGCCATACACATTGCAAATAGCACTCGCGTCTGTTCCCAGCAAATGCAGTGTATTGGAAGCAAGAGAAACTACTGTTCTTGTCAGTTTCCTAAGCAGAGTTGAATTAGATATGGCCCTTTTGTGTAGGAAGCACAGTTCTTTAGTTCTGAGCAAGCTGACAATTCTGGCTATATAGGAAACACAGTAGAGTAGAAGAGTGCTGCTTTCTCTAAAGTAGAGTGTGTTTCTTGTAAGGCGAGCTAGAGTTGATTTCCCTTTCATAAACGGAGTTGAATCACATGCAGTTTCTGGTCCTAGCAGCAAAAGTTCTTTTCTGGTAAGGAGATTCACTATTGTGCTCAATTGGCCTTACACAGTGCAAATAGCACTCGCGTCTTATCCCAGCAAATGCAGTGTATTGGACGCAAGAGAAACTACTGTTCTTGTCAGTTTGCTAAGCAGAGTTGAATTACATATGGCCCTTGTGTGTAGGAAGAACAGTTCTTTAGTTCTGAGCAAGCTGACTGTTCTGGCTATATAGGAAACACAGTAGAGTAGAAGAGTGCTGCTTTCTCAAAAGCACAGTGTGTTTCTTGTAAGGCAAGCTAGAGTTGAATTCCCTTTCATAAACGGAGTTGAATCACATGCAGTTTCTGGTCCTAGCCCTAAGAGTTGTTTTCTGGTAAGGAGAGTCACTATTGTGCTCACTTGGCCATACACAGTGCAAATAGCACTCGCGTCTGTACCCAGCAAGTGCATTGTATTGGACGCAAGAGAAACTACTGTTCTTATCAGTTTCCTAAGCAGAGTTGAACTAGTTATGGCCATTGTGTGTAGGAAGCACAGTTCTTTGGTTCTGAGCAAGCTGACTGTTCTGGCTATATAGGAAACACAGTAGAGTAGAAGAGTGCTGCTTTCTCAAAAGCAGAGTGTGTTTCTTGTAATGCAAGCTAGAGTTGAATTCCCTTTCATAAACGGAGTTGAATCACATGCAGTTTGTGGTCCTAGCAGCAAGAGTTGTTTTCTGGTAAGGAGAGTCACTATTGTGCTCGTGGCCATACACATTGCAAATAGCACTCGCGTCTGTTCCCAGCAAATGCAGTGTATTGGAAGCAAGAGAAACTACTGTTCTTGTCAGTTTCCTAAGCAGAGTTGAATTAGATATGGCCCTTTTGTGTAGGAAGCACAGTTCTTTAGTTCTGAGCAAGCTGACAATTCTGGCTATATAGGAAACACAGTAGAGTACAAGAGTGCTGCTTTCTCTAAAGTAGAGTGTGTTTCTTGTAAGGCGAGCTAGAGTTGATTTCCCTTTCATAAACGGAGTTGAATCACATGCAGTTTCTGGTCCTAGCAGCAAAAGTTGTTTTCTGGTAAGGAGAGTCACTATTGTGCTCAATTGGCCATACACAGTGCAAATAGCACTCGCTTCTGTTCTCAGCAAGTGCAGTGTATTGGACGCAAGAGAAACTACTGTTCTTGTCAGTTTCCTAAGCAGAGTTGAACTAGTTATGGCCATTGTGTGTAGGAAGCACAGTTCTTTGGTTCTGAGCAAGCTGACTGTTCTGGCTCTATAGGAAACACAGTAGAGTAGAAGAGTGCTGCTTTCTCAAAAGCAGAGTGTGTTTCTTGTAAGGCGAGCCAGAGTTTAATTCCCTTTCATAAACGGAGTTGAATCACATGCAGTTTCTGGTCCTAGCCCTAAGAGTTGTTTTCTGGTAAGCAGAGTCACTATTGTGCTCATTTGGCCATACACAGTGCAAATAGCACTCGCGTCTGTACCCAGCAAGTGCATTGTATTGGACGCAAGAGAAACTACTGTTCTTATCAGTTTCCTAAGCAGAGTTGAACTAGTTATGGCCATTGTGTGTAGGAAGCACAGTTCTTTGGTTCTGAGCAAGCTGACTGTTCTGGCTATATAGGAAACACAGTAGAGTAGAAGAGTGCTGCTTTCTCAAAAGCAGAGTGTGTTTCTTGTAATGCAAGCTAGAGTTGAATTCCCTTTCATAAACGGAGTTGAATCACATGCAGTTTGTGGTCCTAGCAGCAAGAGTTGTTTTCTGGTAAGGAGAGTCACTATTGTGCTCAATTGGCCATACACATTGCAAATAGCACTCGCGTCTGTTCCCAGCAAATGCAGTGTATTGGAAGCAAGAGAAACTACTGTTCTTGTCAGTTTCCTAAGCAGAGTTGAATTAGATATGGCCCTTTTGTGTAGGAAGCACAGTTCTTTAGTTCTGAGCAAGCTGACAATTCTGGCTATATAGGAAACACAGTAGAGTAGAAGAGTGCTGCTTTCTCTAAAGCAGAGTGTGTTTCTTGTAAGGCGAGCTAGAGTTGATTTCCCTTTCATAAACGGAGTTGAATCACATGCAGTTTCTGGTCCTAGCAGCAAAAGTTGTTTTCTGGTAAGGAGAGTCACTATTGTGCTCAATTGGCCATACACAGTGCAAATAGCACTCGCTTCTGTTCTCAGCAAGTGCAGTGTATTGGACGCAAGAGAAACTACTGTTCTTGTCAGTTTCCTAAGCAGAGTTGAACTAGTTATGGCCCTTGTGTGTAGGAAGCACAGTTCTTTGGTTCTGAGCAAGCTGACTGTTCTGGCTATATAGGAAACACAGTAGAGTAGAAGAGTGCTGCTTTCTCAAAAGCAGAGTGTGTTTCTTGTAAGGCGAGCTAGAGTTGAATTCCCTTTCATAAACGGAGTTGAATCACATGCAGTTTCTGGTCCTAGCAGCAAGAGTTGTTTTCTGGTAAGGAGAGTCACTATTGTGCTCAAGTGGCCATACACATTGCAAATAGCACTCGCGTCTGTTCCCAGCAAATGCAGTGTATTGGAAGCAAGAGAAACTACTGTTCTTGTCAGTTTCCTAAGCAGAGTTGAATTAGATATGGCCCTTTTGTGTAGGAAGCACAGTTCTTTAGTTCTGAGCAAGCTGACAATTCTGGCTATATAGGAAACACAGTAGAGTAGAAGAGTGCTGCTTTCTCTAAAGTAGAGTGTGTTTCTTGTAAGGCGAGCTAGAGTTGATTTCCCTTTCATAAACGGAGTTGAATCACATGCAGTTTCTGGTCCTAGCAGCAAAAGTTGTTTTCTGGTAAGGAGAGTCACTATTGTGCTCAATTGGCCATACACAGTGCAAATAGCACTCGCGTCTGTTCTCAGCAAATGCAGTGTATTGGACGCAAGAGAAACTACTGTTCTTGTCAGTTTCCTAAGCAGAGTTGAATTAGTTATGGCCCTTGTGTGTAGGAAGCACAGTTCTTTAGTTCTGAGCAAGCTGACTGTTCTGGCTATATAGGAAACACAGTAGAGTAGAAGAGTGCTGCTTTCTCAAAAGCAGAGTGTGTTTCTTGTAAGGCGAGCTAGAGTTGAATTCCCTTTCATAAACGGAGTTGAATCACATGCAGTTTCTGGTCCTAGCAGCTAAGAGTTGTTTTCTGGTAAGGAGAGTCACTATTGTGCTCATTTGGCCATACACAGTGCAAATAGCACTCGCGTCTGTACCCAGCAAGTGCAGTGTATTGGACGCAAGAGAAACTACTGTTCTTGTCAGTTTCCTAAGCAGAGTTGAACTAGTTATGGCCATTGTGTGTAGGAAGCACAGTTCTTTGGTTCTGAGCAAGCTGACTGTTCTGGCTATATAGGAAACACAGTAGAGTAGAAGAGTGCTGCTTTCTCAAAAGCAGAGTGTGTTTCTTGTAATGCAAGCTAGAGTTGAATTCCCTTTCATAAACGGAGTTGAATCACATGCAGTTTCTGGTCCTAGCACCAAGAGTTGTTTTCTGGTAAGGAGAGTCACTATTGTGCTCAATTGGCCATACACATTGCAAATAGCACTCGCGTCTGTTCCCAGCAAATGCAGTGTATTGGAAGCAAGAGAAACTACTGTTCTTGTCAGTTTCCTAAGCAGAGTTGAATTAGATATGGCCCTTTTGTGTAGGAAGCACAGTTCTTTAGTTCTGAGCAAGCTGACAATTCTGGCTATATAGGAAACACAGTAGAGTAGAAGAGTGCTGCTTTCTCTAAAGTAGAGTGTGTTTCTTGTAAGGCGAGCTAGAGTTGATTTCCCTTTCATAAACGGAGTTGAATCACATGCAGTTTCTGGTCCTAGCAACAAAAGTTGTTTTCTGGTAAGGAGATTCACTATTGTGCTCAATTGGCCTTACACAGTGCAAATAGCACTCGCGTCTTATCCCAGCAAATGCAGTGTATTGGACGCAAGAGAAACTACTGTTCTTGTCAGTTTGCTAAGCAGAGTTGAATTACATATGGCCCTTGTGTGTAGGAAGCACAGTTCTTTAGTTCTGAGCAAGCTGACTGTTCTGGCTATATAGGAAACACAGTAGAGAAGAAGAGTGCTGCTTTCTCAAAAGCACAGTGTGTTTCTTGTAAGGCAAGCTAGAGTTGAATTCCCTTTCATAAACGGAGTTGAATCACATGCAGTTTCTGGTCCTAGCCCTAAGAGTTGTTTTCTGGTAAGGAGAGTCACTATTGTGCTCACTTGGCCATACACAGTGCAAATAGCACTCGCGTCTGTACCCAGCAAGTGCATTGTATTGGACGCAAGAGAAACTACTGTTCTTATCAGTTTCCTAAGCAGAGTTGAACTAGTTATGGCCATTGTGTGTAGGAAGCACAGTTCTTTGGTTCTGAGCAAGCTGACTGTTCTGGCTATATAGGAAACACAGTAGAGTAGAAGAGTGCTGCTTTCTCAAAAGCAGAGTGTGTTTCTTGTAATGCAAGCTAGAGTTGAATTCCCTTTCATAAACGGAGTTGAATCACATGCAGTTTGTGGTCCTAGCAGCAAGAGTTGTTTTCTGGTAAGGAGAGTCACTATTGTGCTCAATTGGCCATACACATTGCAAATAGCACTCGCGTCTGTTCCCACTAAATGCAGTGTATTGGAAGCAAGAGAAACTACTGTTCTTGTCAGTTTCCTAAGCAGAGTTGAATTAGATATGTCCCTTTTGTGTAGGAAGCACAGTTCTTTAGTTCTGAGCAAGCTGACAATTCTGGCTATATAGGAAACACAGTAGAGTACAAGAGTGCTGCTTTCTCTAAAGTAGAGTGTGTTTCTTGTAAGGCGAGCTAGAGTTGATTTCCCTTTCATAAACGGAGTTGAATCACATGCAGTTTCTGGTCCTAGCAGCAAAAGTTGTTTTCTGGTAAGGAGATTCACTATTGTGCTCAATTGGCCTTACACAGTGCAAATAGCACTCACGTCTTATCCCAGCAAATGCAGTGTATTGGACGCAAGAGAAACTACTGTTCTTGTCAGTTTGCTAAGCAGAGTTGAATTACATATGGCCCTTGTGTGTAGGAAGCACAGTTCTTTAGTTCTGAGCAAGCTGACTGTTCTGGCTATATAGGAAACACAGTAGAGTAGAAGAGTGCTGCTTTCTCAAAAGCAGAGTGTGTTTCTTGTAAGGCGAGCCAGAGTTTAATTCCCTTTCATAAACGGAGTTGAATCACATGCAGTTTCTGGTCCTAGCCCTAAGAGTTGTTTTCTGGTAAGCAGAGTCACTATTGTGCTCATTTGGCCATACACAGTGCAAATAGCACTCGCGTCTGTACCCAGCAAGTGCATTGTATTGGACGCAAGAGAAACTACTGTTCTTATCAGTTTCCTAAGCAGAGTTGAACTAGTTATGGCCATTGTGTGTAGGAAGCACAGTTCTTTGGTTCTGAGCAAGCTGACTGTTCTGACTATATAGGAAACACAGTAGAGTAGAAGAGTGCTGCTTTCTCAAAAGCAGAGTGTGTTTCTTGTAATGCAAGCTAGAGTTGAATTCCCTTTCATAAACGGAGTTGAATCACATGCAGTTTGTGGTCCTAGCAGCAAGAGTTGTTTTCTGGTAAGGAGAGTCACTATTGTGCTCAATTGGCCATACACATTGCAAATAGCACTCGCGTCTGTTCCCAGCAAATGCAGTGTATTGGAAGCAAGAGAAACTACTGTTCTTGTCAGTTTCCTAAGCAGAGTTGAATTAGATATGGCCCTTTTGTGTAGGAAGCACAGTTCTTTAGTTCTGAGCAAGCTGACAATTCTGGCTATATAGGAAACACAGTAGAGTAGAAGAGTGCTGCTTTCTCTAAAGCAGAGTGTGTTTCTTGTAAGGCGAGCTAGAGTTGATTTCCCTTTCATAAACGGAGTTGAATCACATGCAGTTTCTGGTCCTAGCAGCAAAAGTTGTTTTCTGGTAAGGAGAGTCACTATTGTGCTCAATTGGCCATACACAGTGCAAATAGCACTCGCTTCTGTTCTCAGCAAGTGCAGTGTATTGGACGCAAGAGAAACTACTGTTCTTGTCAGTTTCCTAAGCAGAGTTGAACTAGTTATGGCCAATGTGTGTAGGAAGCACAATTCTTTGGTTCTGAGCAAGCTGACTGTTCTCGCTCTATAGGAAACACAGTAGAGTAGAAGAGTGCTGATTTCTCAAAAGCAGAGTTTGTTTCTTGTAAGTCGAGCCAGAGTTTAATTCACTTTCATAAACGGAGTTGAATCACATGCAGTTTCTGGTCCTAGCACCAAGAGTTGTTTTCTGGTAAGGAGAGTCACTATTGTGCTCAATTGGCCATACACATTGCAAATAGCACTCGCGTCTGTTCCCAGCAAATGCAGTGTATTGGAAGCAAGAGAAACTACTGTTCTTGTCAGTTTCCTAAGCAGAGTTGAATTAGATATGTCCCTTTTGTGTAGGAAGCACAGTTCTTTAGTTCTGAGCAAGCTGACAATTCTGGCTATATAGGAAACACAGTAGAGTAGAAGAGTGCTGCTTTCTCTAAAGTAGAGTGTGTTTCTTGTAAGGCGAGCTAGAGTTGATTTCCCTTTCATAAACGGAGTTGAATCACATGCAGTTTCTGGTCCTAGCAACAAAAGTTGTTTTCTGGTAAGGAGATTCACTATTGTGCTCAATTGGCCTTACACAGTGCAAATAGCACTCGCGTCTTATCCCAGCAAATGCAGTGTATTGGACGCAAGAGAAACTACTGTTCTTGTCAGTTTGCTAAGCAGAGTTGAATTACATATGGCCCTTGTGTGTAGGAAGCACAGTTCTTTAGTTCTGAGCAAGCTGACTGTTCTGGCTATATAGGAAACACAGTAGAGTAGAAGAGTGCTGCTTTCTCAAAAGCAGAGTGTGTTTCTTGTAAGGCAAGCTAGAGTTGAATTCCCTTTCATAAACGGAGTTGAATCACATGCAGTTTGTGGTCCTAGCAGCAAGAGTTGTTTTCTGGTAAGGAGAGTCACTATTGTGCTCAAGTGGCCATACACATTGCAAATAGCACTCGCGTCTGTTCCCAGCAAATGCAGTGTATTGGAAGCGAGAGAAACTACTGTTCTTGTCAGTTTCCTAAGCAGAGTTGAATTAGATATGGCCCTTTTGTGTAGGAAGCACAGTTCTTTAGTTCTGAGCAAGCTGACAATTCTGGCTATATAGGAAACACAGTAGAGTACAAGAGTGCTGCTTTCTCTAAAGTAGAGTGTGTTTCTTGTAAGGCGAGCTAGAGTTGATTTCCCTTTCATAAACGGAGTTGAATCACATGCAGTTTCTGGTCCTAGCAGCAAAAGTTGTTTTCTGGTAAGGAGAGTCACTATTGTGCTCAATTGGCCATACACAGTGCAAATAGCACTCGCTTCTGTTCTCAGCAAGTGCAGTGTATTGGACGCAAGAGAAACAACTATTCTTGTCAGTTTCCTAAGCAGAGTTGAACTAGTTATGGCCATTGTGTGTAGGAAGCACAGTTCTTTGGTTCTGAGCAAGCTGACTGTTCTGGCTCTATAGGAAACACAGTAGAGTAGAAGAGTGCTGCTTCCTCTAATGCAGAGTGTGTTTCTTGTAAGGCGAGCCAGAGTTTAATTCCCTTTCATAAACGGAGTTGAATCACATGCAGTTTCTGGTCCTAGCCCTAAGAGTAGTTTTCTGGTAAGGAGAGTCACTATTGTGCTCATTTGGCCATACACAGTGCAAATAGCACTCGCGTCTGTACCCAGCAAGTGCATTGTATTGGACGCAAGAGAAACTACTGTTCTTGTCAGTTTCCTAAGCAGAGTTGAACTAGTTATGGCCATTGTGTGTAGGAAGCACAATTCTTTGGTTCTGAGCAAGCTGACTGTTCTGGCTCTATAGGAAACACAGTAGAGTAGAAGAGTGCTGCTTTCTCAAAAGCAGAGTGTGTTTCTTGTAAGGCGAGCCAGAGTTTAATTCCCTTTCATAAACGGAGTTGAATCACATGCAGTTTCTGGTCCTAGCACCAAGAGTTGTTTTCTGGTAAGGAGAGTCACTATTGTACACAATTGGCCATACACATTGCAAATAGCACTCGTGTCTGTTCCCAGCAAATGCAGTGTATTGGAAGCAAGAGAAACTACTGTTCTTGTCAGTTTCCAAAGCAGAGTTGAATTAGATATGTCCCTATTGTGTAGGAAGCAGAGTTCTTTAGTTCTGAGCAAGCTGACAATTCTGGCTATATAGGAAACACAGTAGAGTAGAAGAGTGCTGCTTTCTCTAAAGTAGAGTGTGTTTCTTGTAAGGCGACCTAGAGTTGATTTCCCTTTCATAAACGGAGTTGAATCACATGCAGTTTCTGGTCCTAGCAACAAAAGTTGTTTTCTGGTAAGGAGATTCACTATTGTGCTCAATTGGCCTTACACAGTGCAAATAGCACTCGCGTCTTATCCCAGCAAATGCAGTGTATTGGACGCAAGAGAAACTACTGTTCTTGTCAGTTTGCTAAGCAGAGTTGAATTACATATGGCCCTTGTGTGTAGGAAGCACAGTTCTTTAGTTCTGAGCAAGCTGACTGTTCTGGCTATATAGGAAACACAGTAGAGTAGAAGAGTGCTGCTTTCTCAAAAGCAGAGTGTGTTTCTTGTAAGGCAAGCTAGAGTTGAATTCCCTTTCATAAACGGAGTTGAATCACATGCAGTTTGTGGTCCTAGCAGCAAGAGTTGTTTTCTGGTAAGGAGAGTCACTATTGTGCTCAAGTGGCCATACACATTGCAAATAGCACTCGCGTCTGTTCCCAGCAAATGCAGTGTATTGGAAGCGAGAGAAACTACTGTTCTTGTCAGTTTCCTAAGCAGAGTTGAATTAGATATGGCCCTTTTGTGTAGGAAGCACAGTTCTTTAGTTCTGAGCAAGCTGACAATTCTGGCTATATAGGAAACACAGTAGAGTACAAGAGTGCTGCTTTCTCTAAAGTAGAGTGTGTTTCTTGTAAGGCGAGCTAGAGTTGATTTCCCTTTCATAAACGGAGTTGAATCACATGCAGTTTCTGGTCCTAGCAGCAAAAGTTGTTTTCTGGTAAGGAGAGTCACTATTGTGCTCAATTGGCCATACACAGTGCAAATAGCACTCGCTTCTGTTCTCAGCAAGTGCAGTGTATTGGACGCAAGAGAAACTACTATTCTTGTCAGTTTCCTAAGCAGAGTTGAACTAGTTATGGCCATTGTGTGTAGGAAGCACAGTTCTTTGGTTCTGAGCAAGCTGACTGTTCTGGCTCTATAGGAAACACAGTAGAGTAGAAGAGTGCTGCTTTCTCTAATGCAGAGTGTGTTTCTTGTAAGGCGAGCCAGAGTTTAATTCCCTTTCATAAACGGAGTTGAATCACATGCAGTTTCTGGTCCTAGCCCTAAGAGTAGTTTTCTGGTAAGGAGAGTCACTATTGTGCTCATTTGGCCATACACAGTGCAAATAGCACTCGCGTCTGTACCCAGCAAGTGCATTGTATTGGACGCAAGAGAAACTACTGTTCTTGTCAGTTTCCTAAGCAGAGTTGAACTAGTTATGGCCATTGTGTGTAGGAAGCACAATTCTTTGGTTCTGAGCAAGCTGACTGTTCTGGCTCTATAGGAAACACAGTAGAGTAGAAGAGTGCTGCTTTCTCAAAAGCAGAGTGTGTTTCTTGTAAGGCGAGCCAGAGTCTAATTCCCTTTCATAAACGGAGTTGAATCACATGCAGTTTCTGGTCCTAGCACCAAGAGTTGTTTTCTGGTAAGGAGAGTCACTATTGTACTCAATTGGCCATACACATTGCAAATAGCACTCGTGTCTGTTCCCAGCAAATGCAGTGTATTGGAAGCAAGAGAAACTACTGTTCTTGTCAGTTTCCAAAGCAGAGTTGAATTAGATATGTCCCTATTGTGTAGGAAGCACAGTTCTTTAGTTCTGAGCAAGCTGACAATTCTGGCTATATAGGAAACACAGTAGAGTAGAAGAGTGCTGCTTTCTCTAAAGTAGAGTGTGTTTCTTGTAAGGCGACCTAGAGTTGATTTCCCTTTCATAAACGGAGTTGAATCACATGCAGTTTCTGGTCCTAGCAGCAAAAGTTGTTTTCTGGTAAGGAGATTCACTATTGTGCTCAATTGGCCTTACACAGTGCAAATAGCACTCGCGTCTTATCCCAGCAAATGCAGTGTATTGGACGCAAGAGAAACTACTGTTCTTGTCAGTTGGTAAGTAGAGTTGAACTACATATGGCCCTTGTGTGTAGGAAGCACAGTTCTTTAGTTCTGAGCAAGCTGACTGTTCTGGCTATATAGGAAACACAGTAGAGTAGAAGAGTGCTGCTTTCTCAAAAGCAGAGTGTGTTTCTTGTAATGCAAGCTAGAGTTGAATTCCCTTTCATAAACGGAGTTGAATCACATGCAGTTTGTGGTCCTAGCAGCAAGAGTTGTTTTCTGGTAAGGAGAGTCACTATTGTGCTCAAGTGGCCATACACATTGCAAATAGCACTCGCGTCTGTTCCCAGCAAATGCAGTGTATTGGAAGCAAGAGAAACTACTGTTCTTGTCAGTTTCCTAAGCAGAGTTGAATTAGATATGGCCCTTTTGTGTAGGAAGCACAGTTCTTTAGTTCTGAGCAAGCTGACAATTCTGGCTATATAGGAAACACAGTAGAGTACAAGAGTGCTGCTTTCTCTAAAGTAGAGTGTGTTTCTTGTAAGGCGAGCTAGAGTTGATTTCCCTTTCATAAACGGAGTTGAATCACATGCAGTTTCTGGTCCTAGCAGCAAAAGTTGTTTTCTGGTAAGGAGAGTCACTATTGTGCTCAATTGGCCATACACAGTGCAAATAGCACTCGCTTCTGTTCTCAGCAAGTGCAGTGTATTGGACGCAAGAGAAACTACTGTTCTTGTCAGTTTCCTAAGCAGAGTTGAACTAGTTATGGCCAATGTGTGTAGGAAGCACAATTCTTTGGTTCTGAGCAAGCTGACTGTTCTCGCTCTATAGGAAACACAGTAGAGTAGAAGAGTGCTGATTTCTCAAAAGCAGAGTTTGTTTCTTGTAAGTTGAGCCAGAGTTTAATTCACTTTCATAAACGGAGTTGAATCACATGCAGTTTCTGGTCCTAGCACCAAGAGTTGTTTTCTGGTAAGGAGAGTCACTATTGTGCTCAATTGGCCATACACATTGCAAATAGCACTCGCGTCTGTTCCCAGCAAATGCAGTGTATTGGAAGCAAGAGAAACTACTGTTCTTGTCAGTTTCCTAAGCAGAGTTGAATTAGATATGTCCCTTTTGTGTAGGAAGCACAGTTCTTTAGTTCTGAGCAAGCTGACAATTCTGGCTATATAGGAAACACAGTAGAGTAGAAGAGTGCTGCTTTCTCTAAAGTAGAGTGTGTTTCTTGTAAGGCGAGCTAGAGTTGATTTCCCTTTCATAAACGGAGTTGAATCACATGCAGTTTCTGGTCCTAGCAACAAAAGTTGTTTTCTGGTAAGGAGATTCACTATTGTGCTCAATTGGCCTTACACAGTGCAAATAGCACTCGCGTCTTATCCCAGCAAATGCAGTGTATTGGACGCAAGAGAAACTACTGTTCTTGTCAGTTTGCTAAGCAGAGTTGAATTACATATGGCCCTTGTGTGTAGGAAGCACAGTTCTTTAGTTCTGAGCAAGCTGACTGTTCTGGCTATATAGGAAACACAGTAGAGTAGAAGAGTGCTGCTTTCTCAAAAGCAGAGTGTGTTTCTTGTAAGGCAAGCTAGAGTTGAATTCCCTTTCATAAACGGAGTTGAATCACATGCAGTTTGTGTTCCTAGCAGCAAGAGTTGTTTTCTGGTAAGGAGAGTCACTATTGTGCTCAAGTGGCCATACACATTGCAAATAGCACTCGCGTCTGTTCCCAGCAAATGCAGTGTATTGGAAGCGAGAGAAACTACTGTTCTTGTCAGTTTCCTAAGCAGAGTTGAATTAGATATGGCCCTTTTGTGTAGGAAGCACAGTTCTTTAGTTCTGAGCAAGCTGACAATTCTGGCTATATAGGAAACACAGTAGAGTACAAGAGTGCTGCTTTCTCTAAAGTAGAGTGTGTTTCTTGTAAGGCGAGCTAGAGTTGATTTCCCTTTCATAAACGGAGTTGAATCACATGCAGTTTCTGGTCCTAGCAGCAAAAGTTGTTTTCTGGTAAGGAGAGTCACTATTGTGCTCAATTGGCCATACACAGTGCAAATAGCACTCGCTTCTGTTCTCAGCAAGTGCAGTGTATTGGACGCAAGAGAAACTACTATTCTTGTCAGTTTCCTAAGCAGAGTTGAACTAGTTATGGCCATTGTGTGTAGGAAGCACAGTTCTTTGGTTCTGAGCAAGCTGACTGTTCTGGCTCTATAGGAAACACAGTAGAGTAGAAGAGTGCTGCTTTCTCTAATGCAGAGTGTGTTTCTTGTAAGGCGAGCCAGAGTTTAATTCCCTTTCATAAACGGAGTTGAATCACATGCAGTTTCTGGTCCTAGCCCTAAGAGTAGTTTTCTGGTAAGGAGAGTCACTATTGTGCTCATTTGGCCATACACATTGCAAATAGCACTCGCGTCTGTACCCAGCAAGTGCATTGTATTGGACGCAAGAGAAACTACTGTTCTTGTCAGTTTCCTAAGCAGAGTTGAACTAGTTATGGCCATTGTGTGTAGGAAGCACAATTCTTTGGTTCTGAGCAAGCTGACTGTTCTGGCTCTATAGGAAACACAGTAGAGTAGAAGAGTGCTGCTTTCTCAAAAGCAGAGTGTGTTTCTTGTAAGGCGAGCCAGAGTTTAATACCCTTTCATAAACGGAGTTGAATCACATGCAGTTTCTGGTCCTAGCACCAAGAGTTGTTTTCTGGTAAGGAGAGTCACTATTGTACTCAATTGGCCATACACATTGCAAATAGCACTCGTGTCTGTTCCCAGCAAATGCAGTGTATTGGAAGCAAGAGAAACTACTGTTCTTGTCAGTTTCCAAAGCAGAGTTGAATTAGATATGTCCCTATTGTGTAGGAAGCACAGTTCTTTAGTTCTGAGCAAGCTGACAATTCTGGCTATATAGGAAACACAGTAGAGTAGAAGAGTGCTGCTTTCTCTAAAGTAGAGTGTGTTTCTTGTAAGGCGACCTAGAGTTGATTTCCCTTTCATAAACGGAGTTGAATCACATGCAGTTTCTGGTCCTAGCAGCAAAAGTTGTTTTCTGGTAAGGAGATTCACTATTGTGCTCAATTGGCCTTACACAGTGCAAATAGCACTCGCGTCTTATCCCAGCAAATGCAGTGTATTGGACGCAAGAGAAACTACTGTTCTTGTCAGTTTGGTAAGTAGAGTTGAATTACATATGGCCCTTGTGTGTAGGAAGCACAGTTCTTTAGTTCTGAGCAAGCTGACTGTTCTGGCTATATAGGAAACACAGTAGAGTAGAAGAGTGCTGCTTTCTCAAAAGCAGAGTGTGTTTCTTGTAATGCAAGCTAGAGTTGAATTCCCTTTCATAAACGGAGTTGAATCACATGCAGTTTGTGGTCCTAGCAGCAAGAGTTGTTTTCTGGTAAGGAGAGTCACTATTGTGCTCAAGTGGCCATACACATTGCAAATAGCACTCGCGTCTGTTCCCAGCAAATGCAGTGTATTGGAAGCAAGAGAAACTACTGTTCTTGTCAGTTTCCTAAGCAGAGTTGAATTAGATATGGCCCTTTTGTGTAGGAAGCACAGTTCTTTAGTTCTGAGCAAGCTGACAATTCTGGCTATATAGGAAACACAGTAGAGTACAAGAGTGCTGCTTTCTCTAAAGTAGAGTGTGTTTCTTGTAAGGCGAGCTAGAGTTGATTTCCCTTTCATAAACGGAGTTGAATCACATGCAGTTTCTGGTCCTAGCAGCAAAAGTTGTTTTCTGGTAAGGAGAGTCACTATTGTGCTCAATTGGCCATACACAGTGCAAATAGCACTCGCTTCTGTTCTCAGCAAGTGCAGTGTATTGGACGCAAGAGAAACTACTGTTCTTGTCAGTTTCCTAAGCAGAGTTGAACTAGTTATGGCCATTGTGTATAGGAAGCACAGTTCTTTGGTTCTGAGCAAGCTGACTGTTCTGGCTCTATAGGAAACACAGTAGAGTAGAAGAGTGCTGCTTTCTCAAAAGCACGGTGTGTTTCTTGTAAGGCGAGACAGAGTTTAATTCCCTTTCATAAAAGGAGTTGAATCACATGCAGTTTCTGGTCCTAGCCCTAAGAGTTGTTTTCTGGTAAGGAGAGTCACTATTGTGCTCATTTGGCCATACACAGTGCAAATAGCACTCGCGTCTGTACCCAGCAAGTGCATTGTATTGGACGCAAGAGAAACTACTGTTCTTATCAGTTTCCTAAGCAGAGTTGAACTAGTTATGGCCATTGTGTGTAGGAAGCACAGTTCTTTGGTTCTGAGCAAGCTGACTGTTCTGGCTATATAGGAAACACAGTAGAGTAGAAGAGTGCTGCTTTCTCAAAAGCAGAGTGTGTTTCTTGTAATGCAAGCTAGAGTTGAATTCCCTTTCATAAACGGAGTTGAATCACATGCAGTTTGTGGTCCTAGAAGCAAGAGTTGTTTTCTGGTAAGGAGAGTCACTATTGTGCTCAATTGGCCATACACATTGCAAATAGCACTCGCGTCAGTTCCCAGCAAATGCAGTGTATTGGAAGCAAGAGAAACTACTGTTCTTGTAAGTTTCCTAAGCAGAGTTGAATTAGATATGGCCCTTTTGTGTAGGAAGCACAGTTCTTTAGTTCTGAGCAAGCTGACAATTCTGGCTATTTAGGAAACACAGTAGAGTACAAGAGTGCTGCTTTCTCTAAAGTAGAGTGTGTTTCTTGTAAGGCGAGCTAGAGTTGATTTCCCTTTCATAAACGGAGTTGAATCACATGCAGTTTCTGGTCCTAGCAGCAAAAGTTGTTTTCTGGTAAGGAGAGTCACTATTGTGCTCAATTGGCCATACACAGTGCAAATAGCACTCGCTTCTGTTCTCAGCAAGTGCAGTGTATTGGACGCAAGAGAAACTACTGTTCTTGTCAGTTTCCTAAGCAGAGTTGAATTAGATATGTCCCTTTTGTGTAGGAAGCACAGTTCTTTAGTTCTGAGCAAGCTGACAATTCTGGCTATATAGGAAACACAGTAGAGTAGAAGAGTGCTGCTTTCTCTAAAGTAGAATGTGTTTCTTGTAAGGCGAGCTAGAGTTGATTTCCCTTTCATAAACGGAGTTGAATCACATGCAGTTTCTGGTCCTAGCAGCAAAAGTTGTTTTCTGGTAAGGAGATTCACTATTGTGCTCAATTGGCCTTACACAGTGCAATTAGCACTCGCGTCTTATCCCAGGAAATGCAGTGTATTGGACGCAAGAGAAACTACTGTTCTTGTCAGTTTGCTAAGCAGAGTTGAATTACATATGGCCCTTGTGTGTAGGAAGCACAGTTCTTTAGTTCTGAGAAAGCTGACTGTTCTGGCTATATAGGAAACACAGTAGAGTAGAAGAGTGCTGCTTTCTCAAAAGCACAGTGTGTTTCTTGTAAGGCAAGCTAGAGTTGAATTCCCTTTCATAAACGGAGTTGAATCACATGCAGTTTCTGGTCCTAGCCCTAAGACTTGTTTTCTGGTAAGGAGAGTCACTATTGTGCTCAATTGGCAATACACATTGCAAATAGCACTCGCGTCTGTTCCCAGCAAATGCAGTGTATTGGAAGCAAGAGAAACTACTGTTCTTATCAGTTTCCTAAGCAGAGTTGAATTAGATATGGCCCTTTTGTGTAGGAAGCACAGTTCTTTAGTTCTGAGCAAGCTGACATTTCTGGCTATATAGGAAACACAGTAGAGTACAAGAGTGCTGCTTTCTCTAAAGTAGAGTGTGTTTCTTGTAAGGCGAGCTAGAGTTGATTTCCCTTTCATAAACGGAGTTGAATCACATGCAGTTTCTGGTCCTAGCAGCAAAAGTTGTTTTCTGGTAAGGAGATTCACTATTGTGCTCAATTGGCCTTACACAGTGCAAATAGCACTCGCGTCTTATCCCAGCAAATGCAGTGTATTGGACGCAAGAGAAACTACTGTTCTTGTCAGTTTGCTAAGCAGAGTTGAATTACATATGGCCCTTGTGTGTAGGAAGCACAGTTCTTTAGTTCTGAGCAAGCTGACTGTTCTGGCTATATAGGAAACACAGTAGAGTAGAAGAGTGCTGCTTTCTCAAAAGCAGAGTGTGTTTCTTGTAATGCAAGTTAGAGTTGAATTCCCTTTCATAAACGGAGTTGAATCACATGCAGTTTGTGGTCCTAGCAGCAAGAGTTGTTTTCTGGTAAGGAGAGTCACTATTGTGCTCAAGTGGCCATACACATTGCAAATAGCACTCGCGTCTGTTCCCAGCAAATGCAGTGTATTGGAAGCAAGAGAAACTACTGTTCTTGTAAGTTTCCTAAGCAGAGTTGAATTAGATATGGCCCTTTTGTGTAGGAAGCACAGTTCTTTAGTTCTGAGCAAGCTGACAATTCTGGCTATATAGGAAACACAGTAGAGTACAAGAGTGCTGCTTTCTCTAAAGTAGAGTGTGTTTCTTGTAAGGCGAGCTAGAGTTGATTTCCCTTTCATAAACGGAGTTGAATCACATGCAGTTTCTGGTCCTAGCAGCAAAAGTTGTTTTCTGGTAAGGAGAGTCACTATTGTGCTCAATTGGCCATACACAGTGCAAATAGCACTCGCTTCTGTTCTCAGCAAGTGCAGTGTATTGGACGCAAGAGAAACTACTGTTCTTGTCAGTTTCCTAAGCAGAGTTGAACTAGTTATGGCCATTGTGTGTAGGAATCACAGTTCTTTGGTTCTGAGCAAGCTGACTGTTCTCGCTCTATAGGAAACACAGTAGAGTAGAAGAGTGCTGCTTTCTCAAAAGCAGAGTGTGTTTCTTGTAAGGCGAGCCAGAGTTTAATTCCCTTTCATAAACGGAGTTGAATCACATGCAGTTTCTGGTCCTAGCCCTAAGAGTTGTTTTCTGGTAAGGAGAGTCACTATTGTGCTCATTTGGCCATACACAGTGCAAATAGCACTCGCGTCTGTACCCAGCAAGTGCATTTTATTGGACGCAAGAGAAACTACTGTTCTTATCAGTTTCCTAAGCAGAGTTGAACTAGTTATGGCCATTGTGTGTAGGAAGCACAGTTCTTTGGTTCTGAGCAAGCTGACTGTTCTGGCTTTATAGGAAACACAGTAGAGTAGAAGAGTGCTGCTTTCTCAAAAGCAGAGTGTGTTTCTTGTAATGCAAGCTAGAGTTGAATTCCCTTTCATAAACGGAGTTGAATCACATGCAGTTTGTGGTCCTAGCAGCAAGAGTTGTTTTCTGGTAAGGAGAGTCACTATTGTGCTCAATTGGCCATACACATTGCAAATAGCACTCGCGTCTGTTCCCACTAAATGCAGTGTATTGGAAGCAAGAGAAACTACTGTTCTTCTCAGTTTCCTAAGCAGAGTTGAATTAGATATGGCCCTTTTGTGTAGGAAGCACAGTTCTTTAGTTCTGAGCATGCTGACAATTCTGGCTATATAGGAAACACAGTAGAGTACAAGAGTGCTGCTTTCTCTAAAGTAGAGTGTGTTTCTTGTAAGGCGAGCTAGAGTTGATTTCCCTTTCATAAACGGAGTTGAATCACATGCAGTTTCTGGTCCTAGCAGCAAAAGTTGTTTTCAGGTAAGGAGAGTCACTATTGTGCTCAATTGGCCTTACACAGTGCAATAAGCACTCGCGTCTTATCCCAGCAAATGCAGTGTATTGGACGCAAGAAAAACTACTGTTCTTGTCAGTTTGCTAAGCAGAGTTGAATTACATATGGCCCTTGTGTGTAGGAAGCACAGTTCTTTAGTTCTGAGCAAGCTGACTGTTCTGGCTATATAGGAAACACAGTAGAGTAGAAGAGTGCTGCTTTCTCAAAAGCAGAGTGTGTTTCTTGTAAGGCAAGCTAGAGTTGAATTCCCTTTCATAAACGGAGTTGAATCACATGCAGTTTCTGGTCCTAGCCCTAAGACTTGTTTTCTGGTAAGGAGAGTCACTATTGTGCTCATTTAGCCATACACAGTGCAAATAGCACTCGCGTCTGTACCCAACAAGTGCATTGTATTGGACGCAAGAGAAACTACTGTTCTTATCAGTTTCCTAAGCAGAGTTGAACTAGTTATGGCCATTGTGTGTAGGAAGCACAGTTCTTTGGTTCTGAGCAAGCTGACTGTTCTGGCTATATAGGAAACACAGTAGAGTAGAAGAGTGCTGCTTTCTCAAAAGCAGAGTGTGTTTCTTGTAATGCAAGCTAGAGTTGAATTCCCTTTCATAAACGGAGTTGAATCACATGCAGTTTGTGGTCCTAGCAGCAAAAGTTGTTTTCTGGTAAGGAGAGTCACTATTGTGCTCAATTGGCCATACACATTGCAAATAGCACTCGCGTCAGTTCCCAGCAAATGCAGTGTATTGGAAGCAAGAGAAACTACTGTTCTTGTAAGTTTCCTAAGCAGAGTTGAATTAGATATGGCCCTTTTGTGTAGGAAGCACAGTTCTTTAGTTCTGAGCAAGCTGACAATTCTGGCTATTTAGGAAACACAGTAGAGTACAAGAGTGCTGCTTTCTCTAAAGTAGAGTGTGTTTCGTGTAAGGCGAGCTAGAGTTGATTTCCCTTTCATAAACGGAGTTGAATCACATGCAGTTTCTGGTCCTAGCAGCAAAAGTTGTTTTCTGGTAAGGAGAGTCACTATTGTGCTCAATTGGCCATACACAGTGCAAATAGCACTCGCTTCTGTTCTCAGCAAGTGCAGTGTATTGGACGCAAGAGAAACTACTGTTCTTGTCAGTTTCCTAAGCAGAGTTGAACTAGTTATGGCCATTGTGTGTAGGAAGCACAATTCTTTGGTTCTGAGCAAGCTGACTGTTCTCGCTCTATAGGAAACACAGTAGAGTAGAAGAGTGCTGCTTTCTCTAAAGTAGAGTGTGTTTCTTGTAAGGCGAGCTAGAGTTGATTTCCCTTTCATAAACGGAGTTGAATCACATGCAGTTTCTGGTCCTAGTAGCAAAAGTTGTTTTCTGGTAAGGAGATTCACTATTGTGCTCAATTGGCCTTACACAGTGCAAATAGCACTCGCGTCTTATCCCAGCAAATGCAGTGTATTGGACGCAAGAGAAACTACTGTTCTTGTCAGTTTGCTAAGCAGAGTTGAATTACATATGGCCCTTGTGTGTAGGAAGCACAGTTCTTTAGTTCTGAGCAAGCTGACTGTTCTGGCTATATAGGAAACACAGTAGAGTAGAAGAGTGCTGCTTTCTCAAAAGCACAGTGTGTTTCTTGTAAGGCAAGCTAGAGTTGAATTCCCTTTCATAAACGGAGTTGAATCACATGCAGTTTCTGGTCCTAGCCCTGAGAGTTGTTTTCTGGTAAGGAGAGTCACTATTGTGCTCATTTGGCCATACACAGTGCAAATAGCACTCGCGTCTGTACCCAGCAAGTGCATTGTATTGGACGCAAGAGAAACTACTGTTCTTATCAGTTTCCTAAGCAGAGTTGAACTAGTTATGGCCATTGTGTGTAGGAAGCACAGTTCTTTGGTTCTGAGCAAGCTGATTGTTCTGGCTATATAGGAAACACAGTAGAGTAGAAGAGTGCTGCTTTCTCAAAAGCAGAGTGTGTTTCTTGTAATGCAAGCTAGAGTTGAATTCCCTTTCATAAACGGAGTTGAATCACATGCAGTTTGTGGTCCTAGCAGCAAGAGTTGTTTTCTGGTAAGGAGAGTCACTATTGTGCTCTATTGGCCAAACACATTGCAAATAGCACTCGCGTCTGTTCCCAGCAAATGCAGTGTATTGGAAGCAAGAGAAACTACTGTTCTTGTCAGTTTCCTAAGCAGAGTTGAATTAGATATGGCCCTTTTGTGTAGGAAGCACAGTTCTTTAGTTCTGAGCAAGCTGACAGTTCTGGCTATTTAGGAAACACAGTAGAGTAGAAGAGTGCTGCTTTCTCAAAAGCAGAGTGTGTTTCTTGTAAGGCGAGCTAGAGTTCATTTCCCTTTTATAAACGGAGTTGAATCACATGCAGTTTCTGGTCCTAGCAGCAAAAGTTGTTTTCTGGTAAGGAGAGTCACTATTGTGCTCAATTGGCCATACACAGTGCAAATAGCACTCGCTTCTGTTCTCAGCAAGTGCATTGTATTGGACACAAGAGAAACTACTGTTCTTGTCAGTTTCCAAAGCAGAGTTGAACTAGTTATGGCCATTGTGGGTAGGAAGCACAGTTCTTTGGTTCTGAGCAAGCTGACTGTTCTTGCTCTATAGGAAACACAGTAGAGTAGAAGAGTGCTGCTTTCTCAAAAGCAGAGTGTGTTTCTTGTAAGGCGAGCCAGAGTTTAATTCACTTTCATAAACGGAGTTGAATCACATGCAGTTTCTGGTCCTAGCACCAAGAGTTGTTTTCTGGTAAGGAGAGTCACTATTGTGCTCAATTGGCCATACACATTGCAAATAGCACTCGCGTCTGTTCCCAGCAAATGCAGTGTATTGGACGCAAGAGAAACTACTGTTCTTGTCAGTTTCCTAAGCAGAGTTGAATTAGATATGTCCCTTTTGTGTAGGAAGCACAGTTCTTTAGTTCTGAGCAAGCTGACAATTCTGGCTATATAGGAAACACAGTAGAGTAGAAGAGTGCTGCTTTCTCTAAAGTAGAGTGTGTTTCTTGTAAGGCGAGCTAGAGTTGATTTCCCTTTCATAAACGGAGTTGAATCACATGCAGTTTCTGGTCCTAGCAGCAAAAGTTGTTTTCTGGTAAGGAGATTCACTATTGTGCTCAATTGGCCTTACACAGTGCAAATAGCACTCACGTCTTATCCCAGCAAATGCAGTGTATTTACGCAAGAGAAACTACTGTTCTTGTCAGTTTGCTAAGCAGAGTTGAATTACATATGGCCCTTGTGTGTAGGAAGCACAGTTCTTTAGTTCTGAGCAAGCTGACTGTTCTGGCTATATAGGAAACACAGTAGAGTAGAAGAGTGCTGCTTTCTCAAAAGCAGAGTGTGTTTCTTGTAATGCAAGCTAGAGTTGAATTCCCTTTCATAAACGGAGTTGAATCACATGCTGTTTGTGGTCCTAGCAGCAAGAGTTGTTTTCTGGTAAGGAGAGTCACTATTTTGCTCAAGTGGCCATACACATTGCAAATAGCACTCGCGTCTGTTCCCAGCAAATGCAGTGTATTGGAAGCAAGAGAAACTACTGTTCTTGTCAGTTTCCTAAGCAGAGTTGAATTAGATATGGCCCTTTTGTGTAGGAAGCACAGTTCTTTAGTTCTGAGCAAGCTGACAATTCTGGCTATATAGGAAACACAGTAGAGTAGAAGAGTGCTGCTTTCTCTAAAGTAGAGTGTGTTTCTTGTAAGGCGAGCTAGAGTTGATTTCCCTTTCATAAACGGAGTTGAATCACATGCAGTTTCTGGTCCTAGCAGCAAAAGTTGTTTTCTGGTAAGGAGAGTCACTATTGTGCTCAATTGGCCATACACAGTGCAAATAGCACTCGCTTCTGTTCTCAGCAAGTGCAGTGTATTGGACGCAAGAGAAACTACTGTTCTTGTCAGTTTCCTAAGCAGAGTTGAACTAGTTATGGCCATTGTGTGTAGGAAGCACAGTTCTTTGGTTCTGAGCAAGCTGACTGTTCTGGCTCTATAGGAAACACAGTAGAGTAGAAGAGTGCTGCTTTCTCAAAAGCAGAGTGTGTTTCTTGTAAGGCGAGCCAGAGTTTAATTCCCTTTCATAAACGGAGTTGAATCACATGCAGTTTCTGGTCCTAGCCCTAAGAGTTGTTTTCTGGTAAGCAGAGTCACTATTGTGCTCATTTGGCCATACACAGTGCAAATAGCACTCGCGTCTGTACCCAGCAAGTGCATTGTATTGGACGCAAGAGAAACTACTGTTCTTATCAGTTTCCTAAGCAGAGTTGAACTAGTTATGGCCATTGTGTGTAGGAAGCACAGTTCTTTGGTTCTGAGCAAGCTGACTGTTCTGACTATATAGGAAACACAGTAGAGTAGAAGAGTGCTGCTTTCTCAAAAGCAGAGTGTGTTTCTTGTAATGCAAGCTAGAGTTGAATTCCCTTTCATAAACGGAGTTGAATCACATGCAGTTTGTGGTCCTAGCAGCAAGAGTTGTTTTCTTGTAAGGAGAGTCACTATTGTGCTCAATTGGCCATACACATTGCAAATAGCACTCGCGTCTGTTCCCAGCAAATGCAGTGTATTGGAAGCAAGAGAAACTACTGTTCTTGTCAGTTTCCTAAGCAGAGTTGAATTAGATATGGCCCTTTTGTGTAGGAAGCACAGTTCTTTAGTTCTGAGCAAGCTGACTGTTCTGGCTATATAGGAAACACAGTAGAGTAGAAGAGTGCTGCTTTCTCAAAAGCAGAGTGTGTTTCTTGTAATGCAAGCTAGAGTTGAATTCCCTTTCATAAACGGAGTTGAATCACATGCTGTTTGTGGTCCTAGCAGCAAGAGTTGTTTTCTGGTAAGGAGAGTCACTATTTTGCTCAAGTGGCCATACACATTGCAAATAGCACTCGCGTCTGTTCCCAGCAAATGCAGTGTATTGGAAGCAAGAGAAACTACTGTTCTTGTCAGTTTCCTAAGCAGAGTTGAATTAGATATGGCCCTTTTGTGTAGGAAGCACAGTTCTTTAGTTCTGAGCAAGCTGACAATTCTGGCTATATAGGAAACACAGTAGAGTAGAAGAGTGCTGCTTTCTCTAAAGTAGAGTGTGTTTCTTGTAAGGCGAGCTAGAGTTGATTTCCCTTTCATAAACGGAGTTGAATCACATGCAGTTTCTGGTCCTAGCAGCAAAAGTTGTTTTCTGGTAAGGAGAGTCACTATTGTGCTCAATTGGCCATACACAGTGCAAATAGCACTCGCTTCTGTTCTCAGCAAGTGCAGTGTATTGGACGCAAGAGAAACTACTGTTCTTGTCAGTTTCCTAAGCAGAGTTGAACTAGTTATGGCCATTGTGTGTAGGAAGCACAGTTCTTTGGTTCTGAGCAAGCTGACTGTTCTGGCTCTATAGGAAACACAGTAGAGTAGAAGAGTGCTGCTTTCTCAAAAGCAGAGTGTGTTTCTTGTAAGGCGAGCCAGAGTTTAATTCCCTTTCATAAACGGAGTTGAATCACATGCAGTTTCTGGTCCTAGCCCTAAGAGTTGTTTTCTGGTAAGCAGAGTCACTATTGTGCTCATTTGGCCATACACAGTGCAAATAGCACTCGCGTCTGTACCCAGCAAGTGCATTGTATTGGACGCAAGAGAAACTACTGTTCTTATCAGTTTCCTAAGCAGAGTTGAACTAGTTATGGCCATTGTGTGTAGGAAGCACAGTTCTTTGGTTCTGAGCAAGCTGACTGTTCTGACTATATAGGAAACACAGTAGAGTAGAAGAGTGCTGCTTTCTCAAAAGCAGAGTGTGTTTCTTGTAATGCAAGCTAGAGTTGAATTCCCTTTCATAAACGGAGTTGAATCACATGCAGTTTGTGGTCCTAGCAGCAAGAGTTGTTTTCTGGTAAGGAGAGTCACTATTGTGCTCAATTGGCCATACACATTGCAAATAGCACTCGCGTCTGTTCCCAGCAAATGCAGTGTATTGGAAGCAAGAGAAACTACTGTTCTTGTCAGTTTCCTAAGCAGAGTTGAATTAGATATGGCCCTTTTGTGTAGGAAGCACAGTTCTTTAGTTCTGAGCAAGCTGACAATTCTGGCTATATAGGAAACACAGTAGAGTAGAAGAGTGCTGCTTTCTCTAAAGCAGAGTGTGTTTCTTGTAAGGCGAGCTAGAGTTGATTTCCCTTTCATAAACGGAGTTGAATCACATGCAGCTTCTGGTCCTAGCAGCAAAAGTTGTTTTCTGGTAAGGAGAGTCACTATTGTGCTCAATTGGCCATACACAGTGCAAATAGCACTCGCTTCTGTTCTCAGCAAGTGCAGTGTATTGGACGCAAGAGAAACTACTGTTCTTGTCAGTTTCCTAAGCAGAGTTGAACTAGTTATGGCCAATGTGTGTAGGAAGCACAATTCTTTGGTTCTGAGCAAGCTGACTGTTCTCGCTCTATAGGAAACACAGTAGAGTAGAAGAGTGCTGATTTCTCAAAAGCAGAGTTTGTTTCTTGTAAGTCGAGCCAGAGTTTAATTCCCTTTCATAAACGGAGTTGAATCACATGCAGTTTCTGGTCCTAGCACCAAGAGTTGTTTTCTGGTAAGGAGAGTCACTATTGTGCTCAATTGGCCATACACATTGCAAATAGCACTCGCGTCTGTTCCCAGCAAATGCAGTGTATTGGAAGCAAGAGAAACTACTGTTCTTGTCAGTTTCCTAAGCAGAGTTGAATTAGATATGTCCCTTTTGTGTAGGAAGCACAGTTCTTTAGTTCTGAGCAAGCTGACAATTCTGGCTATATAGGAAACACAGTAGAGTAGAAGAGTGCTGCTTTCTCTAAAGTAGAGTGTGTTTCTTGTAAGGCGAGCTAGAGTTGATTTCCCTTTCATAAACGGAGTTGAATCACATGCAGTTTCTGGTCCTAGCAACAAAAGTTGTTTTCTGGTAAGGAGATTCACTATTGTGCTCAATTGGCCTTACACAGTGCAAATAGCACTCGCGTCTTATCCCAGCAAATGCAGTGTATTGGACGCAAGAGAAACTACTGTTCTTGTCAGTTTGCTAAGCAGAGTTGAATTACATATGGCCCTTGTGTGTAGGAAGCACAGTTCTTTAGTTCTGAGCAAGCTGACTGTTCTGGCTATATAGGAAACACAGTAGAGTAGAAGAGTGCTGCTTTCTCAAAAGCAGAGTGTGTTTCTTGTAAGGCAAGCTAGAGTTGAATTCCCTTTCATAAACGGAGTTGAATCACATGCAGTTTGTGGTCCTAGCAGCAAGAGTTGTTTTCTGGTAAGGAGAGTCACTATTGTGCTCAATTGGCCATACACAGTGCAAATAGCACTCGCTTCTGTTCTCAGCAAGTGCAGTGTATTGGACGCAAGAGAAACTACTATTCTTGTCAGTTTCCTAAGCAGAGTTGAACTAGTTATGGCCATTGTGTGTAGGAAGCACAGTTCTTTGGTTCTGAGCAAGCTGACTGTTCTGGCTCTATAGGAAACACAGTAGAGTAGAAGAGTGCTGCTTTCTCTAAAGCAGAGTGTGTTTCTTGTAAGGCGAGCCAGAGTTTAATTCCCTTTCATAAACGGAGTTGAATCACATGCAGTTTCTGGTCCTAGCCCTAAGAGTAGTTTTCTGGTAAGGAGAGTCACTATTGTGCTCATTTGGCCATACACAGTGCAAATAGCACTCGCGTCTGTACCCAGCAAGTGCATTGTATTGGACGCAAGAGAAACTACTGTTCTTGTCAGTTTCCTAAGCAGAGTTGAACTAGTTATGGCCATTGTGTGTAGGAAGCACAATTCTTTGGTTCTGAGCAAGCTGACTGTTCTGGCTCTATAGGAAACACAGTAGAGTAGAAGAGTGCTGCTTTCTCAAAAGCAGAGTGTGTTTCTTGTAAGGCGAGCCAGAGTTTAATTCCCTTTCATAAACGGAGTTGAATCACATGCAGTTTCTGGTCCTAGCACCAAGAGTTGTTTTCTGGTAAGGAGAGTCACTATTGTACTCAATTGGCCATACACATTGCAAATAGCACTCGTGTCTGTTCCCAGCAAATGCAGTGTATTGGAAGCAAGAGAAACTACTGTTCTTGTCAGTTTCCTAAGCAGAGTTGAATTAGATATGTCCCTATTGTGTAGGAAGCACAGTTCTTTAGTTCTGAGCAAGCTGACAATTCTGGCTATATAGGAAACACAGTAGAGTAGAAGAGTGCTGCTTTCTCTAAAGTAGAGTGTGTTTCTTGTAAGGCGACCTAGAGTTGATTTCCCTTTCATAAACGGAGTTGAATCACATGCAGTTTCTGGTCCTAGCAGCAAAAGTTGTTTTCTGGTAAGGAGATTCACTATTGTGCTCAATTGGCCTTACACAGTGCAAATAGCACTCGCGTCTTATCCCAGCAAATGCAGTGTATTGGACGCAAGAGAAACTACTGTTCTTGTCAGTTTGCTAAGTAGAGTTGAATTACATATGGCCCTTGTGTGTAGGAAGCACAGTTCTTTAGTTCTGAGCAAGCTGACTGTTCTGGCTATATAGGAAACACAGTAGAGTAGAAGAGTGCTGCTTTCTCAAAAGCAGAGTGTGTTTCTTGTAATGCAAGCTAGAGTTGAATTCCCTTTCATAAACGGAGTTGAATCACATGCAGTTTGTGGTCCTAGCAGCAAGAGTTGTTTTCTGGTAAGGAGAGTCACTATTGTGCTCAAGTGGCCATACACATTGCAAATAGCACTCGCGTCTGTTCCCAGCAAATGCAGTGTATTGGAAGCAAGAGAAACTACTGTTCTTGTCAGTTTCCTAAGCAGAGTTGAATTAGATATGGCCCTTTTGTGTAGGAAGCACAGTTCTTTAGTTCTGAGCAAGCTGACAATTCTGGCTATATAGGAAACACAGTAGAGTACAAGAGTGCTGCTTTCTCTAAAGTAGAGTGTGTTTCTTGTAAGGCGAGCTAGAGTTGATTTCCCTTTCATAAACGGAGTTGAATCACATGCAGTTTCTGGTCCTAGCAGCAAAAGTTGTTTTCTGGTAAGGAGAGTCACTATTGTGCTCAATTGGCCATACACAGTGCAAATAGCACTCG